>NW_020455777.1:1309262-1429707 GCF_003342845.1 Nothoprocta perdicaria | reverse complement strand
ATTTTTATTTTTATTTTTATTTTTATTTTTATTTTTATTTTTATTTTTATTTTTATTTTTATTTTTATTTTTATTTTTATTTTTATTTTTATTTTATTTTTTACCGTTGTTTTTTCAAACTGGGCTCTTTTTGATAGCACTGCTGCTTGGACAGGTGCAATGTTTTGCAGAAAGTAGTGTGGATTTCAGCACAGGTAAACCACCTGTATGTGAGCACATCCTTTTTCTTCCCCAGCATCCCTTCTTTGTGCCCTCTCAGCTTCTCTCTTCCCTCTAGCTTCTGTTTCCATTGCTTGTTTCCATCTGTCTGTGTCCAGGACCCCTTATYCTGAATCTTTTGGTAGCTTCCTCTCCTCCAAGTAAAAGGTGCTCCTTCCCTTTAGTGATCCCTCTGTGTTGTACCCAGCTCAGCTCTTTCATTCACAGTTACGATGATCTTTGTGCCTAAAACTGTACATCTCTGTAGGCACACAGAATGTATGGAAACGGAGGCTAGCACGTTTCTCTACAGGAATGCATAGGGAAATCACTCGTATGCAGGTTTTGACATATTGGTGTAATCCGGGCCTGTTCTGAATGCTGCACATACGTCAAATGTGTCATATGTGTGTGACCCCACAGGAGCGAGCACGGGACTTGKGTGCTCACTTGGCGGTGCAGAAGTGCAGCCGGGGAGCAAGCAGTGAGATCTCGGGACACGGGCGTAATGGGAAACCCCAGTCCCTTCTTTTCAATGTATTTCACGGCCAAATTCTGATCTACACTCTCTCCTGTGCATCGCTATAGAACACACTTCTTAAAGGTGGTCGGCTTTAATAATGACCRACACTGCTAATTCACATCATCCGCCCTGATTCTGCACAAGGAGCGTTTGCGGAGCCGCTCCGGGGGCTCACGCTGGTGGTGATGCCAGTACACGGCATCGCGGCTGGTGCCACGGCCAGTACACACATCGTGGCCGCGGCGGGGGCGCAGGCCGATCGGACATTGTGCAGGGTCTCCGTGGGCGCTTCCTGGCTGGAGCGTGGAGGTGATAACGGTTTAATTGCCTGTGCGTGTCCCRAGAACAGGAAACGACGCAAGGGCAGCTCCTCTGCTCGGAGAGTGCGCCGGGAGCAGAGGCAGCAGCCGCCTTCCTTAGGCCTTCAGTTAAGCATCTCCAGCAAGGCTGGCAAGTTCCCATAACAGAATCCATTCCAATTTCCATCCCCGTTTGTCGTTTGGGAAGAGGCYTCCAGAAGCCGCTCGTCCTCCCCCGCACTCCTCGCCGACGTGGGGCGCCGCTGGGTGCGCTCCGGTGGCCTACGGCTCCGACCCTCTCCACACATCCCACAAACTCTCGTCTGTTTTCATGGAAGGGTAAGCCGTCTGTGTGCTGCCAGCGCCTCAAACCTGTAGGCGTTGCTGCAGGGAGCAGTGGAAAGCCTAAAGGAAAGGTGGTTTTCTGCTCCTGCGCTCCGAAGGGGTGCAAGTCGGAATAACGGGGCCTCTTTACACACCAGCACTTAGTGCTGTTCCTGCTGTGACGGGTCGTGTCTTCCTGTGACCAGGAGGAAGTCTTGTGTAGAGTCAGATAAGAGGATTAGGGCAGAGCCGGGGACAAAAGGGAAGCYGGAAAGGAAAATGATGGGGAAGGTTGATGCTGGGAGCACAGGTAGGGATGTGCTGAAAACTTCTGTCCCTAAAATAATTACAGGTAGCAACATTTTAGTTACTACTTAACATAGCAGCAAAGCTATTCACTGCCTAAAGTATTAGCAAAGTTGCTGCTTTGAASTGGCGTTCACGAGGGATCCCACTAACAAAGCTGCTTTCTTGGCAATTACTGCCACTTGTGTCTCTGATGACTAACAAGAGATCTCAGTGCAGCATCTGATGGTGCTTGAGGCCGTCTTACGCTGTGTGTGTAACTCAGCTCTGACACCATGATCCAAACACTCAGTGATTTGGGTTTTTTTAGCATAAATAGAAGTGCTGACCCCGTAACTTGCCTGATGGGATAACTGAGCAAGTCCAGCAGCCGCTGGGAGCCCAGCATGGGTAGCACACGTAGGTGACCCCCTAGGAGACTGCAGCTGGACTTGGCTGAGTGTCTGTGACCGGGAAGGAGTTTCCTGCCAACCAGCAAGACTTGCAGAAAGGGCGTCTTGTTGYCACGTGTTCCCTGGATGCTGCAGCTCTTCTCTGATAAGGAAGAAGGAGCAATGGAGSGGGGAGCTGTCACAGGTTCAGGCATTGCTTGGTTCGGGCAATGAGGAAATTCTGGACCTGAGCACTGAGTCTAAAAATGTTATTCTAATCAGTTATTTTAACATGCAAAAGCTTATGCTCCGATCAAAGTACAGCTAAGTCATAGTGCCAGGGCATGCTAATTCAGCTAGAAACCATATCCATTAGGACACATTTGCCTTTGTCTTATCCTGTGGAGAGCTGACATGATAGGACAGACTGTATTGCAGAAGAGGCTGTCGAGCAGATCTGGGTCAACGGAAGGCTGAGTAGGTCACCGCTTCGCTGGCAGCATCAGTATCAAACATAAGGAGAGTGACTAAAGTGCAGTCCTTACAGCACGAGTGGAAGATCCACCAGGGATGTGCAGAACCTGCCATTCAGCGCATACAGGATGTGCACAGCATMATGTTAATTGCTGGGCAAGTATTTTGTGAAAACCTTCCATAGCTAAAAGGCCATTCTTAAAAAATAAAACATGAAGAATTATACTAGTTTTCTTAAGAGGGAAAAAGTATGTCTTAGAGTTGTAAAATTTTCCTTGATTACAGCGTGCAAGCATGATCTTGCTGAATGTGATATAGCCTTTTCTGAAACTTTAATCATGTGAGTGCTGATTTTAGTGCCATTTCTCTCTCTCTCTCTCTCTTCCCCCCTCCCCCCCCCTCTCCTCTCTTCACCTTTCTTTAGGGAGAAGTGTCTCCTTCCTCTCCAGCTGGCTCTGGAATCCAAGAGCGTGAAACTGGCCCAGCAGGCCCTAGCAGGGATGCAGGTACGGCTTGAGCATGAGTGTGCTAGGGGGTAGCAGGTGGCATGGGGGAGGAAATCCATGTAAAGGAAATCCAGGCTTTTCTTCTGAAAAATGCTGCAGAAAAAAACCCTCTAGCCCTTGCTTGTAGACCTAAAAGTAGCACCTGCGTTTCTGCAATAYCCTTCAGGAGTCAGAGCACGAGTAAAGCCTGGCGATTGTGCAGAAACTAAAAATATTCTGAAAACAAGTGGAGTTCCTGGCTTTGCATGTAGAGATGGAGGCGCAGGGTGCTCACTCTCGTGGGGCCCTGTGCTCATGATGGAGAATTCCTCTCTCGGTAAGCCTGGTGACTGCTAAATTTCCTAGAAACTAAACTCTGTGAAAATCTTCCCAGTTCCTTTGGTTATGTGGGAGGACTGCAGTGCTAGAAAGATAACTTACAGAAGATCTGGGCGCTGTGTATCTGTGGGTGCTTTCCAAGGTGTTTTGTTTCYTTTTTTTTCCCTTCCATACAGAAAAGGAAGGAGCACTAATTGCTTAGAAAGTTTTTGAGATTGGAAGAGAAAGCAGCCATGCAAAACAGAAAGTGAAGAACTCAAATGTTTTTATGTTTTTCTACTGTTACTTTTCTTTTAATGGGGCAAATATATGTATTGGTAAATATATAACTAAGATTTAGTTATGAAAAGGGTGATAAGCTGCTGGTGTGTTCATTACATACCAAAAATCTAAACTGCTTTCCAGAATTTTTTGAAATTTTCTCTTTTCCAGAAAGAAATGTCTCCCTCAGAAGATAGGTATGAATTTTTTTTTTTAGGGAACATAAGACTATAAATCTCATTCAAATTCACTTAACCCAGCACATGAGATGTCAGGCATTTGGTTAAAAAGAGTGCCCAGTACTGGGGAACTGCGAGGGGGAGACAGTGCTAGGAGACCCCAGCTAAGGGGAAAAAAAAMCCAAAAACAAACCAGGCTTCTGGGTGCTTCTGTCCCAAAACAGCAGTGAAGCCAGGGCCTTGTGTTTCAGATATGTGAGTCCTAGTGACTTTGGCATGCGGAGTAAATTGATTGGAAATCTCAGACAGAAGGACTGGTATTTCTAACACCTTTAGTCATTAGCCCAGAGCTGAACTTCTGCATTGTAGACATAAAAGCTGCCATAAAGAGTATGGTGGAGGGTGAAGAGTATGGGGTGGGGTTTTTTTTGTTTTGTTTTGTTTTTGTTTTTTTTTTTTTGTTTTGTTTCATCTGTCTGTTTTAAGTAAAAGTAACAGCAGGCCAATGGGACTTGAAACAAATGTCTGCCCTTGCACCAATGCTAAAACTCTAGAACAATATTCTAAACTGATGATCAGCCAAGAGCAGTGGAGGGCTTAGGAGTCAACCACTGTCCACTCTAGCGTGGACTTCCTTGGGACCACTCAGTCAAGATAAGTCAAGATGCCCTTTTACTCCTCTAGTTCACTGTGCCTGTGCCTGAATTTTTAAGAACTGGAATTGTAAAACTGCATAAGAAAGAAAGCCAGGCAACAATAGAGTCCTTCAGCTATGTTTAGGATCTGCAAGGTTTTATGAAGAATTAAAAAAAAAAAAAAAAAAACCAACAACAGCAACAACAAAAAAGAACACTGATGCTCTGGGGATAGGCTAAAAATAGAATAAAAGACAAAAGTGAGAAAAAATATAACTTGGATTTAGCAAAAGTAGGTCATACCAGACTAAAGAGGTTCTCTTATGTAGAATAACACATTTCCCATGTAACGTGAGTTGAATGTCATCAGGCTGGACACYGATAGCACACTTCAGATAGTGCTATTTGAGAAATTCTTTAAAACTTAAATATGAAGTATGCCAATTTCGTGAGCCAAAGACAATGTGCAGCAGGCTGAAAGCTGCRAAGCAAAGTGCTGCAGAACGTGCAGGGGGCTCCAAGTGGACGGCTCCCMGTCCCGAGCGGCAGAACTGGAGCAGCGCGAGGTCGTGTGGCTGGTAACTAAGACAAGATGAGTTTGTTCTGTAGTGGGAGTTGCTGAAGTGCCTGGAGCTGCAAGAAAAGGCTTGGGTGCCTGTGTGTAGAGCAGGATGCCTGCCCGTGATGCTGGCAGTCCTGCCTGACTAGTGAAACGCGCAGCCGTGCCGCCGCTAGGAGCGCGGCTGCAGACGCCGTGTGTGTTGGRCCCACCCTGGGACCCTCCCAGGTGTGTTTGCAGCCCCCACGCTGGTCACTAGGTCACAGCGCTCGTCCTTTGGAGKGCTCGATGGCAGCCACGAGCAGTCAGCTTCTGAGCGACACGAGACTGCATCCTGCCAGTGGTCAGGATAACCACCTCCAGGTCCCTGCCACTCCGCTAGCACTAGCTTGAGGAACATAGCCTGGGGTGTGGGGACCTACCCCGACACACACCTCAAAAACAGTGAGAGGTTTTGCTTGAGGCCATTGTTTGGGGTAACTTAAAGTCTCTTGCATCAGTTCCCAAAGACTGCTTTCTTCTGGRCGCTGGAATACATGAGAAGTTGGGGTGGGAAAGGAGAAGATTTTAACTCTTTATCAGGACGTGCATTCCTCATTTTTCTGTAATTTCTTGTTTTGTATTAATGGATCAATCTGAACTTCCTCCCTTGCACCAAGCCAGYGTGCTAGCAGATAGGAATAGCTTCAGGAGGGATATTTTACCGCTGCCTGTGCCTCCCTCTGCTGCCTCTCAGCCAGTCCCTTCCCGCTGTCTCCACAGAAGCTGCTSTCTGACGAGAGGTTTGTATCCGTGGAAACAGACTCCGACGAGAAGCAGCTGCTCAATCAGATGCTGAATGCCGTCAAAGTGACTCCTTCGCTCCACGAAGACCTGCAGGTGGAAGTGATGAAGGTCAGTGTTTCAGCCACGTCAGTGCTTGCAACAGAGGCTGTTTGCCTGAATTGCTGGCGTTTTGCAAACAAATTAGCAGTTGCCTTAGAAATCTTCAGCTTAGAACAGCATTTGTTTCTCTTCTTCCTGTTGGCAGATGTCGGTTGTTTTCTTTGCCACTTGGCTTTTATTTCCTCAGGTTAAATAGGACATAGTTATATAGCGTGTCAGTACCCTGGTGGTGCCAGTTTTAGCAAACTGAAATAGGACAAAACACTCACTCTGCTGGAGCACGTAGATGAATAACTTGCAGATGAATTCATTTTGGTATTGGGCATGAGCGCTCCTGAATTGGGTATAACAACCTTAAATTATGTGCATGTCAGTGTGCACATAGATGTTTGGGTGTCAACTTTTTACTCAAGGATGCATTGTACTGTAACTAATCACTAGTGGAAACTCATTTGCAGCAAAACTAGTGGTCCCTTCTTTTTCCTCCATGTTTGCTATACCTAGTACTATGTTTTTGGCCTACATACTTTGTTTCCAACTGTGTAGTTCAGAAATTCTTGTACTTGGCATCCTTGTCTTGTTGACCACTCTGAAACTACTCTCCATTGGGCAGAGGTATAAATTGTTCCCTGATTTTTGGCTCCAAGCCAAATAAAGCTGTTTTGCTCTGATGCTGACCTTTCTTGGGTGGAGCATACATTTTGCACCAGAGCATTCGCAGACTCGCAGAACAATTGAAGTTGGAAGGTATCTCTAGAGATATTTCAGAATATTTCAGAATATTTCAGAATATTTAAGGTTGGAAGGGACCTCTACAGATCATCTAGTCCAACCTTCCTGCTCAAGCAGGCACACCTAGAGCATGTGGCACAGGGTGGCATCCAGGCGGGTTTTGAAGACCTCCAGAGAAGGAGACTCCACAACCTCCCTGGGCAGCCTGTTCCACTGCTCTGTCACCCTAACAGTAAAGAAGTTGCTCCTCACCTGGARACGGAACTTCTTGTGTTTCAGCTTGTGGCCATTACCCCTCGTCCTATCGCTGGCCACCAGTGAGAACAGCCTGTCCCCTTCCTCCCTGCATTCTCCCTTCCTGAACTTATACATRTTAATCATATCCCCTCTGAGCCGTCTCTTCTCCAGAGAAAACAGGCCCAGCTCGCTCAGCCTCTCTTCATACGAGAGATGTTCCATTCCCTTAATCATCCTGGTTGCCCTTCTCTGGACCCTCTCCAGAAGCTCCACGTCCCTCCTATACTGGGGTGCCCAGAACTGCACTAGAGATCATCTAGTCCAACCCGCTGCTCCAGCAGGGACACCCAGAGCACGGGGCACAGGGCGGCATCCAGGTGGGTTTGGAAGATCTCCAGAGGAGGAGACTCCRCAGCCTCCCTGGGCAGCCTGTGCCAGGGCTCTGGCACCCTCACAGGAAAGACGTTCTAACTAACATGCAGAGGGAACTTTCTGTGTTTTTAATTTATACCCATTACTCTCTGTCCTTTCACTGGTCACCACTGAGAAGAGCTTGGCCACATCTTCTTACATTCTCCCCTCAAGTATTTGCGCAAGTTAAGATCCCTTCTCAATCTTCTCTAGCCTAAACAGACCCAGCTTGCTTAGTCCTCTCTCATAAAATAGATGCTTCCTAGCTCTGTGCTGGACCCTCTCTAGAGGGCCCATATCCCCCTTGTACTGGAGAGCCCAGAACTGCGTGCAATATTCAGTGGAATTTCAGAGGAATTCCTCCTTAGTTTTGTTTTCATCCTCCCAAGTCTTCTGGATTCAGACTCTGTGTATGCTAGATTTCTTTGAAAATTGTGGCTTGCATTTGTAATGTTCCTGACACTGTCTGAGAAGACACTATGTTTAACCAGGCTATCAATTAATATCTTATCTTGAGCTGTTTTAACATGTAGGAATTAAAAAAGCATAAAAATGAAACTAAAAAAAGGTAAAAGCTAAAATTTGATTTTTTTTTTAAATACTTTTTCTTATATGTTTATTTGACTCTAATTTAGGATAAATTGTTAAGGGAGACATTCTCATCAAAGTATGAGTCAAATTTTTATCTAGTAATGCTTTTTTTAAGGATCTAGTTAAAAGAATGGCAAAATTGGCAAAGGACAGAAGTCAGGCTTTACCTTCACCTTCTGAGAACATACAAAACCTTAGATTTTGGGTTGAATATTTAAAGCTGGTCAGAGAACCAAAACACATCATAAACCGAGCAGTTAAAACTCRAGAGGCATTAAATCTGAACCTCGCCTAAAACCCACTTCAAGCTGGGATCCTTTTTTTTTCCATTGTAACCCAAGGGTTACAGATGTAATTGCAACATTTGAAAATGTTGCGGATAACTTAGGTCTGGCTTAGTGGTGTCAAGGCCTCTAGGGGGATTTTAAGCAGCGCAGCAACGTGCTCGTTTCCCTGTGTCTGCGAAAGTGGCCTCAAGGCAACCTATGATTGTGAAATAGATTGGGATATTCCACCCAGAGGAAGTTGAATACATCTTTATTCCGTGCAGATATTAGATGTTCCTGAGTGCTAGCAAGTCTCTGTGAAAGTGGGTCAGCAATGGTACTGCTGCAGAGTTGCACCAGTCCTCCAGGTGTTAGGAATGCAGTTATCAAAGTAGTTCCACAATAGGTTTCGTTACACAAAGTGTGTATTTTTATTGTGCATATTTTTGTTGCATATCTCTTATACTTCCAGAGAAGTGATATGGTGAAGTCCTTGCTTATCTTTCTGCAAGAGACCCCATGGTGTYAGTGCTACAAAGAACTGGGTAATTCTTACATGAACAGCAAATGGGTGCTCAAGTAGAGACTCGTATTTCCAGTGAGAAAGGAGAGGGGAAAAGAAATAAATAAAACACTATGAATTCTCTGTAATAAGACTGAGCAGGGCCCCACAAACACAAGTGTGCTATGCTCCAGTGTCTTTTCTTTAATAAAGTTTATATTCAAACTTCTATGTTAGTATTACAGTATTTCTTCAAAACATCTCAACGCCATTGGTGTGTTCTCTGTACCTCTGTTGGGTTTCATGACAGAGATTTGTTAGTATTTTCCCAATGGGAGCCAATTTCCCAATGGGTGCTTTTACTCGTGGAAAAATGATACTGAGAAACCAGGTAATCCAGCAACTGTAAGCAAAGGGAGCAGTGTACCTGATGTGAGACTACCTTAGCTTTTACCTTGCTGTTACCATGATACCTTGTTATCACACTGAAAAGCCTTTTAATATATGTAATATCAGTTTGTGCTTTTATGCTCTACTGGCTGCATCAAGGGAATGGAAAATCACACAGTCATTCCATGATTTGTYGTTCTCCCTGTAATACATCAGTGGCTTAATTGCAGCTTCAAATGGAATAATCTAAATCCTTTTATTTGTACACTTGCATCACAATATCCATTTAAATTGAGGAGGAAGTGATTTATTGATCACTAATCAAATTCCATGTTTTATCAGTGATGCACCAAAATGACCCAGTGCTCTATTTATACAGCTCCAGATTTATAGAAAGAGTAATGGGTAGAGGCTTTCATTCAGCTAAAATCCTCACAGTCAGGCAATATGACTGTCCCAAAAGTGGGAAGATTTTTCTGTGTGTGTGACATRGAAACAAATTAAAATTGAACCTTATCCAAAAAGTGTATCAAAAGTGTGTCTTACATATGTGCTGTGGCGGAGGGACTTTCTTGTTGCTCTTTGCATTAGAAGAGCAAACAGATTACTGGCCTGAAGCAACTGGGGGAATGGACAAGCTCTTTAGTAGTTATAGTTAATCATTATGGGTTTGGTTTTGTTTTGGGGTGGGTTTTCCTTTTCCTTTTCCTTTTTTATTTTTTATTTTATTTTTTTCCTCATCTGACTACTTCTAAATTCTTACTTCAAACTCTTTTAAGACAATTGATGTWTTTGTGCTTCTTGTAGTTGGACCTCTTTACTTGCAGGAGCACATATGCTTTTGGCAAAAGCATTATCAGTTACAGTCAGACTAGAAGTGGAAAAGGAAGCTTGTCTACTACCGGGCATTTTATTTTTCTCCCTTTCATTATGATTATTGCTAAACTGTAACCCTGGCTGTCTTTCCTTTCTAGTGCCAAAACAAGTGAAACCAAATATGATGGAAGAGAGTGGGATGGAAAGAATACAAAATTTCAAGGATTTTTCTTTTCTTTTTTTCCTCTTATCAATGTTATGATGATTTTCACTTATAAATTSACAACTTCTTAATAATGCAGTACCTCTCTCTTTTTATCTATCTGTGGTATCTTTATTCTCAACTAACACAAAGAATTTAATGAGCAATCTTAAATTAGTAGCTCTTCAGGTAAGCTGGATGCACTGTAATGAATGCAAGTGTCATTGACAGTAAACCAGCCCTCGGAAARACATGATTAGCATTTGCAATTTGCCTCTCCTGTATTTTTTTGTTCTTTTTAATTATGGACAAAGCATGCCACGTAATTCAAGGCAGGTTAGTTCAACGTGTGCCCAGGTTTTCCAAGAACTTCATCGGGAAATTAGATTCACAGAAACGGGAGGTGAAGAGGAAACTTTGAAGTTAAAGACAGGCATTTCCAAGCAAAATGAGAACAATGACCATTTGTGGAGGAAACCAACTTGTCCTATTTCAAGAGTTTTTTAATTTTTAGTTTATTTTACTATTTTAATTGAATTATGATAAAATATGATCATAATGAGTATGTTTTATGGTTCTGTCAGTGGGGCTTCCTACCTTATTTTCTTGTGGATTCTGAGCTTTATTGCATGGTATTTGTGGCTATTGTACTATGCTGGTTTTTGAAACAGATTTGAATTTTGTCTGGAACAAAAAGATATTCTTCCAAAGCGATCTGAGAAAGAAAAGACTCTAATAATCCCCACATTTACTTGTTGCCCGTGGTGACCAGCTGTTTTCTTTAGGAAAGGTTAGTTTATTCCTAGAGACYGCAATTGGGGCTTATTAGATGATTAGATGTATTGCTTGCAGATGGACATAAATTTTCCTGTTCTGTTCTGTGGGCTTTCAATGAGGAGTCAGCCAAAACTCCATTTATCTGTGAATGAAGTTTAATGACCTCTTACTAAAACTGGTATGTTCAGGCAATCTTTTTTTCTGCATCTCATCATGAATCCATTTATACAGCATTTTGGGAACTCTCCAGCAATAAAGCCGTGCAGTCTTTTCTGGGATTTTGATTTTCATTCTGGCTATTTCCTTCTAAGAAATGAAATTGCTCCTGCAACAACAGGCAGAATGGAACCAATAACCCTGCCTATGAGATCACTGTCTTTAGTCATTACAAGTAAAAGAATAGGGAAAAAGGACTATAAGATGGCTCTTGTAATTCAGTTTCACATAGCATTTTTTTAGAGTATTATGGTAGCAATCTTTGAACAGTTATGAATAGCAGACCTAATTTCATTGATGAGGCCCTGACAGGCAGCCAAATTAACCCTTGAAAGGATCCATATTGAAGATGCATTTGAAGCAGTAAAAAGTTTTTCTTTTTTTTTTCTTTCTTTTTCTTTTTTTTTTTTCCCCTTAGGTGTTGTGAGATGTTTGGTTTGCTTTATTGTTTTAACAAACATAGGTGACCTACTTTAGTTAAATACAACCATGCAGTTACAGATGGATGAAGGGAATCCTGGTCTAATGCAAATGCTGCACTGAGGTGGATTGTGTTTGAGCAGTGGGGCAAAACTTACTGTTAGCTTTCTCTGCAAGCTTGGAAGGTACTTTTTCACTGGTAAATAAGAAGATTAACTTTTTTTTAATTATTCTTTTTAAAATTATTGTTTTTCAAGGCTTGAAGGTTTGAGGGACTAGTCTTTCTTTTATGTCTTCTTTGACTCTATACTTGAGTACTTTTATGTCCTTTTAGATTCTATACTTGAAAAATAAAGTTAAACTGTTTAATTAACTGTTTAATCTGAAATTTGTCAGATAAATGACAGCCTGTAAAATGTCAGCCTTCTTATATATTGATAAAAGAGATGGTCAGAGTAATAAACTCTTGCACATATACATCTTCCCATTTTTTTTTAAGGTTAGTGTTACGATGTGTTGTCTCTTAAGACCTACAAGTTGCTTAGGATTAATAGGGTGTCATTTGCAACTGCTCTACCTTGAACTATAAAATAAAAATGAGGAGGAGGTTGGATTTAAGCAACTTGAATTTAAAATGTTTGTAAGCTGTGCTGTTCTCTATGAATGCCTCTTTGAGATATAGCTTAAATAATAGTTTTATTATAGGAGTAAAATGAGTGATTTCAGATTCAGAAATAAGAATTTGTTAATACAGTGGTGAAAATGTAAGCAGTAAGTAGACATAGAGAAAAAAGGAGCTGTGAGAAAGTCCCCGTTACTGAGATGAGTATCAGCAACATTACTGATATCAGTTACTGGTATCTGCTATCAATATATGTATTTTAATTAATATATATTTTTTGAATAGTCACATGTTCATCTCAATGTATAACTACTAGTTTTAAGGAAAAGACCAAAACAAAACCATTTCTCAATTACAGATTTAGATTATAGAATATAGAAATACAGATTTAGAGTAGAATATAGTACAGAAAGAGACAGATGGGGCACTTCTATCTAGGGAAGAAGAATCATCCATCTCACATTGAAGATGCAGAAGAGCATTTTATTCATTTTTTCCCTGTAGCACAATTCTTTATTGGCAGCTTTTCTCGAAGTCACTTGCAGCATTAAGCGTATTCCAGCAAGAACAAGWCTCTTTCTGAACAGAGAAAGATCCCTTTAGAATAATACAATATTCAACCTTATTTGTATGCTTTACTGCAAAATTGGTTAAAAATTGCAGAATTTACTAATGGGAAATATTTAGTAGTAGAATTGGTAGATGGAAGTTTCACTCAGTGCATTCATTGTATCTCATAATGATGGTGCCCGATATTTATCTGTGATAAGTAATAAATGATTTCTACCCAGCCTGTAATTCAGAGATATGTTTGCACTGTCAGAGACGAGAGTCTGGGAAGATTTGCACAACGTAATGCAAATAGCACTCTTTTCTGAGATCAGACCCACCTAGGAATGGTGGATCTGTAATCCTTATCTATARTCCTTAATGATTCCTCAACTTGACCTCTCAGCTGGGCTGTGATGCGAGCCCAGACTTTGGAGTTTACTCTTCTCTGGTTTTGCTAGTTCTTAAATGGAATTAGCTGCCTACAAAGGGGGACCAAGCCATTTTCTTTTTATACATAGCTTTAACCAGGTTAATTCCAGTGGACTGGGTCACCTTGTGCGCTTCAAGATAAGGGCATCCTTTCCTGCATCAGTTAAGACTGTGATATATATTTGGTTGACGTAACTAAGACTGGCTTATCCTACGTATTCAAAAACAAATACGGCAAGGAAGTTTGGTGTTACAGTGCCTGGTTCTTAGGTACCTGGCTATCATTTTAAAATCAGTAGTCCTGAAGGAAGTATCTGAGCTGCCTCCCAATGGACACAAAAGAATGAACATGGTAACAGCTTGGATGGGAGCTACCTGAAACAACCAGTTTGGCCATCCTTCCAGCATCCAGGCTCCCTTTTCCCAGCAAGATGGCAATAGGGACCACAGAGGGGTAGAGCAGGCTTAAGGGAGATCAGGGGGACGAATATGGAGGGCTGGGGAGCATGGGAACAAATGGGGAATTTTGCCCCCGCTAAGGACAAAAGGACTGTTGGCGGGAGAGTGAGGGAAAATGCCGGCTCCCGTTTCCATGTGAGCTCTGCTTACACCTCTGTGTGCCTGCAGACACASGCCTGTGTCGTCTTCCTTTCCGACCGTTTTGGTGGTGGGTGCACRTAGCTTCATTTTCATTTGGGAAGGGGGTTCCAAGGAAGGGGCTGCAGCTCAGCAGCGGGGCCTTTGATATATTTCTTTTTGTTACCTGAGCAACGCTTAGGGCTCTTGGTCTAATTTGCTGAGTGGTTGAACAAACTAATCTAACGGAGAAGGGAAGGCTTCAGTATGTGTCAGAAAAATAGCAACATTCATATCATGCACRCACGCAGCCTGCATTAGTCACTGTGAATGGGTGGGCACTAATTTCCTTCTTTGCTTGGCCTTTCCCCTCTCTCACAATTTATATTATTCTCTGCTATCCTATCACTTTATTAAAGCAGCATAATTTGTGCCATGGAAACAATGAGGAAAAAGCAATTGCTTATGCTTACCTGCATTTGACATGGTTGCCTTGAGCAAAAGAATTTTTTTTTCTTTTATTTCTTTTATACATTCATTTGGTAGATGTGTTTTGAGGTTTTTTTTTTTTTTTTTTTTTTAGATTATCCGCTTATAGTTTGTATGTTTTTCTTACTTTGGGGTTTTACTGCTCTCATAACTAAGTTTTTTTACAGTGATAGTGTTTCTCTGCGTTCTTCTCTGCCTTTTCCCTTCTTTATCTCACACACAGTAACGTGCTGTGCTCCAGTTTTAGACTCCAACGTTCCAAGCACCCTGAGCAAGCTGAATAGCATTTTAGTTCATTCCTAATCTATATGATTCCATCTTTAAAGTGTTATTCTTCCTTAACAGGGAAAGGAATATTAGCACTGTAATGTTTCTTYTACTTAATTTTATATTGTTTGTTTGTTTTGAGTTCTGTGTTTCTTCTGTTTTAGTTTTGTTCTGCTTAAAGTTTTATTGTTTTCTAATTCATAGAGTAATGTGATATGCCAAAATATGCTGTAATCTGGGAGATGAGAAACTTGATCCCAGTTTTGCTGGTCAGCTTTTTTGTTTTGTTTTTTAGCTTCTCTTTTTAAGTATTATAACTCTAAAGACAAAATCTACTGACAGCCATTGAGCAAATGTGTTAAATATCTATTAAATAGTCGCCTTAAATCATTTATTTCCCTCCTCCGACTGTACTACATGAGCTGAAGTTTTGCTTGGTTTCATGCCCCCATAAAYAGTGCTCAGCTGCAGTTCTGTTGCAGTCCGGTGAGTTGATGGGTGTGATTTGGTGGGAACATTCAGCGCGTCACCGCTGATAATTTGTGACTTTCTGCCGTAGCCGATAGGATCCTGTGTTTGAAGCTCTGGTGATTCATAACACTGAGCTCCAGTTGCCCGTGATAGCAAGACCTTTTTGGGTTCACTGATTCATCGGAGATGCTGCCTACTTTCTCCCCATAATTGAAGCYTGCTGTGTTTTCTACAGGGATGCGCAGTGGCACAATATATCTAAGTTCATTAACTCATTTCTCTTGTCCTTGATTTCCTTTGAGGCCAAGGGATGCTGTATGACCAGGTTACTAGGTGTTCTGCTAACTATGAGGACATTTCCTGTTCAAATTATTTTTCAGGAACACTGGATGTTTGCTTTAAATGTTCAAATGAATGAGAAAAAGGATAGTTCTGGTTACACTTCTGGCTGTTTGCTGTTTTTCTTAGGAATGGGGGTGGAATCTGGGAGGCACCCATCTGGGCACCCGTTCTACCCAAGTGTGCTTGCCCGCAGGTTAAATGGGTCCCTAAGCACTCGCAGGACTGAAGTGACCGTGTGCGTCCCAACTAGGACAGAAATGGTTGCCCAGAGCATTTTTCCATTGGGACTTGGAGTGCTGGACCAGGTGCAGGRTGGCAGAAACGTGTAGATGTTGGACTTGGGCCTTTGAATCTACTGAAGTGCTGAAGCATTCTCAGGTGATGATAGATGGCAGTTGCTTCTGGAAGTGCTATACCTTTTTATCCCTTCTGAGTTTGGGAATATACTTACTTTCTTAAATACCATGTTTATCTGATCTAGCCCTACTGTAAGCTCTTCAATGTGTGAATGGCCTTTTCTTTCAAGTAAGTACTAAGCCCTTGACTTAGCACTGAGATCCTAGAAAGGTTCCTACTTTGACGGAGTTTTTTTTAAATAGGTGCTAGGCATCATAATGTCAATTAAATTCCACTGAAGTTCAAATACTACTACTGTGCCATCATTTGATGGCAATTGACTTATAATATATTATCAAAAACATATACTTTTTTTTTTTTTTTTTACCTCTGGTGAAAACTATCTGTGCGTGCATTCTTATTCTACTATTGATATCCTAGGATTCCCAAGAGTAAAAACTTTCATTTTTTTTATTCCATGACGAACAAGGTTTCACCATTAGCTAAAATAAATGTTTTCATTTGTAGAAACCATCCATATGTTTATGAGATAGCACAAGCCAACTAAAGCATCCTACAAGCTGTGTAGGACTTTGACATGATCTCTACTCTCATATATAAGTTCATATCAACAAAGATCTCATCACAGTAACACATGGGAAATGGTGATTTTCAATTGTATTTTATGCTAGAGATGCTATTCAGAATTGCTTTGTAATATTTTTTTCTTGCTTCTGCTACCAGTGGTTACCAAAAAATTATTACCCCATAGCCCCGGCACASGCTGCTTGAGTTACTCTGTGCTTAAGCAGCCTACAGATTGCACTGTATAGAGATTCAGTGAGGTTTTTGTTTGTTTTTTAATAGATTTAAACTATTAAGTTGATTTTCTATCTSACTTTCCATCTGGTGATCTCAAACAGGAGACAGAGAGCAGGCTGCCGTCTCCCTGTTTGTTCTATATTAATGTGGAGACACAGGACTTAAAATGTCTGGAACGTGGCCAAAACTGTAAATGAAGCCTGCAGCAGCGCTGATGAAAACCACCTCTGCGAGCACGCTAGTGCGCTGGTCAAAGACCATCTCTTTGCTCTTAGAAATGATTGGTGAAGGGAGACTATTTCTTCTCCTCCGAGATCAATGTGATCAGGTCAGAGCATATGTCCTTTCTGTAGCTAGGAGGTTCCCTGCTCCCCTCTTATGCAAACAATTGAGGTCAGAACTTGTTTGTCTTTTTGCCAAAATTCCSTATTGTTTAAAGTGAGATTTTTTGTTCTTAACACTGTCACTTCCTTTTTGCCTTTGTCTTGTACAGGATGCAAGACTCTTCTGCCATTTACCTGTTACGAACAGGCTGTCGGTACATGTGACAGAAGAGATGTGTGTGTTAACTGCTCGTCCTCTAGTTCCATAAAGAAGGGATTAATTTGTTCACTTTCAGAGTGAGGGGAAAAATAGATGGAGGTTGTCACTTTGAAAGCAAGAATTTAGAAGAATGCCTRTACTGCTGTGCTACTCCTCAGTTTTTTGTTTTGTGGAAAAGTTTAAGCAGTAACAAGCTATATAAAGCTGGGATTGTATAAGAGAACAGCAAGTCACATGAAGCAAACAAGTGTCGCACAGTGAAGAAAATCAGGATGTACAAACTGCTAAATTAGGTTAATCATAAGCCTGCTGTCCCTCTTGTCTTTTAGCATGACAGCACAATATCCATCAGTGGGAGGTGGCAGAGTTATCTGTCTCTGGGTTCATGAGTTGCATGATATGCCTGTGTTTTACACAACAGCCAAAGTAGAATATAAATCATAGAATTTCCTTAAATACATTTTTTTTTCWTTTAGCTAGGGGCAGAGCTCTCACAACTGTTAGTAATGCTGATAAAATATGGGAGTAGTCAACCCTGGTAGCCAGGCCCAGTGCTTGGATGCAAGGCTGGCCAGTAGCTTAGAATTCACTCATTGCCAGGTAAAATAGCTCATTTTTCAGTTTTTTTTTTTTTTAAATAATTTTTAATTTTGCAGATGTGGACTGAGCAATAGGTTTAAAACAAAACAAACAAACAAAAAAACCCAACCTTCTTATGCACTTAGTAACCAGAGACATTACTGAGCTTTTTATAATTGTGTATTTACTTCCCAGCTGTTCTGTAGGATTCTTTCTGTGGATAGGAGAAGAGATATCGTTTTTCTTGTTTGTTAGCATTCATGCATATCCCAGCATTCAGAATTGCAGAGAAAAAAATGCAGTTTGTATCAAGTAACACAAACTGTAACACCCTTAATCAGTTATAATGAGAAAGGGATTTTCTTCTCCAGTAGTTTCAAGRGTTATTGCTCAGGGACTTGAATTTTTTCTCATAACAGGACAGGGTCTGTAAGAGTTTGAGATGAGAAAATTTGTTTTGCTCATTTCACACAGAAAGTATGAAGAAGAAACTCAGAAACTTGCTTTACTCTGATGCTAATTGCTAAAATTTGGATTACAGTCCAAGACTGTTGTTCTTTAAAAGAGCAGCAGTACTCTGATGCGCAGTACAGAGCAGTAGCCCGTTTCTGTTCTCATTACCTTTCGCATTTATTCAAATTACTCTGCTTCTGTTTACGAAGAAGTAAGAGCCCGTTGAAGAAAAATTTTAAGATGTCATTAAATAATGGTTGTCTGGGAATATCTCTTGCATCAAAATCATTTTCCTGAAGACTGGGATCATGGTCCAGACAAAAAAAAAAGGGTTTTTTTGTTTGTTTCTTTGGTTTTTAAATAAAATAACCATAAAAACTCAGAATAAAATGTGACATGCCCTTCTGTAGTGAAAAGCACTTTTGCTGAGAAAAATATTTGTAAAGATTTAGTGCATATTGGTGCATAGAAATTTTTCAGACTATCAAAATACTGGAGAGGCATATAAACACTTTTCCATAACAAAGTGGCAYGTTCTTCTATGGGCAGGATCTTTCATCTGTACTGTAAGAGCAAGTAGCCAATGCTCAAGACTTCTTTTGCACTGAGATTTCAAACTCCCAAATGCAGAGGAGTCCTCCTTGAAAGAGGTGCCTTGGTAGTGATCAGTGTCGCTGGCT
The DNA here is from genome assembly GCF_003342845.1 of Nothoprocta perdicaria. NCBI lineage: Eukaryota > Metazoa > Chordata > Aves > Tinamiformes > Tinamidae > Nothoprocta > Nothoprocta perdicaria. The sequence continues at coordinate 1,411,148 of NW_020455777.1, read as the reverse complement.
GCAGCAYGTTGAGCAGTTCTGTACTAAGGAATTGCCTGTTATTCCCAAATCAACTTTTTGTTTTCCTCTCATGAAGGTTCTAATACAGTTTTAGAAAKGTCACTACCAAGTGAGATGATGCAGCTTGCAGGTGAGGTGTGATCCATTTWGCTGCTTCAAGTTGTTGCACTATAATTTTTTACCATTTCACTRTAACGTGCAAACTGTAGAACACAATAAAAGGTCAGAGCAAGTCATTCTTTAGAGACCTGATGCCAATATCTTCCCAAACATATATCCCTTGGCTTTCRTTTGTTTGTTTAACTTGAATTTTCTGATTGTGCAAATTTGTTTATTTGTTCTCCTTTCTAGGCTAAGGAAATTACTGAGGCTGTCACGCATAGGCAGCCATCAAGGAACCTCCCCTTAATATAAAAACCTGCTACCACTGAATAACCTCTAAATAGTAAGAATTAGTCAATAAGATTAGCTGTGAGTGCACTAACTAAGCTGGTGCTTCAGATTGCCTTATGAAGCAGAAAACAGGAGGTTTGGGCCTGAGAAAGTTGTAGGTACCTATACATTACTTTTGATGTCATTGATGTTTTCCTGCTACACTTATCCCAAGAAACTTGAACTATTTCAGGGGAAGTATAAATTCCAAGAGTGGGAGAACTTTATTCTTTGAAGTGGAGGAGACAGTAGCTCGGACTCTCTCTCCTGTGGGACTGGAGGACTTAGAAGGGGGAACCGTGGTGCTGGAGGGAGAGCATCTCCAGGCTCGGGCAGTATTGCTCCCTGGCATCRCAACACATCCCCACACACCTTCTCTTCAAAGTAAAACACTGGGCAGAGCTTTTGGTTCTTWCTCTCACTGCAGTGTTCAAGATGGGTCAAACCTTCCTTCATGGATTTGGTTTAATGAAGTATTTTTTTAGATGCTCTTTATTAAGTGACTGTGAAACCCTGGAAACATCCTAGACTTAGAAATTCAGTCTGTTTTGAGCAGAGAATAATGGTTAGTTTCACCCRGTATGTATGTACCTGTCATGTGAGTAATAATTTGAATTTAATCATTTTTTCCTCCTTCATTTATTAGGCTGATAAAAAGAAATGGAAGGGCTGATTATAAACTATGCAAAGCTCGTGGATAAAATATGAACTGATTTCAGCTGTCAAATCCATGTCTAGGATTGATTTCTGGCCTTTCTTTTCTTGGCCAGATGTAAGAGCAAGCAATAAATAATCAATTGGGTTGCTCTTCTGTGGCTAACAGCTACAACTTCTCAGGAGGAAGCAAACCAGACCTTAATTGTGCCATCTCCTCCATCCCAGGAACACAGGATGCTAGAAGGCCTCCCATGCCTACTGTAAAAGCAGAAGAGGCTGTGGCTAAAGCACATTGATAGGAAAATAAGGTGATGCTATGACAGATGGAATTTAAATTTTGTGTCTTTTCTCCCTCTCTTTTGGTTCAAGGTTTTGCTCTGTATAACATATACCTCCACGTTTGAGCTGAATGGGAGTTCAGTGTTGAAGATTGCTGAGGTGAGTGCCTCCATCCTAACACTGCTTGAGATACTTGAWGTGTTGCCACTAGCTAGAGTGTGTCTTCCATGCGCATACTGAAATTGAACTAGTCCAAGTCACAGTTCCTTTTCTGAGGACTGATGTTACTTTGCTGCTCATATCYAGTATGATGAAACAGCTGTAAATTGGACAGGACTGATGGCTTGCATTGGAAGGCACACTTGGCAACTGAGTGCCAATTGCATGCTGTAGTGTTGCATGCTTGCTACTCTTCATGGTTATTTACTTTGCCTTTCACAATTGGAAAACGTCCTCTTGGGGCTCTTTGTAACACAGCACTGTGCACTGTGCTGATTCCTTGCATGGTGCCATGCTAAAACTAACATTATATCAAGAGACGTGTACAGGCCAAAATATACCTCATTAACACATATCTGTTTCATAATCATAGAATCCTTAAGGTTGAAAGGGACCTTTAGAGATCATCTAGTCCAACTCCCCCTGCACATACCGGGTCGCCTAGAGCACGTGGCACAGGATTGCATCCAATCAGCTTTTGAAGATGCTTCCAAAGAAGTAATTTATTMCACTTCTAGATATATGATGTTGTCCTGATGCCATTAGTGACTCCTTTTTTTGCGATTAGATTTTAGTCTGAATTAGATTTTAAATGAAATCTTGKTATAGAAAAACATAACTGCTAAAGGCATGTCTATTGAGTATCTGTAGAAAGGTGAAATCTTCAGTACAGTGTGTTACTGAGTTGTTTATCCAGGTGTAAGATGATATTGTTAACATAGTAAAGGAGAGAACTAATGTCTGTGAAGCAATTTAAAGGTTATATAGAAATCCTGTTGACCTTTTGCACAACGTTCCCTTATCTTCAAAATGTGTTCTTTTAAARACAGTATGTATATAGCCAATTTTGCCATGAAGTTACAGTGTTTTCTAAGTTTATGAATAAAACAGAACTTGAATTGTGCCATTGCAAGCCACAAACAATATATAGGGATATTTGTTATTTATAAATGTTATTATATTTATTTATTTAAAATATAATATTTATTATAATTATAAATTTATAGGGATAAAAGGGAGTCTAAAAAAGCTAGTTGACTACTCTCCTAATTGATTTGCACATTCTCCATTTTTAGATACGAATTAATGGTACCCCAAATATTTCTGAATATTTTGGTTTCCTGTTAATGAAGTACCCAACATGAAGAGTACAATATTTAGTGGCTTGAATATTAATAGTTTTGAAAGAGAGTAAATCTTGCTCTGTGCAACTTCTTACGCTTGTCTGGTAAGAAAGCGTAATTCATGCACTGACTGCTGTTTATTTTTATTTGTATATTTGTATATTTGTATATTTGTTATTCCCATCTACCTCTTGGCAGTCTGTTGTGTTTGACTCTTCCATACTACACTTTCTAACCCTTCTGTGTTTTGCTCTTAGTTGTGTTTTGCATGCCATAGAGCTGGAAGTCCCCGAGTGCATGAAATGATCAAAATGTCCATTGCACACCTCTTCGGGGTCCTGTGCTCCCGTATTTTTACTGGTGCTTCTTCATCAATGACTTTTCAAAAGGTACCTTGGTCTTTCTGAACACAGGCCTTCCGTAAGATCAGAGTTCAAGTGGACAGTACTGGTGCTCATTAGTCGGCACGGGAAGGGGAGAGGACAAGGAGGTATCAACCATTCTCTTTCCAGAAAGTCAGCCTGCCTCTAAGAATGATATTTCGTCAGTTAATTGAGTAACTCTGGAAAGAGAGTTACAGCTCAACATAAGATCATACAGCCTTTGCAGCGGGTTCTGCAGCACTGGAGTGGTTTGGCTGCACCAGGCATGAGGGACGGTCACAGAGCTTCAGGATTCTCTGTAGATTTCAGGTGATAAGCGAAAGATAGGAACACTTGCTAAGGGTCTTCCTGTAACTTCTAAAACCGAATATTCATACTAATGGAATGATCTTAAGATAAATGAAATCCTGTATTGAGGGGTAAAATCTTGAAAAAGAGCAACAAGAAGATGCCATACTGTAGATTCTGACCCTTGGATGCTGGAAATGAATGCAACTGTGATCTGCTCCAGTGTATTGCCAAGAGATATTCAGTCTCTGTTTAAGTCTTTTGCATAGTGTTTATATCAACATATAATATGATGTGTAGTGTACATCTATACATACAATTAATAGCTGTAAAATACTATCTCTAGATATAGTTGGCCACTGCAAGGGAAAATAAGGCAAAAGGCACAATTTAGGTAACTCATTTGAATTATATTAGTTATTTCCACAAACTCAGTCATACTTTCTTGTGCTTGTGGCTTCATTGTGATGATGAAATGTCAGGTGTCTCAAAATAAAGAGGTCAAAAGAATCTTTTCTTTTTTTTCATTCTGCTCTAACAAAGACAGAAGCRTGCCAGCAGCATGTGCATCTTCAGCTCTATAGCCTTGAATCCCCAGCCCCTCTCTCAGTCGATGGACTAACTTTGTTTCCTTGCAGTGGGAGTTGGAAACAACCTAGAGTCCTGTGCATGCCTGAATTTTGCATTACCCTTCCAGCAGCTTTGAGACTTATTAACTGACAAACTGAATGCTGCTTCTGGATACAACTTGCTCAATTATCCATATCACTGAAAAAAATTTATGTGCTGATAAAACACTGTTGAGCAGTAGGGAAGGCTGACTATCTGTGTAAGAGACTTTGGTATCCTCCTGAAATGTGTTACTGGTAAGTTATAGCTTATATCCATATATTACTATCTTGTTTCCTCATCAGGTTTGCATTGAGACGTATATATCTAGCTGTCACCAGCGGAGCATTAACACCGCTGTGCGGGCAACCCTCAGCCAAATGTTGAGTGACTTGACTTTACAGTTACGGCAAAAGCAAGAAAATATGGTGAGCCTTCTGGCATCAGCAGCTGGTTCCACACACATCACTGTGTACCTTTTTGTTTCTCCAGACGCAGCGTGTTGTAGTGGCTTCTTGTGCCGGTGGCTTTTGTTTGAGACTTCCACAATTAAGCCCGTTTAAAAGCTTTTTGGAGCTCTGACTCAGTGCCTACTTCAGAACAGTCTATCAGAAACACAGCTCACAAATTGTCAAACAGGCTGATTTTTTTTTCTCCTTTCCCAAACAAAGGAGGCTTTGTTTGATGTCAGACTGTCTTGGCCTTTTTTGTTTCCATTCTTTATTTTGTTAGCTTCTTTTCCTGAGGCTTGCTGAATTCCTTTTGCCAAAATGTTTTGCATGAAAAATATTTACACAAACCAAAAACATAAAAAAAATTGAAAGGGTAATTGAATTTGTTTGTTTTTTTTTAGAGGATAATTTAAACAAATGAAGCAACTTGGTCCATGGAATGCTTTGTCTGCTTAGTTATTAGCAAAGATAAATTTTGTTTATTGCCTTTACTGCATTATTAAAATCCCTGAGAGCYATTGTGGTGTAAGTCTCAACACATTGTCAGTGAAATTGTAAACGCTTTAGCAAACATGAAATGACTTTGGCTTCTTGTATTTGGTTTTATAGATTGCGTTGCATATTATCGTATTGTCAAAGTATGGTTTTGAAGGAAGGCTTGTTATTTATTAGGAGTTTTAAAGATTGMAGTTATGCAGATTTTTTTTCCTTATATCTGTTTTTGTTTAAGAAGACCACTTCAATTTCATGTTATTTAGTATAACAATATTTTTTTTATTTGTATGCACAACTACAAAACAGAATCCCTAGGTTTATGCATGTTCATTCTCTCTTTGTGTAAAGTGGCTCATTTTACTAGCCAGAACACCTAGAAACAAGGGAATGGCAGTTTTTAAATTTCACTTTGGGTCTAAAATTGAGTTTTGTTAGTACTGTTCTTAGTCTGCCAAGTAGATAGGGGCATATAGGAGCTGCATTTTAATTTAGTGTGTAGTTGGTGCTCAGGAAGGGAATTCGGCTGGATCTTTTGGGACTCTGTGCACTGATCAAAGAGGCTGCCCATTTACAACTGAACTAACTGGCCTAAGAGGTCACTTCCATTTCCTGACTGCCATTAGTTGTGTTGGTTATGTAATGTTAATTATGATATGATAAACATCAAATACTGGGATGACTCCAGCTTCTAAGCATTTTGTGAAATCTAGTCTATACTTTCAATACTTTCAGCTTTCAGTGATGAGACCTGCATGCCTCTTGCATGAAAGTTGTTATTGATTTCCCTAGTTCACAGAGAAGCAATTACCTCCAATCTAAAAGACTGTTTAAAACAGGTCTTAGTATTTTTGAAAAAAAAATCCTAAAACCCCTCACAAAAAAAAACCCAACAACAAAAGAAATATGAATTTGCTGAGGAAGAGAGCTTTATTCTTTAAGCTTTGTTTTTACACTATTTTTCTACTACTTGCACTGATTATACCTATTTGTCTTTCTTTAACAGACGATTGAAAACCATGATGCCCTGCAGAAATTCAAGAGTCAAGGTATCTGTACCATTTTTTTAGTGACTCCTCATAATCCATTTTTTTTACTCCTCACATTCCTTTCATGAGTTGCATCAACAGGAGTTGCATCTTCAGCTTTTCTTATCTTCTCCATAGCTTGATGGTATCTGCGGTAAGAACTGGGACAGCCCTGTTTGTTGACTCCTGATTGTGTCTTCCCTGAATCACATTAACAGCATTACATTCAGCATAGTAATAGGTGATTATTTCAAGGTGCTACTCCTGTATGGAGGGAGTTTCAGTGCCCTGGACAAAGCTTTACTGAAGTGGTTTAATTCATAAAATTGAATTCATAGTATAGGATTCAGTATTCAGATTCATAGTATAGAATGCAGAATCTGGAGATGACTATGCCATTTTATTTTAGGCCAGAGATGCAGTTTATGTAACAAGAGGTTTTTGAAGAGCAGCACTATGTTCGTGCTGCTAACACTCATGTTTTACAAGAGACGTTTTTACTTCTTCCATTCTGCCTTAACTTCTGCTGTCTTGCCTAATAGTTAAAAACAATCTCTGCTTATGGTTTTCTCATTAAATTTCTGCAGGAGGACTTGTGTAGATGGGGACTAAAATATTTGAAGTACACAAACATTCCCTTTTAAGACCAGGGCCTGACCAGACCTCAGAACCTGTGTCAGAGAGAAACTGCAGGCACAGCCACGGACACTGTAGCTGCCACATGAACACTTTCCTACCCTCTTCTTAGCTGAAACCAGTTTCAGAAATCCATCTGTAAATGCTTGTAAGCAGTCAGAGCTCTTTCTGTTTCTTAACTCTACAAAAATGACTTTCCAGTCTGGAACTCTTTCTGCTGGGTCTRTGAATTTTTGTAGCCCCCTCTTCATCATCATTAAGAAGAACGAATCTGTGCRTGGATCACTTGGGGCAAGGGGAATTCTGAAAGTTTATGTGGTAACTTGGGGGTGTAATTAAGCTACACATGTAATGACACTGATCTTTGGTCTTTTGGAGGTACTTCAGCCGAGTCTCTTAGTGATGATGTTGTTTCTGTGCTCACTGTGCTCTGTGAGAAGCTCCAGGCTGTCATAAAGTGAGTTGTTTCAGTTTATAATTTGAATTTGTTTTCTGGAGATAGGGAGTTTCAATGACATATGTGATTGTACTGTACTGGTTCTGGGATCATAGAGCAAAATTGTCCTCGTATCAAAGAAACTGCTTATCAAAGAAAGCAGTTGTTCATGATGGGTTAATTTAATCCCCACTTAAGATGAAAAACAAATTTACTTTCTCTATGCACTGTTTAAAGAGCCTCCAGTAAATCACAGTGACCCTAATCTGTAAGAAACTTCCATACAGCTGCAAAATACTTGAAAAAGCAGCTTCTTGTCCTGCTAGGTGTCATAAAAGCCAATACTGTAGATGGAAGAATAATTAGAAGAGTGATGGGAAAATTTAATAGAAGTACTTAATATGTTGGATAAATTAAAATGCTGCCTTTCTAAGAAGGACATACATCAGACTGAAATAATTTGAATTATCAAAGCATTGCTTAAATTTCCAATATCATATATTTTAACTGCTTGCAAATGTATGAGCCTAATTTTTAAATTGCCATTATTATATGTAATAATAGGATGTTAAATTGCTTTAGAATACTRGTTTCTTTTTGGCCAATACTCTTAATACTAGCCGCTTGCAGGTTTAAAAATTGTCCTGTGTGATGTCTATGCATAGCTCTACAAATAGTCTATTAAGAAATGAAACAGAAAAACCCCTAATGGCAGAGAAGAAGGAGAAACCAACCAAAAGCAATATAAAATATTGTTTCAGGAGTATAAACTTTGCAAGCTAGAAAATAAATGAAGTTTTTAAGGGAAAAAAAAAATCTTCCCTGACAATTTTTTTCTGTATTACTAAGTTAAGATATAATTTGCTATTTTTGCCAGTTGCAAAGAGTATTACCTGAATGGTAACAAAAGAGATGATCTGAAACTATTTTATTTATAGCAGAAGACTGTCTCTTTGGTTGGACCATCAGCACATCTGTGATGGCAGCCTGTGTGACAGAGCCTTGACAGACTCAGGGATGCCTTTGTGAGCAGCCTGTCATGGATTCAGGAAAAGGGGAGAAATGCRGAACGCATATTACACTTCTACTTCCTTTTCTATGTTCCAGCATACTTAGGAAAAATATGTTCAAAGAACTACCAGAGCCAAATATTTCCCTTGCATCTTTGTGTGTGATTTCTTTGGTAGATTTTTCTTCCATGAGTGTCCCTAGTTAGAGCACTGCTCAGTCAGTATCTGAATTCATTAAGATCAACAGAAGTTTGGAATAACAAACCATGCTTTAAATCTTCTAAGGGAATATTTTTGGGAGTGTGTACAAAGTTACAGGGTAATAGTAAAATATCTGAAAAAGTGTATGACTAAAAAAGGCAAGTGGGGATAAAAGAGGAAACATTCGTTCATTGTATAAAGCTGAAATTTTGCCTGTATGTGAATCTATAAACAGCCATCAGCTGATAAGTATTGCCCATAAAACCATTTTGATACTTTGATAACCATTTTGAATTTTTGGATATGAAATGCCAAAACTAAACTACCTGACAGGATCTCTCAAAAACACTTTAAAGACTTTAAAAAAATTATCTGCAATCTCAGTTCCCCATGAAACTGTACTGAATTATAACAGACTGAAGTATGCAATAGGTAAAGCACAATAAGACTTTGTAGGACTTGAAAATACTCAAAAATCATGATTTATTGCATGCTTGTAATTAAGCACCTAGATTGTTTGGGTCTGTAATTAACACCAAAACATAATTAAGGATACTAATTGAATCTGAAGAAAATAAATTTAATTAAAATGCCTTACTGAAGAATTTAACTCCATGATTTTCCAAAGGAAGGAATGAAGAACATTTATTTCACTAGCAACTCTGGGCCAACAAAGTTGGGTTTTGATACGTTATACTGCCTGTTCTAATCTGTTAGTGTGAAGGTTACCTTAACTCCCTCTTCTGAAATTCAGGCTTTTTGGAATTTTGTTTTGAGGGAGACACAGCTGTGAGTGAKGAGGATGAGTTCAGGGAGATGCGTTTTGTCTCCGGACTGCAAGAATTTGGTGACTCTAGATCACGAGAGTAGTGAGGTGAGCAGTGCAGCTACCCGGAGGTGTGCAGGAGTGCAACTTATTAGTCCATCAAACATGAATTTCTTATCTGCAGGAAAGCTGTGTAGTGGTAAGTGGGATCAAAACAATCCATGAGTGTTGGCAGCCCTGTGCATCCTTATGCAGGGATCAACTGCAACTGGTTGATAGTATACATTAAGAGCTATATGAAAAGCTGTCAGAAAATAAGGCAGTTCTACCTGGAATGTGTGCATCTCTTCTCGGATAGGTTTGGGCAGTTGTGAGAAAAAGCTACCTTAAAAAAAGATATAGGTCAACACTTTTAAACTCTCCCCTATCATAGAATTAGGAACCTAACTTCAGAGTCTCACAGTTTTCTGTGTGGAATGTGAAACAGACACTATTCTACCTGGAGAAAAATTCCACTAGGAGAACAAAAGACATAGAGCAGAGGTTTATAATTCCTTAGTTTCAACTAAGATAAATCTATTCTCTTTAGTTTTCATTACCTGCCGTCATATATAAATAAATATCTTTCAGCCTTCACATGGAACCAAAAAAAGAATGGAAAAATCCTAACTTTCAGAAGTGAAATATAGAATATGAGTGCTATTGAGGTGGGGAGCTACCTTCGTAAGGTAGATGTCACACCGGCTTGTCACCTGAATCCTGTGGCTAATTGTGAAAATCAGCACATTGTGTGTAAGCAAGGGCACTGATTCYCAGTGCCCACACTAAACCTCATGTTCTTTCTCTGGAGGCTCTTTTTGTTGTTCATGATTTTGACAGAGTAACTGACAAGGCCCCAAAGGCAGCCATGTGATTTTGTAGCTTTCTGCCCATATATGTTGACTTTTGGGCATTTTGATTGTCATAAAGAAAGCAAAAAAAGATAATCAGAAAACAGTGACCTAATACTCTTCAGTTTTCCTGAAGGAACTAGTACTCTGGTATCTCATTTTAAATGAGATTATTAAATAATTACCTTTTATTCTTCCTCTTCCCTTTCTTTCAAATATATTTCTTTTCTTCTTCCCCACTTTTAAATTTGATGAACTAAGCCTATTTGTGTTACTTTAAGTAGCAGTGGATCACTGCATGTGACCAAAGTGAAATAAATGGGATGATGATACATTTGGAAATCCATAGGCAAATGCAAAATAAGTCAGCACTAAGAACTGTTGGATAATTTTCAAGAGGACTAATGTAGTTTTTTGAAGCAAAGATTATTTATTTTTTAACATGACATGAATAGCGTTTTTCCTCTTTGACAGTGACAATCGACAACTTCAGCTTCTTTACCTGGAGTGCATCCTCTCCATGTTAAATAGCTCTTCTCCCGCCATGCACCAGCACAAGGGATTCACTGATCTCATATGGTGAGTACCTCCGAAGTAACAGAAGGAGTGAGGGCCTCCTCTGCCTCCCATGCAAACAAAGCTGTAATAAATCACCAACACGAGGGGAACTCACAATCTACCTACTATCAATTCATTCTGTGCTTCATGTGAGATTGGTTTAGACCTGGTGTTCAGCTGGCATGTTAAATCCTACAGTAAGTTATCACTGTCCTAGAATTTAGTGTGTTCAGTCAGAATAGGGTCTTACAGATAATCTCTTAGGTTTTCCACAATAGCTCCACATTGTGTGTAGTGTTAAAGGCACAAATATTCTGCCTACTTTAGGATAGTGCTCTTGAGGTTCTGTCTGGTTTATTGCAGTAATACAGGATGGTAAGCTGGGTTACTGTAAAATGATGTGCTGGAGACCAGAAATGCTTGTGGTCTGATTTATATGAGGACTCATGCTACATGACCTTAGTAGTGCTTGCACTTTATCAAGAAATACTTTTTTTAATAGACTTCACCGGAAGAATTTCACTCTAATGTTTCCTTCTACCTCTTGACTTTAGTTGCCATCATCTCAGAGCAGCTGAAATAATCTCCATCCCTCATTCTGTTTGCAATAGTGTTTTTCTTTTTAAGCTCTTTTTTTGTAGCTTTCACAGCGATAAAGCAAAAGCAGATTCATCATAAAGCTCCTTGCAGTCAGTTAGCCATGTAGTTTTATAACTGCGCTCTCTGTAGTTGAGTCAGATGCACTTTGTTGGGACTAAAATGTGYGGGGAATGTGTTCCTACAGCCTGGGTTCTGATAAACACCCTGTTTTTCAGTGTAACCAGGTACCTTGAGAAGTGAGCTCATATGTTTTCATATGGGACTGACTGGGAAAAAGCAGACTTGATCGTTATCTGATGTCAGATTAGGAACTGTCTCATGGTGACTTCAGGATGCCTAGCTGTTTTGGCAAGCACTTTAAGAGAAGCAGTGAAAATTCTGGATTGACATGAAAATCTTGAGAAAATAAGAGRTGCCTGTAAGGATGTGCTGAGGCATTACTTGTCTTTGGGTGCTTGCTSTAGGTGCCAGCTGAAATATGGGTGAAGATCAAAGTTGAGATTGCATTACCATGCAATGCTTGACTTTTTAAATTACGAATCTTATGGGCTAGAATAAGATGGCAGGTGCAGGAGGGCAAAGATGAAATAACAGCTAATGGARCAAAGTGCTGAGTTGGTTTTGGCTCTGTTTCCACCAGACTGGTGAGGAGGAGGGTTGACCTGTTGACGTGGAATCACTTAATTTGAATGCTCCTATTCAATGACAGCTTAAGAAAGGACAATGTGTTTAGTGCACAGAGAGGCATGGGGAGTTGCTGCAGGCTGAGTTACTATCAAGGGCTTTAATTATGTTCTCGAAAGCCAGGAAAATTGAGGCTCCCAACCAGGAGTGCTCACTAAAACCATGTGCAGTTGCATGATGGAGCGTTAGACCTTCTAGTCAGTAGAGACTGTCTTTTATTTGGTCTTTTTTTTTTTTTTTTTTAAACTTAGAAGCTAGCAGAAGAAGAAACACCTGGCAATAGCAACCTGGAGCTTCTCCTTTTGTGGTAGGTTGCAGCTGATGGAAGCAGCAGACATGCAGCCCTGCAGAGTAGAGGGCAACGTACTGCTTGCAGATCTGTGCCATGTTTAAAAAGCATCCCAAATAATTCCCAAACATACTAGTATGCTGATGCTTGGGAGAATTTAAAAAAAATACTGGCATAGTGTGTTGCTCTGTACAGCTACTACTGTTGACTGATCATTAAAACAAGAAGCTGGTGTCTCATTTAACTGCAGGCTATTTTCAGGCTGTTCTTGTGAGATGTTTTTTTCCAGTTACCATCTGCTCCTTTTTCTTTTTTTCCTCAGGAAGCAACTGTGTCCAGCCCTAGTAGTAATCCTGGGAAATCCAATCCATGACAAAACTATTACCTCTGCCCACAGCAGCATCTCTCTTGAGGCTGATTCTCCTTCTTCGGGGGTCTCTGATCACGGCCGGGGTTCTGGGTGTTCGTCCACAGCACCTGCCCTTAGTGGGCCCGTTGCACGGACCATTTATTACATTGCAGCAGAACTGGTCCGGTTGGTGGGGTCAGTGGAATCCATGAAGCCTGTGCTGCAATCCCTCTACCACCGGATWCTGCTTTATCCACCACCTCAGCACCGAGTAGAAGCCATCAAGATAATGAAAGAGGTAGGGTAATCGCAGGTGCAAATCCAGGCAAGTAAAGCAAAATGTTCACTTAGGAGTAAACGTTGCTGGGAGGCACATAGCAGTGCATTTCTGTGCCTTAGCACTAGGGATGTTTCAGAAAAGTTCCTCTTTTCTGAACACAGCCGTTATGTCGAAGTGATTCTGACAAACAGTTTTACATAGCCATAATAACTGTATTTTTCTCTGTCCTGCCAATTGCTATGGCACTTCTGTTAGTGTTCATGTAGTGGTACTGCATGGAGCAGTAACACTGAGTCATGACTGCTTTTTTGGGTGATATATAGTGATTCATTTCTCAACTTCTTTGGCACATTTCCCTACTCCCTGYTCTTGCTAGAAGGAGTCTAGCAAGAGCACTCAGCTTCACAGTGCAGTATGCTGGACATTAACCTCAATATGTACTTTGATTGTGTGCCAGATTTTTGAAGTACAGTTTCCTTAAGGTTTATTAGATAGGCACAGTTAAGGTGCCAGTGTCCTGAGCAGCCAAGCCCAGTCTGTTCTGGCSTCTCGCCCAGTCCCAGTGGCAGCAGCGCTAAAACTGTGGGACTTCCCTGAGCAGCAGCTGGCCTTGTGGGGACTTCCATTTCATGTGTGCAGCTTGCTTCTCATCTTGGGCATAGCAACAGAGGCCTCCTTTAGGGGATTTAACTTGCTCATGCACAGGTTGTTGTATGCCTGAAGGTTTCTCCTAAGAGCACACAGCCCCTCACTGGGTTACTGCTGAACATATAGTCATTTTAGAGCTTACTTTTCTCTGATTTTAAACAGTAGCAAGATGATAACCTTTGTAACAGTGTGTTAAGCAAAGCTCAGACTAAGGTTGTTATCCGCAGGATATATCTGTTGCCTGCTTTTGTTTCTTAACCCTCTTCTTTCTCCTTATATTTCCTGAGGGGCATTAAGGGGACTTGTCATCTAGCAGGCTGAGTTAGAAGGAATCACCTTACATTCTAGCATTTTGTAGCTGGGTAACTTAACAGGATGTCCTCCTTCAGTATGTCTGTGTGTGTATATATATAATATATGTGTGTATACATAGTGAACTGTTTCTCTTTCCTGTGAGAATTTACCATGCTAGTACCTCAGGTTCCAGGACTTGATAAACCTGTGATTCATTTAATGTGTTTGAACAAGGCTTAGATCACTCTCCAGTAACTTCTGTTCCCTTTTCTCTCAGATACTTGGAAGTCCTCGGAGGCTTTGCGATTTGGCAGGGCCCTGCTCCTCTGAGCCAGAATCCAGGAAGAGGTCAATTTCTAAAAGGAAATCCCATCTGGATCTTCTCAAACTGTACGCTTTGCTTCCTCCTTTAACCTTTTCTCACTTTGACCAGTGTCCATCTTAGGACATCTTCAGAACCATAAGCAAATTAAGAGCCAGGATATCTACCTGGTTAAACACGTGTTACAGCTGCAAATTTTTGCTTTGAAGACCAGGTCACCTTGCAACCAAGTAATTTATTTGAAGATATATTTCCCAGATCAAGTCAAAGGAGCTATTTTTGAACTTAAACATTGACAGATGGGACATTTTTAGTTCTTTAAAATTTTGAATACAATGAGTAAGGTAGTTTTGGGGATGCTTTAGCTTCAGAGTTGCTGTTTTCCTCAGTGCAAGTGCTTGTCTGTAGAGGTACATGTGGTATATGCTGTATTTTCCTGGTTGCCGCTCCCTTTGCAGATTATATCCACGAGGGAAGTGTAATCCTTTGTTCTTATTCTAGTTGTTTTTCTCAAGAGTACTCTCACTGGATAGTTTCTGTTCTGTGGGTTTCTTTTTTGCCTTGGTGGTGGAGGGATATTTTTGGCCCGTGATAGCTGCATGGGCTCGCTGTTGGAAGAGACTTCATAACTTGGAGTAATGTGTTTGCTTTAATTGCAGTATCATGGATGGGATGACGGAAGCATGTATCAAAGGTGGTATTGAAGCATGTTATGCTTCAGTGTCCTGCGTCTTTGCCTTGCTTGGAGCTTTAGATGAGCTAAGCCAAGGGAGGGGTCTTAGTGAGGAGCAGATACAGCTGCTGCTCCGGCGCCTGGAGGAATTGAAGGATGGAACTGAGACAAGCAGGGACTCTATGGAGATCAACGATGCTGACTTCAGGTGGCAGAGACGCATCCTGTCCTCTGAGCATCCTGCCTGGGAATCCGGAAATGAAAAGAGTCCTGATATCAGCATTAGTGTTACCACAGACACCGGTCAGACCACTTTAGAGGGGGATATGGGACAGACAACTCCAGAAGATAATCTGGAAAGTCAAAAAAACTCGCTGCCATCTCCAGCTGTACATGAAAGCCAAGAGATTCATTACAGAGAAGCAGAGTCAGAAACCATTGACCAGCCAGACGTTGTCCAGAGAAGCCACACCGTTGTCTTTCCAGACATAACGAACTTTCTGTCAGTTGACTGCAAGACCCGGTCCTTTGGATCCAGATACAGTGAAAGCAATTTCAGTGTAGATGACCAGGACCTCTCTAGGACCGAGTTTGATTCATGTGACCAATATTCCATGGCAGCAGAGAAAGACTCTGGCAGATCAGATGTCTCAGATATAGGCTCTGACAATTGCTCCTTGGCTGATGAGGAGCAGACACCGCGGGACTGCCCGAGTCACAGGACCTTACGTACTGCTGCTCTTTCCCTGAAACTGCTCAAGAACCAGGAAGCAGATCAGCACAGTGCACGGCTGTTTGTTCAGTCACTGGAAGCTCTTCTTCCTCGGCTTATAGCTCTCCCCAGCATCGAGGAGGTGGATGAAGCACTGCAGAGCTTCTCTTCAACCTTCTGCTCAGGTTTGCACGCAGATATTTACTGTCTAAGCAAAATGCACACTGTAACAGCATGGTACCCAGCCTCTCGTGTAGGAGCTAATTCTCAGAGGACACACCCAGGATAAGGAGATGTGTGCTCCAAAAAGCACATTCCACGACACTAGTGCCAATTTTTTTTKGKTKRAAMMAAAAAAAAAAAACCCAAAGCATGCAGGTCCTAATGCAAAGGGGTGTCAGTCCACTAACTCTGATAGACTCTGGATTATGTCCTCTGAGACGTATCTAATGGAGAAAGAAGGCAAATTTTCTGTAGTGAGGTTTGTGAAGATATTTTACAGGTTTGTAAACGTTTACAGGTTTGTGAAGATATTTTGAGGTGTCTTACACATCCTGTCATTAAGGAGAGGTTGGCGTTACCTCCTAGAATGATGATTGGGAGAGATTGGCATCACCTGTTTTAAAAGATATTTGGGTAGCTTTGTACTTTACTGTTAGCAATGCCAAGCCTTGCAAAGATGCCCCCCCCCCCCAAAAAAAAAAGAGAGAGAGAGAGAGATCCAGCATCCATAAATTCTTGAAAGAATAAGAGAAGTGACTCTCCTCCTTTTCATTTATTTTTATACTGCCAACTATCATGACAGGAAATTCCAAGTTCAAAACTTAGACCAAGTGAAAAATAGTTAATAGTCCTGTGTTTTTAAGAGATTAAATACAGTTCTCAGAGTCAGAAACTCTGTGATCTTGACTTGGTCAACTGAACAAAAAAACAAGAGTCATTTGAARGACTGTTTGTCCTGCTAACAGCATATCTGAAATATGTGCAAGTATATATGTATATATGTATTTATAGAAGGGCTTTGTTTTCTTGACAATATCAAAGGTGAAAATGCTCATTGAAATATTTATCTCTGTTTCTTAACTTAATTCACCCCAGTTGCCTTTCCCATYACTCCTTGTCATTGCTTCATTCATTTGTGCTCTCTCATCACGCACATTAAGCTCACACAGAGTCAGAAGGGATGCCTCCTGTCATCATACACCATAATTTAGATACAAAGCTGGGTGAAAGTCTTACTAACACCACACAAATTAGCTGATTGTTCTGATATTTGTAGTTTAAATGCTGTCCAAGGAAACCCTAATTTGAGAAGATTTTAGAAGTCGTTCTTAATAGACGTAGTGGTCTTTTTATATCACAGAAAGGAGATAACTTAAAAGGGATATTCCTCTTAATCACATTCCTAAATTAGGTGCTCAAAAGCATCCTACCTCTCATAGAGGACTTATTTTTCCTGAAAAAGAAAGAATGATCTCAAGGTTGTAGCAAAAGACTGGAATCCTAGGTATAATTTTGTATGCCTGTTCCCTTATACACAAACATGCTGCTGCTTTTTTTCTTAACCTTTTGCCTGTCACATCTCCTTAGCATGTTTTAAAGTGTTGCGCATCTAGATCTGAAGGCTAAAAGGGGCTGTTATGATAACTAAGTATGACTAATACAGTGAGAAAGATGGAAGGCCCRTAAATTCTGATTTCAGATCTCTCTCAAAAAGGTGCAGACTTGGACTTGATCTGCTGAGTTGAGGAAGAACCTTCACATTCCTAAAAGTCATTTCTGTGGTTAGCTCTGTACTTGGTCATACGCTAGGTTTCCAGTCTGATTAGGTCAAATATTTTTAGATTATGTCAGTCAATAAGAAATCATGCAAAAATATGGCAGCAATTTACTGTATTATGATAGGAAGATGTGTCCTGATATTTTGACAGAGATAGGTCTTTTGAGGATATAAAATCACATCTCTAAGAGCCATATCTCTGTGGGAGGCAGTTTGTGTTTCAACTGGACGCCTGTGATGGGAATCAGGTCAGCTAAAATATAACTTCTTTATGTACATAACATGTACATAACTTGTACCTCAGATCTTTAGCAAAAGTCCATCTGAGGTAAGAACTTGTGTTCCTGCATAGGTGGGAGAGGGTTGAGTCTGGAGAAGACTTGTAGAGAGACACCTGCTAACGTAGAAATACGGGCATCTCCCCTGGAGACCTTCTGAGACACCAGTTTGTGATGTAGGGAGYATTAAATGCCTACTTGGACTGCCCCAAAAACTCTGGACACAAATTAGGCGACTGTGTTAAAGGAACTGGAACTACCCCTAGAGTCTGTAACATCTATTCATGCATCATTCCTGAAAAACTACATCTGGAATATGAATGTCAGTTAAGGATCAACTTGAAACGAGTGGGCTTCTGAGATGAGCCCATACAGGAACAGTATTCTTCTACTGAGATTCTATATAACTGCTTTGTTTTGATATTTTTCCTTGCATTTTGGGGGGAATGCATTAGCATACAATTTCATAGTCTTTCCTACCACCTAGGTCTTTCAACAGTGTTGTAACACTATTATATATTCATAGGATTGAAAAACAGTGAAAGGAGACAGGAATTCGAGGCCCTGGCACAAGAATGTCACCACGGTTCTCAGATGAAATTTGAAGAGATAAAAAAAAAAAGAAAAGCAAAGTCAGACACCTAGAGTTACAGGGAGAAAAAAAAAAAAAAGATTTTGTGGTTAGTTGCTTTAAAAAAAAAAAAAGATTTTCCTAACTTGTTGATAAGTTAGTTACTAAACACTGTTCTCATTTTACACAGATTTCCTTCAACCTTCCCAATTTAAATGACATGTTATTCATTAAAACAGTGGGCTAACCTTATTTTTCATTACAGTTGGCAGATTTTTATAATTAAAGTTAGTAACCAATATTCACTTGGTGCAGGCASAGCTGTTCTTGTGAATTACAGTCCCAAGGAGTTAATCAAAGAGTTGCCACCATTGTGTGAATTGCTGTCCTAGCAAACATTTTTAGGGCCTCTTTAATTTTTTTTTTCTCCATAGCCTTTGGTGGCAAAGCTTCTGTGTTGCTAAGCATTAACATAAATTTACACATCAGCTCTCTTATGCTTTTTGAGAGCTGAGCATCCATCAAATKTACTTGGAGGAATTATTTTTCCCCATGTTTGAGGGGAAATTAGGGACTAGTTTTTCCCAAATGTCTCTGAGTGTTCAAATATATGCTCAGTTTGCATATACATATGAAACCTCTTTTACATGCTAYTATAAAAGTTCCTTTTTAATTGTAATAGTATTGTACAGGATGTTGCACTTTTAACTTTTTTTCATATTTTAAATGCAAAATTAAGTACTTTTTCCTCTTTTTTTTTCTTTTTTTTTAAGCAATTGGTCCACATTTTTTAAATACTTCTCTGGCCTGTTTTATTATTCCCCAAGCCCATTCTAGTTCCTGACRTACTTACTTAAGAGACATCAGGCCTCAAACCAGTCTGTTCTAGATATCAGATATGCTTAGAAGCATGGGCTCCATCCAGCAAAATGTTACTATATCTATTGTGATGGAGTGGTTAGACCTACTCTTATATTTAAACACATAGCTCAGGATCGAAAGGTAGTCGCCGAGCTTCTGCTAACATTCACCACCACAAAATAAAAAATGAAATAAACATATAGAGGTGGGAATCGGTGTGGCTATCGTGCGYGGCCAGCCCTGTCACCCCTCTAGCACGCAGGCAGCTCCCTTGAACAGTCACGCGTTGTGTAGCCCGCCCTGGAACAGTTATTCTCTCTCTAAATCCGCCCTCAAACAGTTATTCACCTTATCCACGCCCCCAAAGTGACGTCAGTGGAAAGTCCGAGAAGGCAGCAGCACAGAGCTTTCAAACCCTCACGAGGCAAGAAAAACGTTTGCTTTTTTTTTCTGTGTGTGCCTTTTTTTTTGAATGTTAATGGTTTGCTGTATTTTGTCTGAGAACAGGCGTGAGCGTTGTGGTGGGAGGAATATGTTCACAAGAAACCACTGTAGCAGTTAACAATCGACACAGCTTTGTTTTATCATGTGTAAAAAAAAAAAAAAAAAGCTGTGTTTTTGAGTCATTTCAAATGTTCCTCTAGGATAAACCTTTACTCCTTAATCTTTCTTAATTGATGCCCTAGAAATTTGTTTCACAATTGATGTGAAGTTATTGAAGATACTGTAGGTCGTGGAGTTTTCAGACATTTCTGGGTTTTTCTTTTTTTTTTTTTTTTTTTTTTTTTAATAGCTCAAATTTACAGGGATTCGATATTGCTCCTACTTGATTTATGTGTTTCAGCTAACTCAGAGGGGAGCTGTACAAGCAGTTCAATCTGCCTGGGAAGAAGGGACCAGGGCCCAGCATGGCCGTAATGGGTCGCCTCCTCCAAGCAGCATTTTTAGGAGTACTGAGCACTTACAGACGCTAACATGGGGCTGCCAGAGCCGCGAGTGCTCAGCACAGCTGCCAAGCAGGTCTTGCATGAACTCGACTCGAACTTGTACAAAGTTCCAGCCGGTTCACCCCAAATGTTTGCCCCCGYGACTCTAGGCCATCGCGTAATGGCGGCCGGAGGCCGATCCTGCAAGGTGCTGAGCACTCCGCTCCCCATCCAGCAATTCACTCAACTGCCACCGTTTCACGGCGAGGTTAAAAGGCCCGTGTCCCTCTYTAGCACCCTCTGGTGCCCTGTGTGCTCTGCTTCGCACAACTGCACACGCAGGCTTTGCCGCTGCCTATGCCCAGCTTCCCAGTTAGCACCACAGATGCATCCTGCCCTTTGCTTTAAGCCTGGCAGTCATCCCGCTGGATCCTGTGACTCCATGTGTATTTAAAATTAATCATGTCGCTTTGCTGGACTGTGGATGGAGTGTTCATCCTGCCTTGCATTCTAGGTGGACTATTTATTTTTCTGCTCCCTATTCCGATACATTTAATAGAGTCACTTCAACTAGCAATCTGTTGCTGCTGAAATGATAGGGTTAGTTCCTGATTATTTTTTTTTTCGGGCAATATGTATGTAAAATGTGAAAGCTCACACTGTGTCTTTGTGTTAGGTATGATGCACTCACCGGGATTTGAGGGAAACCCAAATTTCGGCTTCCAGACTCTGATGAATGCAGACAGTCTCTACATTGTCTCTCATTACACTCTGCTGCTCAACCTAAAATTGTCCAACTCGGATTACTACAGAAAGAAACCTCCTCAAGCCCCTGTGTTGCTGGTGAGTTGGAAAATATAGGAAAACTATAGGAAAATGTGTTGCTTCCTTTCCCATAAAACAGCCCACAGATAAATGTCCTTTATGCTTCTTGCTAAGTGGAGAAATAATAATTGCAAATGAAACATTCTCCAAGCTGCTTATGAATCTTGCATAATAAATGTCATTCATCTGAATTACATAGCTCCCCTGTAGCTCAGGGAGCAATGAATGCTGCTTACTCATTATCAGAAAGGTAACAGTCATTCAGCATGGGTACTGCATCTTCAGAATAAATCTTCATTAGCATCAGTTGGTGCTAGAAGGGCACATGTTACCAAAGCAACATACTTTCATCTTGCAACCACTTGGAAGCATAATGACAAATTAGTTGCTTAATACTTGGTTTGCCTTTATGCAGATGAAAACATGAGAAGTTTGAGTAGAATATGAATGAAAAATAAATGGGATTTAGTCATAGGAATTGATAAATTTCATAGAGCTCAGCATGTCCCATGGACACTCTACAAAAACTGCCATTAAAATTGGCATCTTGCATGAGCTGTGAAAAGAGAGAGGAAAGCTCCTTTGTTTATGTCCTTCTCTGCTGTGTAGATGCATTGTGACCCTAAGCTAACTCTTGCGCTTGCATAGCTGCGTTTGCTCTGTTGTGCTCCTTTAGGTTCAGGAGTGGATCTGCTGGTTGAGGCTCATGCTATAGGAGTTACCATCTTCTTATACCTAGTTTTTATGCTTCTCTGCAGAAGGAGTTCATGAAGCAGGTTCAGTCCAGCGGAGTGTTGATGGTGTTTTCGCAGACCTGGGTTGAAGAACTGTACCACCAGGTACTGGAAAGAAACATGCTGGGGGAAGCTGGATACTGGGGAAGCCCTGAAGAGCACAGCCTTCCTCTTATAACCATGCTGACTGGTGAGCACCATGTTGTGGCAAGGCCAGCTTCTAAATGCATGTGTCAAATAAGCTGTGATAACTTTCTGCTTGACTCCACGGCCTCCAGAAAAGCATGTCATCATGCAGCTCATGCAAATGTACCCCCCTTTGATGCTTTTGGATGAATTAACTTATCTATACTCCTGAAAAACTATCTTTAAAATTACAAATTTTGCTTGCCTTTAGATACACAGTATTTTAAATGATCTGTGATGTAGGACCCTGATGTTTAGGGAATGCATAATGGATAGGACTGCAGCGCMTTGCTGCCAGGCCAGCACTTCTCTCTCCTGTCGTCTGTATGCTAAGTGACTCGCTGAACTCAGCTGAACTGTTTCACTTTACACAAAATGAAGGTGTGGTCTGTAGCCTTTCAGTTTAACAGCATACCCTCAGCAGTGCCCAAGGATACTTTAAAAGTGGCTCAAGGATAGATTAAAATTTGTGTGTGGAGGGGAATTTTACATATTTTGATCACATGCCTACCTTTCTCATGGAAGCTGACCAGTGTCTGGTTGGCTTCTAAAAGCATAGTTTTCCTTCCTCTTTTTCTTGTCACCACATGTCTGTTGGGGAGCATATTTTGAAGAGGGAAATGCATTCCAGTACATCAGATAAAATTCTTCATTTAAATAGTGTATTCTTTTGAAAAATATGGTTTGGCCTAGGTCAGTAATGCTCACAATGGTGTGTTGATCGGCATATTGTCTGAAATAAATAAAACAAAGCTTTGACTTCCATTTCAAATTACATTTGAGAAGTATCTACAACATAACTTTGCAACAGGGAACACTCTTAAGCAAAATATTTCATTTAACATGAAGTAGACTTTTTTTCTATTTCAGTTTGGTAGTGATTTCTTCTACGTGAATGCTTGTCATGAAACTATTGGCAAAGGAGTGGTGAGATTAAATAATCAAGGATATTTGTTTTCTCCTTCGGGTCTGGCATGAGGTGCTTTTAGTCACTGAACCAAAACATCATTTAATTCTTTGAGCTACAGCTGATTCTGGCAAATGTGGTATCTGTTAGCAACAGTGGTTAAAATGATACTTTTGGACTGTCATAGCAAAACCATTTCAGTATGTGTGTGGTGCAATACAAATAGAAACAGTGGAGGCTGATCCTAGAAACTGTCCGCTGATTGGACTCCCTGTGTTGAGATTTGTGCTATGCCWGGGATATGCCAAATGGTGCCAATGGGAAGCTGAAAGCCTCAAGCATCTCTGACAAATGTTTTGAAACAATCCTTACCTTCCTTTGAGGGAAAGATCAGATGGGATGTGCTGAAAGGCAGATGGAAGCCTGGGGTATTATATGGATTCTAAATGCTCTATCTGCCTGGATGTTGTATACTGTATGATTACAATGAGGTTATTAAAGCAGGTATGCATGGAAAGCTGAGGGAAAAACGTTGGAAAAAGAACAGCTCTGAAGTGTGTAGAGAAGAGAGACTGACAGCTGCTAGAAAGTAGCTGTAGAAACTAACCTGGTGTTGCCAACATTGAAATGTCTGTGAGCAGCGATGCCTAGTTAAGTCTTAGCAGTAAAAGATTCATATGTGTGTCTTTTGTTGTGTTGGGGAAAGGGTTGCATTTCTTTTGTTTAGGTTGAACCCACATAGGCTTACTAAAAATATGCAATTTGGACATAAGATACTGTTGCTACTGTTCTGGGAGGCTCAGACTGAGATCTGGGATTGTCCAGCTACAAGATTTGGTGAGATGTGAAAGGCTGTACTCAGGAACCTGGAAACTCAAAGGTGCAGGAAGTCATGGTCTGGGGGAAACACCAGGAAATCTTGTGAAGAATTCTGCTGACCATAAGTTCAAGGATGCTAAGGAGTGGACTGTTACTCCTCCTTGAGAAAAGGTTGGTTAAACTGGCCCAAGCATATGATGCCACAGCTCATTTCTGCACCGAGGTTTCACAAAGCTGCCARAAAAGATAACTAAAAAGCATACCAGAGGCGTCAAGAGCACTAGGACTTGCTTGAACAAGGAACTGTAAGACACTTTCCTTATGCTATCTGTGTGCTGARTAGTAATCTGGATTTTGGTTTTGTTTTGTTTTTGTTCTGGCAGACATTGATGGCTTGGGAAGCAGTGCAATCGGTGGCCAATTGATGGCATCTGCTTCAGCACAGTCTCCTCTTTCCCAAAGCCAGAAAACAGATGATTCTGTTGTTGCAGGTATGAAGGTTGTCTTAATAGCACAAGTATATCTAACTGCAGTGAGTTGTTATTTACCAAAAATGTATTTAGAAAGATCGGGGTTTAGAACCCATGGGATTTTAAGGGGCTTAAGGCATTGAAGGAAATATGTTGGTGTGTCCTATGCATGAAATGGGTGGTCCAGCATGCAGAGGACCAATAGGTCCCTTTTTTAACACTGATGCTAAAGCTGTGGTTGTGTCATTTTCTCAAAGTAGGAACATGTTTTTCACCCTAGGAGTTGCTTTTGCCCGATACCTTTTAATTGGCTGTTGGAAAAACATGATCGACACCCTGTCGACACCCCTGACTGGCCGCATGGCAGGCAGCTCCAAGGGCCTGGCATTCATCCTAGGAGCAGAAGGAGCCAAGGAGCAGAACCAGAAGGAGAAGGACTCAATCTGTGTGAGCCTGGATGGACTGAGGAAGGCAGCCCGACTGAGCTGTGCTCTAGGTATTGCTGCACATGGGTTATAGTGGAAGGCCCATATGATATGATGGTAACTTCCCTTGAGAAACTTTGGGAAAGATAAACAAACACTGGTCTTGAGTGATCAAGGAAGTAGGATGGCAGAACTTCCCATGGAGCTCACCTACCCCACATCATAGACACATCCATCCACCTTTCAACTGACACCAGCTATTGCTGAGATTTTATGGGGTTGGGGAGAAAATGCGGCTTGAACAGTAGCTGTGTTGCTGCTTCACAGGGGTTGCTGCCAACTGTGCATCTGCTCTTGCCCAAATGGCTGCTGCCTCCTGTGTCCAAGAAGAGAAAGAGGAAAAAGAAATCCAAGAGCCTAGTGATGCGATAACTCAAGGTAATTATGTGGTTAAATKGTCTGCCTTATCTTGTTATGACAGCAGAGGGGCAGCTGGAAAGTGTTTAACTACACACAGGTGAGGGAGGGAAAAGTCACTTCCATGCATCACTCCCTTGTGGGCATGTGTGGTGTATGTGCAGAAGCTTCAGGACAGGTCCTGCTGTCCTCAGTTCTTTACGTTGTCCACACTGTAGTTATATTGACTATATGGAACTGAAAGCAGTTGATAAGGCCAACTGCATTTTTAAATTGTGCATTCTTTTAAGCCTCATGATGCTAATGCAACTAGAGAGTATCAGAGAAATAATACTTTTAAAAACGTGTGTTGTGTGGCAATGTTATAAACGTAGCTTCTCTCTCTATTCATGGCTTATGTATGCATCCTCTGTTGTTCTTTATCATCATCAGATACTTAAAACTGCTTCTAAGCTGTACTAAATGAAGCTGGATTTTTTTTCTTAAGTTACCTGTATATCAAGCAGAAAGTCCTACATCAAACCCTGCAGAAGTCAGTAGAGTCTGTCATCTCTGATGGCTAGTTGGAGATGTATGTAGAATGAAGCTGATAACATCTGGTTTYTAATAGCAAGAAACTCATAACAAAATGTACTCTTTCACAAATGGCGCTCCTTGGTACTTTCATTCATTGTCTCTGTAGAGGCTCTGATAAATAATCTGAGCAAGTCTGAGCAGAAGCTGCCTTTTGGCCATTCTGCTACATGTGACTGAAGCAAGTTGGCCAAGCCACACTGAGACAATCGTAGTGGTGCCCAGAAGGCAACTGTTCTCTTTTATGGAAGCTTGCAAAGCGTCAGAATTTGTTTCCATTCTAACACAGCGTGAAAATGAATCTTTTCAGAGATTCTCATGAAAAAGAATGATGTTCAAATGCTTGTAGCTAAGATCAGGATTAGTTTTGCTTTGACAAGAGTATCTCTTATCAAAAGCTTTTGAAGATTTTCTTTTTTTATTGAAATAGATATGAAAACCACAAAACCTTTTTCTGTTAGCAAAGAAGACTTTGCTTGAAAAAAAAAAAAAAAAAAGTCAGCTCCAGAGATAAGCTTGTAATATCACAGAAAGGCTGCATGTGTTCTGTGGGCAACAAAATGTTCATCTATGGAGTTGAGGGACAATCTGACATTGTTTTTTTTTTTTTTTAATGTAATATAATTAAGCAGAAGGGATTTTTATTTCTTCAAAAACAGGAAGAAATGTGGGGTTCTGAGTTTGGGGGTTTTTTTTTGTTTGTTTTTTTTAATTAAAATCCCCATTCCTTTTATGGCTGTCTGTCAGATGTACACCTTTTCTGCCACAATTTATATCGTTAAATGTTTGTTTAAAAGCTGGAGAAGGCAATTTTTATTTTCTTTTATTTTTTTTTATTGTGCATGTTGCAGTGAAACAGAAAGTYGAGCAGAAACTGGAGCAGATGGGGAAAGTACAGGGAGTCTGCCTGCACCCGGCTCACGTGCTGTGCATGGATGCAGTCCTCAACGTGGGCCTGGAGATGGGCAGCCACAATCAGGACTGTTGGCCTCACGTGTTCAGGTACTCACCGTTTGCCCCACACAGAAACAAAATGTGTACCCCGTGGCCTGGCAGGGGCAGGCTGAGACTGAGGCCTTTATCTGGTCTGGGGATGTGCTGTATAAGAAGCAGCAAGGTGAATAAACTGTCAGTATCTGCGAGAGAAAAAATAATGCTGTTTTCCACCACTGTTCAGAGACAACATCCAAAGCTTTAGAAGCTCAAAGTTACAGTGGACTGTGCAGAGTGAAGAACCTACAGGGGCCTTTCAGGCTGCTGGGCTGACGCCCAAATATTTGCAATGGAGACTGAAGGATGTAAGATCACAGATTATTTGTATGCAGTCTGAAAGTCAGAGATCATCTATTTTGCAGTCTGAGAAAGATGTCGTGTGTGGATCTGGTTCAGATGTAGAATCCTTGTAACCTGGCTTCTTACGGTGATGTAGATTTGAAGTAGCTGATAGTAACTGAGAGTTTTTCTTACACTGTTCTTCTAACTCGTCCCTAAGTAGAGTGTGGGTTATAGACTGAGACATTTCTTAAACAAGCCCTATGATTCAGGGGAGAAGGAGGTTTGTTTGCTGACTTGTTTTTTAATCTTTGTTTTCCCTTGTTGTTTCTCAGGGTGTGCGAGTACATCAGCACCCTGGAGCACACCCACTTCAGCGATGGCGCTTCCCAGCCCCCTCTGACCATCACGCAGGCCCAGCAGGCCCCCACTGGCCTGCACCTCGACTCGCAGCCCGGGGACTCTCCTCGGGAGCTGACCCCCGAGCGGGAGACCACCCTCAGCAGCACTCCCGTCATTCAGCCCGTTTCCATCCAGGAACTCGTCAAGGAGGGCAGCAAGGGCAAAGCTTTCGACTTCCGTGGAGGCAGCCTGCTGTGCGGGACCAGTGCTGCCAAGGCTGTGCTCACGCTTTCCACACAAGCCGACAGGTAGGAGCAGGGCTGTCAGGAACCAGTGTTCCTGTTCCCAAAACCTCTAATGGACCTTTCTGCTGTGCACTGAGGCTTGATCTTTATGGCTGCTTCAACACCTGCCTCATCTGAGTTTAAAAAGAGAGCTGTATGTACAATATGGCCAGTGGTTCCTAAAAGAGGTGTTTTTCTGCACCTCTGCAGTGTCTGCCCTGCTTTTTGGAAGCCCTAGGCTGTTTGCATCTATGCACAGCCCTTCATATGCCAACTAAATGACATGCACACATGAATTAACATCATTTAACTACTGTGTTTGCTTATTAAGGCAGGCATGACTGCTGTCATGTCCTGACAGGAGGGGACGAGTGACAAGGTCAGTGTCAGTTAGAAAGCAGCTGCTGTCAGCCTGCCCCTGAGTTTCTAGGGGAGGAAGGGCTACCAAGCACAGTCATTGGCAGCACTGAATGCCCCCGCAGCACAGTCTGCAGTGATGTGTCACAAACTTTCTCACTTCTGTGCTATTTATTTGGCAGTCCAGGTTACCTTTGAAAACATMTTGGGTTTGCATCCTTCTAATACCTTTTCACAAGCTGGCATATTGCATTCTGCCCATGGGAGGGATTTATAAATAAAATTTAGTACGAAAAGAAATGCATACTGAGTGTGCTTGTAAGAGCTTAGTGCAACATTCATACAGTCAATACTTCAGTATGAACTTCTCTAGCACTCAGTAACCTCAGGGCAGTAGAAAGTTGTTCATATATCAGAATGCCAGAAAGTTGTAATTGTGTCAGCTTGCGACTACATCATGTAGAATTTCATCATGGTCTCTGTGCCCATGATGAGCATGAATTTACTGCTTCAAGGGTATAGATCTTCACTCCAACATTTTAAGGCCCCAAAGCAGCTGAAAATAACACCTCTTTTCTTTTTAAATGTTTCTAAAAAGCATTTCAGGTGAAGAACCGTAAGGTCTAAGATTTAACTTAGTTAATTGTACAAGTAAATTTCATTTTGCTCAAAATTCAGATCAGGCAAACAGCTGTCAGTGAAGATCAGTGAAACCATGATGACCTGTATCATGAGRACTGGACATATCCTCATACATTTTTGAATTACAGGTTTGTGGCATTAAGGTACTATAAATGCRAAGGGGTAATTCACTGAAAAAGTGACTTTTTGGGTTGATTTGGTTTGGTGCTGCATTGAGTCTTGTAAGGGCTCTGGTTGGTCATTGAATACTGCTTCCCACCATCCAAATACAGCTCCTGGATCAAAGCATTTTTATATCATGATATAAATGAAAATGTCCTTAGTAGACAAGTTTGTTGCCAAAGGCAACAGGTATCAACTGTATACAGCTAAGGCTTCTCCTCCTACATGAATATTTAAGCTACCATATCATGAATTTTTCAATTAGACTCTGCTGTTTTGCTTACAGGCTCTTTGAAGATGCTACTGACAAGTTAAACTTGATGGCCCTGGCAGGCTTCCTTTACCAGCTCAAGAAGGCTTCTCAATCTCAGCTTTTCCACTCAGTCACAGATACAGTTGATTATTCCCTAGCAATGCCAGGTAAATCTCCTGGGTCTGTTACAGTGTTCTGTGCTTCATATGCAGTTGTATTGCTTAGAGAATTTGCATGGCATTCATATAGTTTTGATTTTTCCAATGAAAATCTCAAGGATATCAATAAAACATTTAATCTAAGAAGATCTCTCTGTAGGAAAAAATCCAAAGTGTTTAGAAAAGGTTGAAAGCATTTCCTATTTTTGGATAAGAACCACATCCATACATGTCATCAGTCTCATCAATGAGTATTTATTTGGCTCTTGGACTTCGAAGGTGTTAGTTTCCCATAGATATTTAATTACATCTTCATTTTCAAGACTGATCTGGCAAGGAAACTCAAGTTGAGTGCAGACCTGAGATAGTAGAATTTAGTTTCCACTTTTCCAAAGTGGAAGAAACCTCAGAAGTGCTCACTGAATGATCAGTAGCAAACAAAGCATACAGCTGAAGAGTGTAAAATAAAATAGTGGGATCTGTCCTGTATGTTCTTCCTAAGCAAAGTGTAGTATATCCTATGTSCAAAGCCTATGAAATACATTTTTCACAACAGTCTCAAATGAATTTTATCTGGTGTATGTTTTCAGTTTAATGGATTCCCCCCTCCACAAAATTTCCTCAACATTTGACATTGGCATTTCCTCAACATGACACTTCACTTTGTTTACCTTTTTCACCTTGTTGACTGTGTATCGAGATCTCAATATTCATCACTTCATGTTCTTTGTATATAATAATCAACAGTGGTTAGCAGTAATGATATTAAATTTTTTTCTAGGCAGATAATTGTAAAARTATTTTTATTTTAAAATTAGARTGGTCTGACTAGGTGCTTCATCAGAAATAAAAGCAACAGTATATTTTAAATGAGACAGTGAAATGGATTTCCAAATGTTGTAAAAGCAAAGGAAAGCGAATCCTTTTCAGTGGGAAATTAAGAATATTACTGGGTGGGGAGTGGAATATTATTTTCCAAAAATTCCTGCTTCACATTCTTTGTAAAACAYACAGGACAGACCAAAGTTAAACAATTTGCAATTTATATTTATTCCTGTAGATGTCACCAAAGGTTTCTGCAACTACCTCTTTGATTCTCAGTGTGAATTATCTAACTCTTTGGTTAACTTGTCTGCACTGGATATCATAATTAAATTATAATGTGTTAATTTTGTCTTAAAAATGTTTGAAAAAATGGTTCACTTGCATCAAAATCAATTTCATTTAATAAGTTTTTCTTAAAACTTGGAGCCATCTGCTGTTCTTTTACCTCCAGAAGCACAGACTGCCTTATGCTGATTTCTTCCTGGCTTAGTACCAGTAGTTTCTAACCTGATTTAAATTGCAACATAGACATCAAGAGATGAAGGAGCTCAGGTTGCTCAACTACCACGTACTTTCTTGCACTTCTTTGTAGGTGAAGTAAAGTCTACGCAGGACAGGAGAAGTGCACTGCACCTGTTCCGACTCGGTGATGCCATGCTCAGGATTGTCCGGAGTAAATCACGCCCATTGCTCCACCTCATGCGCTGCTGGAGCCTGGTTGCACCTCACCTTGTAGAGGTAGGAAGTGGAGAGAAAATGGGAACGTGGGTAGGGGATAGGCAGGCTGCAATGACTGCAAAAGGTGTGATGTCTCCTAAAGTAGGTGTCAGCCTTCCACAGGTAGGTTTGGTCCAAGCTGTCTCCTTCTAGGATATTGCACACACTGGGTGCAGTGACTCGTGCTACTGCTGCTGAGAAGTGCACCTTGAAACCACTGAAACTGCTCTGCCACGGAACGAGTAACTCCCCCATCTATCCACTTTCCCAACCAAGAAGTTCTGTGTCTATGCAGCAGGTTTTCTGATAAAAGGGAACAGACTTTATTCCCTGACTCCTTCCTTCTCCTGCCCAAACCAGCATGACTGGCAAGATGTAATAGTAATATTCTTGAGGGCATTACTGGGAAGGAGTAACATCACGGAAAGGGCTGAATTCAGCATAACCTGCATAGCTGCCCCAAACAGGGTAACTTTATATCCACGTGCACTGGTGTTTCTTTTAAATAGCTCATCAGAATAAACAGACAGTCATCACTTTTCAATTCTGAAAAAAAAAAACCACAAAAAAAGCAAACTTGGTCATGTTTCTCCCTTCCATGCAGGCTGCCTGTCATAAGGAGAGGCACGTGTCTCGGAAGGCTGTCTCCTTCATCCACGACATCCTCACGGAAGTGCTGACAGACTGGAACGAACCTTCCCATTTTCACTTTAATGAGGCGCTGTTCCGCCCCTTCGAGCGCATCATGCAGCTAGAGCTGTGTGATGAGGATGTCCAAGACCAGGCAAGTCAACGCTGAGTGGGGTGTCTGCCATAAGAAGGATGATCTCCAGGGTGTACTTGATCACTTGAGTGTTTCACTAGTTCCCTTCAAATGGTTTCTCTTAATCATCCTCAAGGAATCAGGAGGCCTCTTCCTACCAAAGCCAACAACACAGGTTGTGGAAAGTATTCTGTGCATCTACTGCAAAACAGCATAGACACTTGTTTCAGTGCAGTGAGACCTGGTGGATTTGCTCTTATGTAGGTTGTCTGATTAATATGTAAGTGACCCTGTTCTCTTGTTGGGTCTTTCCTCAGAAATGTACCCCAAAGTGATATTTTTACCTACCAGATTGTTTCTATTTGTTAAGTTTTAATGCACCAAACATTAGAATAATACCTTCAAAGAGCTGATAAGAGGCACTTGTGGAAGCACCATGTTCTCAGAACTCTGTACGTTGTCATTTACCTGCTCTTATAAGTAATTTAATAAAACTATTCTTTTAGCTATATAAAAAAAAATAGTTTTTAAAAATACAGATAAAACAGATGGAAATCTAGAAATGTATTCAGAGCCTTCTGTGGTCCAGCAAAGTGGGAGTTCTGGGTTTGGGGGATTGTGTTTTCTTAAGCTCTCTGATATTGTGTGCAGGTGGTCACCTCTATAGGGGAGTTGGTGGAAATGTGTTCTACCCAGATCCAGTCTGGATGGAGACCCCTGTTCAGCGCCCTGGAAACAGTGCACAGCAGTAGCAAGTCGGAGGTTAAAGAGTACCTTGTAGGAGAATACTCCATGGGTAAGGACTTMCTGCATTGTCTATTTCATACGTGCAGTTGTTTCCCAGTCTCAYTGCCCTGCCTGAACGGATGCTCTAAAACAGTACAATTCATAATTGTGTACTGACACTGTAATATTCTGGAATTATGCTGAAGTACTTGGTTTATAGGTTGCAGTCAGGGGGAAGCYGAGGTAATCTGGTGTTTTGTCCTATAAGTCTTTGCAGATGAGTAGAATGAGACAAAAATCCCTCAAACTTATTTGAGTATTTTTGAGCAGAATGGTAGTGCATGAGCACTGCGGTTGGCTGGTTCATCAGCACCTGACCCTGCTTGAGAAGATGAAACATGCTGCATATGGCTGCCACTGCTAATATGGACTGTGCTGTATATTTGTATATCTTCTCATTTTGTGAAATATATTGCTCTTATGCATTAAGGTGAATTAGTGTGATAGTCCAGGCAGGTACTTGTCCCGGCCCTTTGCCATAAGGAGTCAAATTGCTATTGCTCCTACAAATTGTGTTTGCCATATGAACAATTCTACAAATTGTACAAATTTCTGAGACAGAGATAGTTGTTTGCGTGGTTGGTCGTTTGTTCTACCCAACTGTTTTAGCTTTTAATGCTTGAAGACATATATGAGAGATACGCATTGCCTCTTGGGAGTTTGTCTATCATATCTCATGTGTGGTGGCAAAATGCAAATGTGTACAGATTTTAAATACTGATAATCCACTTGGGAAAACAAGGCTGTTTTGCCAGAGTCTCAGAAGAGTCAGGGTTTGCCCTGAGATTGCTGTCGTATTGCTGACAAGA
Source organism: Nothoprocta perdicaria (assembly GCF_003342845.1). NCBI lineage: Eukaryota > Metazoa > Chordata > Aves > Tinamiformes > Tinamidae > Nothoprocta > Nothoprocta perdicaria. Next base: position 1,378,695 of record NW_020455777.1, on the reverse strand, counting down.
CCTCAAGAACTAAATCATAAAGCTCTCTAGAGGTGTTGAGCTACCRATCTGAGCTCAAGCACCCAAGGCTGCTCTTAGCATTTGGATGCTGGCAAGGTTTGCATAGATGTGGCACAGAATCCAAACTGACGTACGCACTTCCTATGAGGGCTACATGAGCTCCTTGAGGAGCTACAAGAGAAAGCACATTAGGCTTTCCTGCTGAGATCATTAGAACATTTCCATCTCTTTTTGCTCAGAATAGAAGAGATTTCACAGATTCTGTTAGATTGTTGAGAAAGCGTGGAAAAACCGTAGTTGCTGGGAACGGAGCAAAATTCTCACCTTGTTATTTCCACAGGGAAACGCCAGGCTCCAGTGTTTGATGTCTTTGAAGCATTTCTAAATACAGACAGCATCCAGGTCTTTGCCAATGCTGCCACCAGTTACATTATGTGCCTTATGAAGTTTGTCAAAGGACTGGGTAAATATATTTTATTTTTCCTTTTATTTGTTTAATCCATGGTATGTCACACTTGCTTCTGCAAAAGAATCCTGCTGCATAGTACAGAGCACGGTAGGGAAGAGAGGCTGTGAAGGCACTGAGACTCGAATATTTTTAACAGTCAAATCAAGGGATTGTTTTAGAAACACTTTAAATGCTATCGAGTTTTCAAGTTGTCCTATCAGCAAAGAGTCATCCAGGGGCAAGTGCAGGGTCCTGCACTTGGGGAGGAATAACCCTGGACACCAGYACAGATTAGGAGTGGACCTGCYGGAGAGCAGTCCCRCAGAGWGGGACCTGGGTGTCATGGTGGACGACAAGTTGACCATGAGGCAGCAGTGTGCCCTGGTGGCCAAGAAGGCCAACGGGATCCTGGGGTGCATTAAGAAAAGCGTCTCCAGCAGGTCGAGGGAAGTGATCATCCCCCTCTACTCAGCCCTGGTGAGGCCACATCTGGAGTACTGCGTCCAGTTCTGGGCTCCCCAGTACAAGAGKGATGTGGAGCTGCTGGAGAGAGTCCAGCGCAGGGCTACYAGGATGATCAGGGGYCTGGAACATCTGCCCTATGAGCAAAGGCTGAGAGAGCTGGGCCTGTTCAGCCTGGAGAAGAGGAGGCTGAGGGGGGACCTGATCAGCGTGTATAAATACCTCAAGGGAGGCAGTGAGGAGGAGGGGGCGGCCTCTTTTCAGTGGTGGCCAGCGATAGGACTAGAGGAAACGGCCACAAACTGAAGCATCGGAAGTTCCACAGGAACTTAAGGAAGCATTTCTTCACTGTGAGRGTGACAAAGCACTGGAACAGGYTGCCCAGAGAGGTTGTGGAGTCTCCTTCTTTGGAGATCTTTAAAACCCGCTTGGATGCAGCCCTGTGCCACGTGCTCTAGGTGACCCTGCGTGAGCAGGGGGGTTGGACTCGATGACCTCTGAGGTCCCTTCCAACCTTCGGCATTCTATGATTCTATGATTCTATGATTATTAAACATATTTTTCATTCTGTCTTACTTGCACCAAGACTTAATTATACTCATTATAAAAAAAAATCACTGTAGAATGCTGCAGAAATGATCCAGAGTTGTGCAGTAGCAGCATGGTTTTGTGCAGTAGAGCATGGACTCTTGTATTCAGTGATCAAAGCTGCACAGTTCCTGCCTGCTCTGACACTTGGGGAGCTGTAGTGTTGGTTCAGGTGGTGCCAAAAACCTGCTGAACCATTAGCAGCATCGTGAGCAATGTAGATAACAATGGTCTATCCCCACGACTAATCTTTCATTGCCTTACAAAGGAAGTAGAGATCAGGAGTGTCAAGTCAAGGTGACCCTGCAAAGGAATTGTGGTATTTCACCAAACTCCAGAACGAAGTGAACAGTGAACACTGGTATCCTGCCCCATGTGCACATTCTCTTGCCTTCCTTGATCATAAAAATTTGAGACTTTTTCTTAAGGAGAAAATTAATGGCCCAGTTTTTATAAACAGAAACAAAAAAATAATAGGCAGTAAATGAACCTTTTTTTTTTTTCGCCTTGTGTGTGTATTATTACAGCTTAGGCTGCAGATGCACAGAAGTGCTTAGATTTGCAAGCAATTTCCTTTGAATGAAGTACCTGAATGAAGTAGCTAACTTCAGTGGCATCTCATCATCATCTTTAATCCTGTCACAGTACATTATTTCACCATTAATTTTAACAGGGACAGAATCCAACTTGTAATGATTTACTATTATATTGTACTTATATTGGAATTATTACTATTTATGAAATAAATAAGCTTGCATGTGCAGAACCAGAAGAGGCAACCTGTGTCTTATAAGCCATATATTATACTTGTTTAAGTTTCTTATTTTCATAAGATAAGTCTATCTCCTTTGTGGGTTACGGGTCCAACTGTAGGGATGTTTTTGTGTTAAACATATTAGGATTGTAGGGCTTTAGTACTAAAATATAGCAAATGTACTATGATTTCCATGCTTTTTAAGGAAAAAGAAAAGTATTCCAACTATAGTGACTCATTTAGCCAATGACAATAATAGAAAAGGCCATAAAATGCCTTATGGAGGAAATGATTAAGAGCACAGAAAATATAAAGAAATGGAGTGAGAGAAGTGGGATTTAGTACAAGGAGATCATATTAATCTTGTGTTTCTTGTGAGAGGGGTAGATTATTGAGGCAGTAAAATCTTAATGCATGCAGACATTTAGTAAAGCTTCAGATTTGGCACTAAACTGCAAGTATGTAGTTAAACATGGATAAATGGGTATGAGCCAAGAATTATAGGCTGGGCCAAACATCACCTGAGAGGGGAGGAAAGCAGATTGTGCCAAAGCAGAAAATACCGGAGTGAATGGAGTTATTAGGGAGGAGCTGTGCAACGGGAGGTCATGGAACTGTTCCTCTAATTTAATATGCCTGCTGAAGTTGACCTGAAAGTAGGAGTTTGCTGATGCCACGGGGTTAGAAGTTACTGTGAGGCTGACACACTAAATCTTGAGAGCATATCTTTCAGTTGGAAACTGATCCCTGCTCAAAATGGATCCAAGCCTGGATTAAAAACAGCAAAAGGAGATTTTGTACTAGAGTCATGCATTTTAAGGGGTAAAATGAAGCACTTCTGTTGGAATAAATTTCCAGGGCAGTGGAGTGCAAATGAATATAAAAGTCTGATAATAACCTGTGACCCATATTAATGTATCATTTGTATGAGCATCATCTAGCTGCAGTCTACTAAGATCAGACAAAGGATGTTTTCTGGTCTCTCTTTTCAGATACTAGGGCATAACTGAATGAAAAAAAGATACTAATTCTATGTCTGCTTCTCTTTTGTCCCTCCTGACGCTGCCTTCCCCCTCCCCAGGGGAAGCAGATTGTAAGGAGATGGGTGACTGTGTGTCAGGATCAGGATCCACATCCACAGAACTGTGCCTTCCCGCCCTCGATTACCTCAGGAGATGTTCTCAGGTAGGCTGGCTGATGCCACAGAGCTGCTAACGTGGCCTAGAAAACTGTGCTGACCTTCAGGCTTTGCATTGAGGGGTAGATAGTTTGTTTGAATGCAGCAAACGTGCAGTGAGCTTAATGGTAATATCCTGCACTGCCACGTGGAGAGTGGCCGTCCGAGGGGACTGTGGTGCTCTCCAAGCAAGCTAACAGTCAGAAACCTCAAGAGATAAAAGCGCTCAGRCCTGAGGAGCGTCTGAGAAAAGCAGACCATAAACAAGGTGACTGTTCAAAACCTGGTACTTGTAGATTCAGTGTTAAATTAATTCTTAAACAGTTGCTGTAAACAGTTCTGGAAATCCTGGAAAGAAAAGGTAAAAGAGTTTGAGAATTCATTCTCTCTCTCTCTCTCTCTCTCTCTCTCTCTCTCTCTCTCTCTCTCTCTCTTTCTCTCTCTCTCTTTTTTTTTTTTCCTTTTTTAAAGATAATAGTGGGTTCCACCCTTTGAAACACAGGCTCTTATCTGTACCACAAAAACGTATCTGAAGCCCAGGGCAAGTCTCTAACAATTAGAATGCTGACATATTTCCTATAATCTCCATGCTTGCAGCACAGATTATTATCCAGTGGTATTAGGACGTTTTTTATCTGCCTTATATCATGATGTTTTTTATTTTTCTCCAGTACCRGCAGGTTTTTGTGTTGCAGCCAGGCCACTTTTTTTTCTAGGTGCTGTACAAATACGTAACAAAGGATGTTCCCATAGCAGAATAGACACACTATCTCAGACAGAGATAACAGGTGGTAGAATGCAGAATGGGGAAGAAGAAAAGAACAAGGCAGTACCACTCAGCAAAATAAATGGAAAACTTGACACTGTACTTGCTATCCTCACCTTGAATCTTTTAGTGAATATATGATGCATATTCTGTGCAAACATTCTGTGTAGTACGTTACGCTTCCTTGTCCTTACAAACCCAGTGGAAGAGAATATTTTCTCATTTTTTAAAAGAAGCCATTTTTAGCTTTGTTATATATTTTAATTTATCTAGAGAAGAAGAAAAGAGATGACTTAAAAGGAAAACTTACCTGTATATTGCAAACACATGGTTCTCAGCTCACGGGTGCTAGCAGTAAACAGTAGTATTTGTCTTTCTCAAATGATAGAGAGATCATAACTCCTTTCCCAAAATCTATTATTTATGAGGACTGTAATACTGCTTTCATAGCCTTTATTTTATTTTGTTTTCCATATCTATGTAGGACGCTACAGCCTTTGCACACTTGCCCCATATTTTTTTCTCCTTTTTTTTTCTATTTTCCCAGTTGTTAGCCAAAATCTATAAAATGCCCTTGAAACCCATCTTCCTCAGYGGCCGGCTGGCCAGCTTGCCCCGAAGGGTGCAGGAGCCGTCGGCCAGCAGCGAGGAYGGCATCGAGTGCGTCCTTTCTGACTTCGATGATGACACTGGTGAGTGCACTGAAAGCAGCAACTGTGACTGCTGCCTATGATGACCCAGAGGAATTCATTGCCTCCTCCACACATCGCTGTGAATTTTGACAATTACTGAAAGCAAACAAAGAGGGGAAGACTCTTTAGTGTTTATTTTCTCTTTGTTGWCTACAAATGTATGCAGCTTGGAAGGTAGGTGCAGTTAGGTATTTCCTATCTCAGCACAGTTGCAGTGTTTGCAACCTAACTTTAAATAAGCAAGTTAGTATATGAGCATGTGTGCTCTGATAATTTCACCTCCTTTATGTTAAAAAGATGTATCTCATATGTGATAAAAATATAGCCCTTGGGAAAAAGGGAATGATATTTTATATCCTGACCTTCCTAATATGAACAGCATCTAATTTGGAATGCTAGGATAAAARTATTTTCTGGACCACAGCAGCATAAAAGGAGTGAAAAACTTTTAAGTTTGGTATATGGGCAGACATGTATTTAAGAGAGAGAACAGTATTGATTTGCACAGAGTTGAATGTTTACTGTTTGCTTAAGGAAGTTTCTGAATGGATGTCCTGTGATTTATTGGACTAAATGGTGGTGTGTTTCCAAAGACCATCAAAACCACCACATTCTSCAGAAAAACAAGCAGCTTCTCTCCTAATTTGTTGTGCAACATATATAGTGTGTGGAGTAACCAGGCCTTTGATGGATCCAGAACTAGCGTAAAAAGAGCCAAGCAGTGCAAAAATGCAGACTAACTGTCTTAAGAGCATGACTGAAGCAGCTGGTATGAACCATCAAACCATTCTGGACAGAATTTGCAAAACTAGTAGAGATATGTATAATGTATGTATAATGTGCCTATTTAGGAGAGAGAGAGAAAAAAAAAAAGAAAAAAAAAAAAAGAAAAAAGCTGGGTAATGTGACTGGAAAAAGAGGAAAGAGAAAAGAGACCAGAACAAGGTGTATGTGCAAGGAGAGGATGACATAAAACTTAAGGGAGAGAAAAGGAGACCATCCTTTCAAAAATTAGTATCGTTCTCCACCATTACACAGCAATAATACCTGAGGGTGAATTAAGAATAAGTACTTATGATCTTTAATCAGTTCTCTTCTTAGCCTAAGTCATTTTATAAAGGCAAGCTCTATCTGTGGTCGATGCAGTATTGTCACTCGTGCCTTGGAATCTTTGTTTCCTTTCTTGTAGGCCTTATCAACGTCTGGATTATTCTGCTGGAAGAATTAACAACTGCTATATCCAACTGTCCCCGCCAGCATCAGCCCCCCACTCTGGATCTGCTCTTTGAATTGCTGAGGGATGTTGCCAAGACACCTGGTAATGAAAGGACTTGATAAAATGTGAGCTAGCAGAGCTCTGGCCAGTCCTCCTAGAATCCAAAGTCGTATGTGTAAATTCCATTGCTGTGCTGCACAGAGACATCCTCAAAAAGAAGCAGATTCTCTCAGTGTCCTGTTTGGYTACAGTTATCCCATTCTTTTATGTGGACAGAAGACATCTCATATGTTGAACTCCTATAGGCACAAATAAAGAAGTGTAGTACTCTGTCAGTACCTTAGCCACAAAATATTTGTCTGGTATCCAGAAAATCCTAAAAGAAAGCAATAAAGTCCTGTAGTCTCCCTGGGCAATGCAGCAAATAAACAGTTAGGWAAATGTTCATATACTAGCTCATAATCAAGTAAATCCAAAGCTGCTCTTCCCCACTCATCCTGCAAATAGAGTCTCAAAACCTGCTTTCTTAGCATCACATGACAGTTTATGAAATTTACTTTGTATACAAACTCTATAGGCAAAGGTATGCAACCTTCACTGGTGTTTTCTTCTTTTCTGCCTGAAGGACCAGGATTTGGCATTTATGCAGTTGTTCATCTTCTTCTTCCCACGATGTCTCTCTGGCTGCACCGCAGTCACGGTGACCATTCTTACTGGGATGTGGCATCTGCCAATTTCAAGCACGCCATTGGCCTCTCCTGTGAACTGGTGGTGGAGCACATTCAAAGTTTCATACACTCAGGTATGTCCTCTCACCTTCACGTGCTTTCTATTCTTAGCAGGTTTAGAGGGGTTTAAAATCATGGGAAAAAAAAGTAACTTGGAATGGACCTGTGGATGTTTTTTAATTCATTTTGTTTGTTTATACTGTACTTTGCAAAAGAATGTTGTTGGGACTTTGATGGTAAAGAACTAGGGTAGTCAGAAACAGGAGTTAGCAGAGTGTCTCCAGTATCATTTAAGCACAAAAATTTTATAATATTAACCTTGAAATGACTGTTCTTGGTGCAGTTTGATGTAGATTTCAAAGCTGAACCATAGTGATAGCTGCATAAAAAGAGTTGTTTTAGCAAAGTCTCTGAGTAGCAATAAATATAACARGAGTGTTTGTCTCCAAATAATAATGTAAAGCCAATGATGTTGAAAATGGTCCTTGTCTTTCCCTTATAGATATTGGTTATGAAAATATGATCAATACTATGCTAAAAGATCTTTTCAAGTTGCTGGTGGCCTGTGTAGCAGAACCAACAGAAATAATATCCAGAGTGGGCTGCTCTTGTATCAGGTAACAATCTCTTTACTTTGTTAGTACATTCAAATAAGATGTCTTTATTTCTCAAATCTTTGAAGAACTTGTGGACATACTAAGTTGGCTAACATCTCAAAAGAATTCTGYAATATATTTGCCTCTTGATGTTTAATGGTGAGTTTTAGTCTATCAGCCTTTTCTTGTTCTTTTCTGTGAGCCTCAGAAGCCACAATTTTAGGAACCCCTCTGTGTTCTCTTCCCACAAAAAAAAAAAATTCCAATATTGCCTATATACCGTTAGTAAATAAGCAGTCTTTAGGGCTTTCTGTTAGAATGCATAGGTGTTCAGTTGTAATAAATCCCCGTCACAGCCTTCAGGTTGTTATTAGTCACAATCAAAGTGAGTACTGCATTATACATCTCACAAGTTGGATTCTTCTCAGAGAAAAGGAAAAAAAAATCTCAAAAAATAGAGTATAATTGTTTAAAAAGGGATTTGGGGTAACARCTGGCAAATCTGAGGAGACTGGCGATATCTACTGAGTGGCCTCTTCCTCTGTTTTCACCTTTCTCTCATTACAAATGAGAACTGCCTAGCTCTTTATAGTAATGTTTTTCTGTATCCTTGCCTGCAGGTATGTGCTAGTGACAGCAGGACCCGTTTTTACTGAAGAGATGTGGAGGCTTGCGTGTTGTGCCTTGCAGGATGCGTTCTCTGCTACTCTGGAGCCTGTAAAGGTAAATGGCCTCTGCTGAGATTCAAAATGTAATCACACTGATTAGAATCACTAACATCTGGMAAAATGCTTTTTTTGTGGGGGGAAGGAGGCTGTGCTGGTGTACACAGAAGAAAAGGAAAAGGAGCCTGAGGAATAGTGGTAGATTTTACGATTTTGTGAGTTCACTAACAATGAAAGGTGTTGCATCAACAACAGAGACTGAAATCTGTTCTTCTAAACATGTGCAGGCAACACTGTCAATAACAGCAGGCAATTTTTCAAAYGAAATCAGGAGGGTTAAGTAGGTGAAAACTTACCTTCTGATGAAGTTCTACCTGTGGACTGACTCAAGGTCGACAGGAGACCAACATTTCTTGCTTGATCATATTACAGCATATTCTGTATAGATTATTTCTCAACTCTTATCATAAAAGTTATTTTAAGACTTACAAGTCTTACCATACAAGACTTACTCCTTCTTGTAATAAAAAAAAAGCTGTTAATTCCTCGTAGGCCAGATTGCATAAGAATTTGTCATGCATTTTCAGCAAATGCTAAAGAGCAGGAGACAGGCTGATGATAATGAGACAGATCGCTCTGTATCGTGTGATACACGTGGGCAGGATGGAGAGCTCTGCAGCTGCTGACTTAATTTAATGCGCAGTGAACGTCTCATGTTGTGTCTCTCTGTAGAACCTGTTGGGCTATTTCCACAGCGGGGCTGAGAGCTTCAGTGGAGATGCCTGTGAAGTGAAGGTGGCAGCGCCGTGCCTCTCGCCGAGCGCCGAAGCCGAGTACTGGCGCATCAGAGCCATGGCCCAGCAGGTACCGACCGCGCCACGGYGAGGCCGGAGCCGCTTCCCGCCCCGGCAGGGCTTCCTGCAAGGAGCTCAACCAACTTGAGGCTTCTCCTTGTGAAGCTTCTGGGCAATAACATAGAACGGACCTGAAGAAAGTGTCCTTCCACAGGAACGCTGCTAGTGGCAGCTAAGAAAGTTGCTGGAGGACTGCAAAGCTCAATACAAAATAGCACTTTCTTGTTGATTTTTTTTTCCACCTTTTTCTCTGCCCGACACTCAGGGCAGTACTAGTACATCTTCCCACAGCTTTCCTCACAAACCCTATGTACCATCTAATCAGACTTCCTCATCATCAGGCTGACTTTTTTTTTTGGTCTAGTGACAGTAGGAAGAAAAAGTAATAAACTAAAAAAAAAACCTTAAAAGCCCCATCCTGTAAAGTAGGAATTACACCTACTAATTCCCCTACTAATTAGGGGCAAGATGAATATTTACCTGATTGGACTGATTATAAACCCACTGGGTAATATAGCTTAAAAAGAAATAGACAACACTAATATACATCAGCATAGATCTTTCTGATAAAGGCAAGTATCTGTTAACTGTGAGTCCTAATCTAGAATATTCACTCATGATTACTTCAAAATGAATAATCATTTCTGATTACTCTGTTCAGGAAAGGTAAATTTGAAGGACAAAAAATGCACTAGAATAGAGATTGCTAGGAAACTAGACTTAGGTTTCCTCAGCCTATCAAAGCAAGATTTTAAGGGAAATACAGTTTTCAGTAAATACTGTGCATAGGTGGCAGAGAAGGAAAAAAATGTATAGAGAATGTATAGAGAAATTTTATTTATATGTTTAAGTATAATCTTGACATAGAACAACTGATACTAAACTGACCACTAACTAATCAGCAAAACAAGCCCTGAAATGACTTTCTCGGGATTCTTTTGACACTGTGTTATTAACTGCAGTGGAGGGTGGTCAGTATATGAAAGTGCTTATATAAAACATTCCCTGAGATGAAGCAAGTCTGATGACCTGCAGCATACCTTAAGACTGTGAATAGTGTCACCATTTCAGCATGGTCAAGTAGTTGGATTAAAAGAGTTTGTAGAGGGCTGGTATCAGTTTCTGCCTTGGTTAATCATACTGTGACGCTGCTTAAAAATCCCAGAGACACAAAGCAGGATTTGTGAGCACCTCCATGGAATCCTCCTCAGTGGGGACTGGCACAACTACTAAGAAAAATAGCTGTAGCAACAAGGAGTCGTTTCTACATTTGCAAGTTTGGTATCTGCTATCTCTTTATGGATGAAAATATTTCTTTCAACAACCAACCTTGCTAGGTAGAACAGGAAAATTTCATGAACAGCTCCTTGTCTATACTGTACCAGATATTTTCAGAGAGTAGCATAAAGTTGGCAGAAAGCTTGGACTTTCAGCAGATAAGAGTTTTCAAAGAACAAGATATCTGTCCTCCCTGCTGTGCTCCCTCGGGTGTCTGTCCAGAGCTCTGAGGCTGATTACCAAAGCAGAATGCTCCTGGGAACGTTGGTCTGGAGATACCTTGAGTACCTCTAGCACTGTAAAATAAGCCAGTATAACAGGACATCTTCCACAGAAATCTTATTGTGGGGCCCTTCTTAGCATTCAGTGCAAGAGCAAACCCGATTGTTCTCTGTGCTGTTGTTTTCCAGGTGTTCATGTTGGAAACCCAGTGCTCCCCAAAGACTCCTAGCAACAAGGAAGGGTTTGAACATGCCCAGTCTTGTGTGCTCATCATTGACCTGCCGCCAGATAAGAAGCCAAATGGGCATACCCAGAGAAGGTAAAATATCTTCCCAGGAAAATACTGTGTAGTTAAAAGCAAAACAAAAAGCCCATCAAGCTAACAGAGATGTGAACAGAGCACAGCAAATCGTGCCTCTCCCCAGGTTTCACTGTATAAATGAAATATATGGATCAAATACAGTTGTGACAAGTGAGACATCACATCATTTGCTGTCCAGGAGTTCCCGAGATCCTGCACTGGTGAACAGGCATTTTCAAGAGCCATTCCCATTGCAGGCAGGTTATTTCTACAGAATTATCTATGTCATGGTTCATAATGTGGACAAATACCTGAAGGATACATAGGGTCACACAAAGCCTTTGAGTAACAGAAATACAGTTGAAATTAAGAAAACATTTTTTTATAGGATTTTATTTTTCATAGGAAATATCAGGAAAATCTTTCCAATATTGATACTCTTTTCTTTAAGAAATATAGGAAAGACATCAGTTTAAAGAAAGCTTTAGTAGAACTGTTTTGTTTTGAATGATATCTGTCAAATGAAATAATGTCTGTTTCAGTAATGGTATTTTAAATTCTCTATTACTAAGAAGGTAGGAAAAATTAAAAGGTAAACTGGAGCTATATAAATTGAAAAGGCCACATCCAAAGCTACAAAACCTTTAAGGTACTGACCTATGGAACATTTTTTTTTCCTGGTGTTGTTTATTTTTATTCTTTGTTACTACTTCAGAAACCCCTGTGCTGCAGGACACTTGTGTCTAAACGTGTCAAAGGGTATTTTTTTCTGCTTACACTTGGTTTTTACCAACTATTGTAACATGAACAGAGCCAAAAATTGGTGATCTTTATTCAGGSTTTCCTTTTATATTGCAAGATGTGCAGTTCAGGGCATAATCTTTTCTTAGAAACCAAACCTGCTTCTGTACCAGTTTAGGTCTCCTCATTCAAAATTAAGTATTGCATGAAGAAKGAAGAAGGAGCCCGAATTTTCACGGTCCTTTTTGCATGGGCAGCAAGAAAGACTATGCAAGAAGTCTCACTTTTTAGACCACTGTGCAGAAGTTTTCCCCAAGAGCAGGTTCTGTGTAGTCTTTGGGGACTCCTCAACGTGAGCTAGGAAAGGCTGGGGTCCCAGTGTCAGCCTTTCTTGGTAGGGGGAAGAAAATCTGCTCTATTCTAAAGGTCCACAGATCTTCTCTGTTACAATGATTGCAAAGCAAAAGACTGGCATACTCCCCTGCATGGCCCGTAGGCTTGAAGTTTATCAAACAAGCTGCATTTATAAAGGTAGCGTGGGTCATGTTTTTCTTCAAGCAATTTTAAAAAGCAGGCTTGCAATTAAGAGAAACCCTGAATGCTCTCACAATGCTGTTCTTGCTTTTTTTTCCTAAACAACTGCGTAAAAGTATCCTTGCTGATAGGGAAATGTCTCCCCAGCAACMTTCATACTTTACCGAAGCAGGGCTCAAAACTTGTCCGTGCAACTGTTTAATATTACATTGTTTGCTGTGGCAGCACAGCACTGCATGTCAGGCTTGCATGCTGATAACGAGGGTTTGCTTTAACATTAGTGGCGTTTCACTGTTCCCTTTTTGCTTTTGTTTCCTTAATGCTGCATCGTTTCACAGGAAGCTGGGGTAAGGGAGCCTTTCTTGTTTCTACAGCATAATCATATTTTCAAACAACTGGCAAAATACCTATCCTTAACCAGCACTAGCATCATGCCTTTTCAACTTGCTTGTGAAAATAGGTGATGCTAGGTCTGATTCCTTGCTTGTTCCTTGCCAATTTCTTTTGAAATTGAGCAGTACTTTAAACTGGTTTTGTWAATTGCCTGTATAGCTATTACAAGGAAAGCAAATGTCCCTCACTGTGATCCTGCTTTCAGAACAGGATTCGTTTCTTAAAATCAATGCAAGCACACATTCAGCTTCATACATGCTCTTAAGTGGTTTTCTGAGTCATGGCCTCTAATGATTTCACATCAGACCTCCCCAGTAAAAAGCTCCAATGTATGTATTAAATCATCAAGTGTTTACCATTGTCAGATAAAAAGACTGTAAATTTTACTTATGTACTGGCACTGATAGTGAAATGGTGTAGATAGGTTCAGGACTTTGGGATCAGAAATATAGTTTTGAAATTCAGTTAGCAAAATAATTGAATACTAAGACTTTTGTCTTTTAAAATATCTTTTATTCTGGATATATATATATATATTTTTAGTAAATATCAGAGTGGCAATCTCAAAATCGATTTTCAAGAGAATTTCTCAGGAAAAAAAATCCAGGAAAAAAAAAGGACATTGTTTTGGCACTTTGAAAACACTTCTGAAAGTTCTTCAATAAAATTAGAATAATTATTGCAACAACAACAAAAATATCTACAACTAAACAGCTCATGTTCATGAAGGTTTACTTTCATTGAGACCACAATCTTCAATAYTGCAAGCAAACGAAGTCTCTTCCTCACTTGGTAGTGCTAATTAAAATCTGCAACCAATTATAGTTCCCTAGAATCAAAACAAGTGTTAATATTTTTACTAAATAAATTACTTAAAAAAGGTTTTTTTTTTTTTTTAGAGAATCGTTTCACAGTTCATAACTTTTAATCCATGAGATGCCAGTGTCTTGCTGTAATAACAATCCTCTGCACTCCTTCCTAGCCTCTCTGCCTATAAGACTCTTAATAGTGAATTGCCTTAAAAACTTGGCTTGGGGAATCTGGCATTCCTGGGTTCTSAGTACAAATCAGAAGTCAGTGAGATATAGAATAATTCCTAAGATGTCTCTTAAGAAGAGCAAGGCTACGATCACCCAATATCACATGTGAGAAGCAATGTTTGAAATAGGTATCTCCACGCTAGGATTTGGTTTTTCAAGCTCAAGCCTTAGAAGAGACAAAAAATACACCCTCCTCAAGACTTCAGCTTCTTCATATGCTCCATTCCATTGCGGGTGTTTTTGTAAATCGGTTTTATTTGGTTGGTTCACTGCCATTTTTTATTTTAGTTTTAAGTTTAGTTTAGTTTTAAGAGATGCCACTGATTTTACTGGAGATGGAAACCAAGCAGTTACACCAGCTTAGGCCCCAGTCGGAAAGTTAAGGTTTGCTGAAAAGACACTGGAGAAGTTTCAGAGAAGTTTGGACTTTGCTTTACAAAGTTTGAACTTGGTCTTTACAAAGCTTAGCATCAGCAAATAAAGAAATTAAAGCCAGGTACTGATGGCGGGAGTGCTGCATAACTCGTGTGTTCACAAATTCCTCAGTTACCGCCATCAAGCATTGAGAGCACAGGCATCTGCTGTGAAACTGAAAGGGAATATTTAAACCCTCCGTGTTCAACAACCCCGCAGAAGAGAAATGGAATTATTCTTGAACTTGTTTTCTATAATTCCTCTGCTCAAGTTTCATTAGTGCTCTTGCTGTGGAGTGTTATTTTTTCTTAACCCATAGAAGTGTCTTCCCACATAAGAAAGTAGCTCAACAGCTTTGTCTTCCTCTACTCTTTTTTGAAAGAGGGATGGGAAAAAAACGAGCCTTTCTTTTAGAATCTGACACACAAGGTAGCAAAATATTTTTTTATCTCTTGTAAAATCACAACTTTCTTTTTTTTTTTTTCCTTCCCATGCTTGGTTTATCAAGTATTCCTTTCAGGACGATAGTAGTGAGCTTGCTGTCCCACCAAGTACTGCTCCAGAATTTATATGACATTTTATTGGAAGAATTTGTGAAAGGCCCCACTCACCTGGAGGAGAAAATGACAATACAAGTCCCAGAAAACAAATTGGCTGGTTTTCTCAGGTATATCTCCATGCAAAACTTGGCCGTCATCTTTGACTTACTGCTGGACTCGTATCGAACAGCCAGAGAGTTTGACACCAGACCTGGGCTGAAGTGTTTGCTGAAAAAAGTATCAGGCATTAGTGGAGCTGCCAACTTGTATCGCCAGTCAGCAATGAGCTTCAACATCTACTTCCATGCTTTGGTTTGTGCAATCCTGACGAATCAGGAGAACATCACTGCAGACCAAGTGAAGAAGATCCTGTTTGAAGATGATGAGAGAAGCACAGACTCCTCACAGCAATGTTCTTCAGAAGATGAAGACATTTTTGAAGAAACTGCCCAAGTTAGTCCTCCCCGAGGGAAGGAGAAGAGGCAGTGGAGAGCTCGAATCCCATCTCTGAGTGTCCAACCCGTCAGCAATGCAGACTGGGGCTGGCTAATCAAGCGGCTTCATAAGCTCTGCATGGAACTGTGCAACAACTACATCCAGATGCATCTAGATCTCGAGAATAACATAGAGGAGCCTCCCATGTTCAAAGGTGACCCTTTCTTCATTTTACCATCCTTCCACTCAGAAGCCTCCACACCATCAACGGGAGGGCAGTCTGGGAAAGAAACACCCTCTGAAGATGACAGGAGTCAAATCAGGGACCAACTGGGAGACATCCTGACCCCCAGAGGAGGGAGTGGAGAAATGCTGCTGCTACCCCCACCCCTAAGTAGTCCTAAACCAGAGAAGAAAGAGCCAACCCGGAAAAAAGAGTGGTGGGAAAGTGCTGGCAACAAGATCTACACCATAGCAACCGACAAAACCATCTCCAAGCTCATGACAGAATACAAGAAACGAAAGCAGCAACAGGCCATGACATCCTTCCCCAAAGAGGTGAAAGTGGAAAAGAAAGGGGAGCTCCTGGGCTCAAGAGGGCAAGACTCACCTATACTCCAGCGGCCACAACATCTGATGGACCAGGGTCAAATGAGGCATTCCTTCAGTGCCGGCCCGGAGATCCTGAGGCAAGAGAAGCGACCACGCTCAGGATCCACCGTCAGCTCCCTGAGTATATCTACTCGAGATGCCGAGGCCCAGATACAGGTAGGACTTGTACACTAGTGATAACAATTTCAAAGCTACTTGTAGGTGTTCTTTTATTTATTAGAATGATTATAGTCWCTTTGTTCAAACATTTCCCCCACAGTGAAGACTGAATATTACCAGAGGTTAGCACTGGTAAAAGCCTAAGTTTGTTGTATTGAAAAACAACCTTCAGGAAGACGTTACGAGGCACATACCAGTACAGCTTTGAAGAGTGCCTCAGTGACTGGAGCCAAAGCTGCATTTTTTTAAGAACTAACTATGTCTCTAAGAACTAACAATGTTCACTGCAGGGACACTGATTGCTTACGATTAAGGGCCCTGTCCCAATTAAAGGCTTTTAAAAATCTGAGGATGCTTGTTACAATGTTCTTGCATTAAGGTTCCTGTTCATGTTTTAGAGAAATATTGAATTTGTTGCTAAACAGACTTGATACTTGAATGCCCAAGTGAACAGATCAGTGAAAGCATCAAACTAAATTCTTTRTTTACTCTAGGATAAGCAACAGGCAGAGGAACATGAGCATGATGCCAGCAATATCAAGTCAGACAGCGAAAGTACTGAATAGGAACTAGAAAGATGCAGTAACAATACAACGAATATGCCATCATTACTGTGAGGAAGATCCTCTTTCCTGTGAGGGTGACAGAGCCCTGGCACAGGCTGYCCAGGGAGGCTGTGGAGTCTCCTTCTCTGGAGATCTTCCAAACCCVYCTGGATGCCGCCCTGTGCCCCGTGCTCTGGGTGTCCCTGCTGGAGCAGGGGGTTGGACTAGGTGATCTCTAGAGGTTCCTTCCAACCTCAACCATTTTGGGATTCTGGGATTACTCTGTCCTGAGGCTGTAACAACAAGATTTCTTAACATCTTATCTTTATTTAGGCATGGACCAACATGGTGTTGACAGTTCTCAACCAGATTCAGGCCCTGCCAGACCAAACGTTCACAGCCCTCCARCCAGCAGTGTTCCCCTGCATCAGTCAGCTCACCTGCCACGTGACGGATATCCGCGTGCGCCAGGCCGTGCGGGAATGGCTGGGAAGAGTGGGCCGGGTTTACGATATCATCATTTAAATTAGCTGGGCTCTGCTGCAGAGGGAAGAAGACATCAAAGGTATACAGCAAGGAGGTATTTGGGGTTCATTAATTGCCTAGGTGTTGGTGATAATTTATGAAACAGTGAGCTTGTCAGTGTATATCCTCTTTCCACATGAGACTGTGTCTGTCACTCGCACTAGCACTGAAGGCAAAGCAGAGTGTGTACATGGGGTTTTGTGGTGGCTGCAGAACTCAGAAACTGCAAGTAAAGCAGGCTGGTTCCTGAGGGAACACAGTTTAGTAGCCTTCCTTTCAATTCCAATTTGTAACAGTGGGAGTCTCATTAAACTGCAGGTGAAGTTTCACGTTTGCACCTAGCTGTGGATGCAGMTGTTATCTGGATGTCAGATCTATGTAAAAGGCAAGAAAAAGGTGAGGCTCTAACAGAAGTAGAAAAAAAAAACCATTACAATTGCTTAGGGTAGATCTTTCCCCTCAGATATCAGAATGAGAGAGGAAATCCAAATAAAGATTCCTGTAATAGGTATATGCCTTGCTCACTGCAGAAGGTGGGAATTTATTTTGCTCTAAGAAGAGCCTTTGAAGTCTGGTCACACACAGGGTGGCTAGTGAGCTACTAACAAGATATCCTGGGCCCAAAACTGGAGAACCAAGCACAGCCTATTCACTCTTTCAATGCTCTTGAGGAATATTGCTTGAAGAACAGTGGCAGTATCAAGCTTTCCTCTCTACAGCACTACCCTGGCTGCCTGTTCAGCTACGCTTACAGCTGATCATCTTTCCATGTGTGCATAATTCCACCTGAGGGCAACGGGGGTGTTTTGTTTTACTGTTCCCTGCTAAGCTGAAGGAAGGAAAGGCATAACAGCAAGCAAAGCTACGGCCAGGCCATGTGCCTATATTCATCATCCAGCTAAACAGAAGGGAAATTAAGTATTCCAGTTCAAGCAGCACTATCACTAAATTGGCTTATGCTTTTACTGGAAACTGTTCTTTTGCCCATGTAGGGCTTCTGTAGCCTCATCACCAACATGTCACGTTGCTCCACAACGAGCAGAATCAAGATGGAAACCAACCTGAGAAGAAGGTATCCTTCCTCTTAGTGTCTCTCCAGGTTCTGGTCCATTGCTATAAACAGGGCCAGATCCTCCACCAGGTTTATCTCCCTCTGTACAGCACTTGGATGAGGGCTGCWGTACTTTGTGGGTGAAGACTCTGCTTTTAAATGGGAGGAGCAGAAGGGGAAGGATTGACTAATATTGTCAGATACGTAGGAGACACTAATCCCACTAGATAGAGTGAAGGTTACTTTACCACACAAATCGTGTCACAGCCCCAGGGTTATTCCATCTCATATTCCCCTACTAGACAATTCACTAATTAATTTTACTCTTGGGTGATCCCATTATGATCCCAAAGCTTTTTAAAATGTCCACACCAACTAAATATACGGCTTGAGTTCCTGTTCCAAAGCATCCTCAGAAATAACATTTCATTATTTCAGTCCTGGACTTGGCACAACTAACTGTTTTTAGGATCTTAAACTGGAGAAAGAGAGAAAGTCCTAGAGGACCACTGAACAGCCGTCACCTTTGCTGATGTGTCCACCAAGAGTCTGCCCAGATTTCTGCCTCTTCCATCCATCTGTGACTTCCCAGTTGCCAACTGCCAGACTACTGCAAAGAATATTTTGTCTTACAACTGTCTGTGGCATCAATCACAGTTTCCTTTTCTTTCAAAACTTCCTACTGCCAAATTGTTACTTAAAAAAATGCTTTCTTTTTCTYACCACCAATCTTAACTTTTTAAATGAGTAATTTAAAATCCCACCAATCATAAATTTCCCCTGACAAACTTGTTTATTCTTTAGGAATAAATGAGATTAATCTTTGGTATATGGGAGACTGGTGGTAGGGTTTGGTTTCTGATGTTGTATCTTTCTTGCTCATCTTTAGCAAGATGGATGTAAATGGATGCAAAGTAAATGGATGATTATATTTCTGTTCTGAAAGTTTTTATTGGACATATATACAGAACTGCTTTTAAAGCAGTAGATTAAGTAGGAGCAATAATAGGAATCAAAATAACCAAACTATATGCAAAACATCCTACTCTGCTGTATTTCATGATACATGCATTGATGAGAATCAGATGCTGACTGTGTTTATCTAAAACTTGAGTAAATCCTTGGCTTATATTGGAGAAGTAAAAATTTACAGCAATGCCAATAAAATCAGTGAGATTACAGAAGAAGGCTTTATACCTAAGAAACACTTTGGTTATATAGTGCAGTTACAATACAAAAGTGTTAGACAAAGAAAAGCTCTAGGAGGGGAGATACCCAAAAGAAATGCACATGGACACGCTTAGGTAGCTTCTTTATCCAAAATATTGTTTCATTTCCACTTTTTATGCCACAGCCCCCACACTGGAGTTGACCAGGAGTAAATCTGCTATATTCTTGCCCATATTTTAACCCTCACCACCTTCCGCTAAGTGCCCAATGTCCCCCTCAGTGTCTGTGTTCATTAATATCCCTCACCCAGAGAAGCGTAACTCTGACTAATTACAGAAATGCCATGTAAAAGGAATGAAAAAAAGAAAATGGTTTTTTAAAGGAGTGAAAAAGAGAAAATTATTTTTAGAACTTAGTTTACTACCTGTTGCTCTTTCTTTTCTTTATATGGGGAGCGCAGGCCATGGCTGCTTCATGACCCATTAATCTGATGTACAAAATTGTGTCGGGATACACTTGTGTAATTAAAAACACRCGGGTTTAGTCACACTCTGAACCATCTTCCATAGCTGAAGCCTAGACAGGGGAGCGCCCCARGCAGGTGAACACCAAAGGAGTGAGGCCACCCTCTTGGGCGCGTGCCGGGTCTCACCCACGCGCTGCGCTGCTTGCCCCAGCGCTKCCCGCGTGCTGCGCTCCCGTGTCGCCAAACACGTTCCTAGCCGGAGCATCGTGTCCACAGCTCTGCTACGGAATCCGCTGCGCTGAGCCACTGAGTACAGCCTCTGCAGCACAGGCTGGCCATCCCTGCCTCTCCACCCTGGTTAATAGCTACAGCCCCTCTTTATTCACACCTCTGTTTCTGAGGCACACACGTTTCTGTGCRAGTTGGGTTTGGTTTTTATGTAACTGGCCAGAAAACAGTGACTTTACCGATTCTGTCAGTTCCAGTTCTGCTGATTCCACAAGTCTTTCTAAGTAATTTGGCAGTGAGTTTTGAAGTGTTTCTGCATCCCATCTTCAGTGAAAGGGACTGCTCCTGTGCTGTGTCCCCTCTGCTCATCCTTAAGGACTCTATAAATTTCACATGCAATGTTTTAAGTCCAAGGTGGACTGGCACAGCACTCTTGAGCATTACTTATTAACACAAGTTTTGTTCATAGATTTTTAGWTATCAGTTTTTAAATTTATCCCTGTTATTTTAACTGGGGAATTGGAATCCCCCTTCCTTTCTTCTGCCCTCTCTAGCTAGGGGAACAAATTTGAAATTACAAGTGCAGCTTTTTACTCTAACATTTCAGAATAGTTTGATTTGTAGTTTGATTTGTCTAGCTAATATCAGGTGAGGATAAAATAAGGATACAAGCCAGAAAACCTTACTTAAAAGGCTTTTAAGATGCCACAAAACTGACATAATAAATCAAATGATGTTTTGAGCTTTGTTTTAATACCTGYTAATTTGGAAATTAGAGAATACATCTTAAATAGGTAATTAAAACTGGTAATTGTATAATAATTCCTCTAATGCAATATGATAATTTAGATGCTAAAGGCCATCCAAACTAATAGTATGGTCAAGAAGCTGACTTATACAAATGAAAGACAAATTTGAAAGCAACTCTTCCTAGGTATGGTAAAATGGTATCAGAAGTGTGCAAGTACCCATTAAAGCTTCAAGTGCTTAAAAAAAAAAAAGTGGCCTTAAAAAAAAAAGTGGCCATCAGGAATTAAACTCAGGTAACAGGCCTGCATTTTAGCTATACTGTCCTTGGACTGTTTCATACTGCCTCTATCAGGCCATTGCAGGTAGAGGATCACTGCAGAAAGAGATGCTTTTTAAAAACATTTCTGACAGCCACTGGTAGAAAATTGATAGAGGCCACGGTCCCATACCCTTACTGTTATAAAATAGCYCTTTGGCATAAAAATATTTAAAATTTGGGAAAAAACAGAGAGAGAGGGAGAGGAAACATACGTACATGTATGTTTGTACAGCATATAGGTTTGCATGTTATTTTGTAGTGCAATGATAYGCAGATAGATGGAAAGATTGATGTGTTTGTATGTAGATTCCTGTGGCTGTCACACTCCGAGTGTCCTGCATGTTCACAGGGGGTATCTACATTAGTAATATATTTATCATGCTCTCTGTGAATATTTGTCACATCAGCAATGGTTAGTACAGTTTGGGTAACTCCACAACAGTGTTTTATGAGCAGCAGCCTTAGAACTACCACCACCATCTTCTGGTGAATGTGTATACATTTCTAAATTATTAAGACACAGATACAACTCTTTTCCAGAGATAAACACTCATTTCAGCATAATTATCTTATTTCRATATACTGAAAAACATTTTAGGAAAAGAYCTGCCTTTGTCATTTTTTTTTTCTTTTTAAAGCAAGCAAACACAGGGAACATATTTAATCTGTGTCTTATCACAGCTAAAAAATTCATGCTCTCTGGAGCATAGCTGACTCGCAATACAATTTTATGTCAAGGTTAAAAACTTAAACCTTCCCATAAAATTCCCTGGGAAGTCCTCACCTGCTAAGGAGATTAGCACAACTGGCGATGACATGCATTTCCACAGCCCTAATCTCCATCTGCACCTGATACAGTAGCATCTCTGTGTTGCTGTCTCCGCTGGGAAGYATGGTGCAGATCCCTATGCAATTGAACAGCAGAGAAGCCCGCAAGGAGCCACATCCAGCTGCACGTGCTACCCGCAGTTTGTATCTGTCTCTGCAGCTTAGGCCCGTGTTCGGAGCGCCAAAGCCTGTTGAAATCAATGTGAGTTATGTTTAATACCCCAAACACAGTCCTTGAACCCCTTGATCTCTGCATACAGGTTCACAGATTCTCAGGAAGGGGGGAGTCCTACACAGTTCCTGATGTCACCCGCGCTGTCGCTGTCCCCCTACCCGCCTCCCCCTTTAAAGTCCATAAGAACCAGCACTTATTCCTGTGCATCCCCGTATCCTAAAACTAGATCCTTCACTTTTGTGCAGGCTCAGTCTTAACATGTAGGAGGCTGAAAATAGCAGGCCAAAGCAATTTATATTTCTGTGTAGGTCATCTGCGTAAAAACTTTTTCCAAAATTTAGCGTGTGGTTTACTTGCTTCTCTCTGTAGCAGTGCATTCTAGAAATGCTCTTACTCAGTGGATAATTCTTTTTAATTAAAAAGGAAATTCCTTTCTTCCCAAGTCCTTATGTTCATGTGGGCATGATAAGATTATTCCTAAGCAAACCATTTAATCATTATGCTGGTAAAACACATAGTCATTTCTGGGAAGAGCTATGTATTGTGCTGATTGTGGCAGGTGACAGAAAACGCAGGTAGGTTTTTTGATTGTTTCCATTTCTGATCATTCCACAATAGTTTGAAGAAATCACGCATCATTTTATTTCACGGTAGCAGTTTGTCTTCTTGTTTGGTATAAAAGGACCAAGTTACCATAGCACAGAAGCACAAATGTTAGATTTTATGTAATGTAGATAACACCTGACAGAGAAGATGCCTCTTCTTTGAATCTCCTTGCTTTAAGCAGCACTTCTATAGGGCCACACCATGAGGCTCCACTGGCAGCCCTCACCAGCAGCACACCTGCCACTCCACAAGTTGTTCAGCTGCAAGGAGTAAGTCATAGCTCCTCCTCCTGTTCTTTAATACTAGCTCCTACCCWGAAGATACACGCTAACCTCGCTGTATCTTATTCAAGACAAGCAGCATTCGCCAATCGTGGTGGAGCTGGTTGTTTAAAAAGAAAATAAAAAGACTGCAGAAATATTCATCATTCTTTTCACTTAATCCTCAAGGTTCAAATTAAGAACGAGAAGCAAAGGGAAGAGGAAATGCCCTAATTCTGTAGATATCAGTGGAGCTACACTGTGTGATCCTGGATTAGTGCAATAATGAGTTTGTTTTGGGGCCAGGTTCTTCAAATGCTCCTTATTTTGGGCACATTTACAAGCAGAGGTTTGCTTACTCTCCACTGCCACATTGATTCTCAGCATTGCACTTACAGAGAGCACCTTCTAAGAAACACGACAGTAGGATCCATTTCAACCTCTTGTGCCCCAATGTACCCTCATGAAGAGGTGTTTTTGTAGCTCAGCGAGCTTCATTTGAGCGCCGCAGAGCACCGGGGCCCGGGTTCCTGGTCTCCCATTCGCCCTGCCCAGGCTGTGGTGCCAGCAGGAGGGAAGGCCCCGYTTCCACGGGAAGCCACCCGTGACGGGAGAGCCGGCCTAGCGCGGGGCCTGCTGCACAGGCCGGGGCCTGTATCCAGCAAGGGCCCGTATCTCCTCCGCAAGCCCCCAGGCCCTGCTCCGCAGAGCACAGCAGGGTGTGGGAGCCGAGGGAGGGCAGCCGGGAAGGGCAGAGCACTGCTGTGCCACCGCGCCAGCCCCACGGCGTGCGCCAGCCCCACGGCGTTCGCGGAAGATGGAGGAGCGCGCGTGCAGGGACAGCAGCGCCGGCCTCGCTCGGCCCTCCCTGCTGCCTCCCCGCTTTGGTCACTGCTTGCGTGATGCGTGCTTGGGCCCTGGCGCAGTTTTCAGTTCGGGATGAAGGGAAAAGGTTTGTTTTTTCTTTTGTTTTGTTTTGGTTTGGTTTGTTTTTTTGAAGAGCCAAAGGGAGTGGACACTCCATTTTGCCAAAGACCAGTCAAAATCAAATTTTCAATATCCCCACGATGAGGCTGTCAAAAGAAGCATCTTACTACCAAGCATTTTCCCCAGGACTCCATCTCTATAGCTGTATATTCAGGAGGATCCACTAATATGTTTAAGAAGGACTGTGAATGACTTCTATCAAGAGAGTTCGTACACTGGGTTTATCTCCTACAGATTTCATGTTTAGCTGCAGTTCCCCAGTTTTATTCATTTCCTCCCTCTATCTTTGTATTTAAAGAAACACCTTCCCATACCCACTGCGTTTTTTTGTGCTGCTAGCTTTGTTTGGTTCTTAGGTGTCCCTTGTTCAGGCAGTCCTTGTAAGCTGGCTTGCAAATTGTACTTTGTGTATATTTTATTCAGACTGAATTCTGAAATGGAAATATTTTAAAAGAAAACATTATAAACTATTTATGTTGCTTGTGTTGTAGAATAAAGAAGCAGATGCAAAATAAATCTTGCTTTTGTTTTGTCTCAAAACAGTTGTTTCAMAGTTACTGAGGAAGCAAAGGAACATGATTGAGGTCTGGAATACTTGTTGCATACCAGCAGACTACAGTTTTCACAGGTGACCTGTGGAGTTTAACCACTCCAACTGCTCTTTTCAGTGAAAGCAGAAATAAAGCCTTTTAAAAGCATGAGCCCTGCATCACCTCAGGCTCAAGTCTGGGCCTTCTGTGGCAGGGGAAAAGGGAGATGGGAAGATTAAGCTACTAAGAAGACTAAAGGTGCAAACAGAGAGTATGCAGAATTTCAGAYACAGTTAAACATGTGAAACATTTCTTTCCCTGCCCCAAATACGCAAAATACATAATGGCTTTGTCTTCACTGGAGACTGTGTTTCTTTGAAAATGCCAT
This sequence comes from Nothoprocta perdicaria, assembly GCF_003342845.1. Taxonomy (NCBI): domain Eukaryota; kingdom Metazoa; phylum Chordata; class Aves; order Tinamiformes; family Tinamidae; genus Nothoprocta; species Nothoprocta perdicaria. The sequence goes on along the minus strand of NW_020455777.1, from coordinate 1,354,253 downwards.
GGCTGGAAAGGCACCTACCTTCAGTCACCTAAATAAGTTTGAAAAAGAGTAGTTTAGGGTTTAAACTCTAAAATTCCACTTACACACTGAAATATCCTGCCTTATTGCCAATAAATCTAGGTGGAGCAATCACTTCACCAGTTGGAAAGAAACTCAACACTCTGTGGAAACAGTCAACATCTCCCTCACGACTAGCACATAGTTAAGAAAACATCTGAGTTACATTTGTATTTAAAAGTGTTCACCTGTAGTGTGAAGAGAACTGTCCCAGCAATCCCTCAAAGCAGGAGGTCATTTCAGCAAAAAGCCATCAGCAGACACTGATGTTTAGTTCATGGCACCAGGCATTCATGGCTATAGCTGCGGCAAAAACCCCATGGGCTGCAGAGGCCTCCCAGCTCTCTGGGCAGTTTCAGCTAGTCAGACTTCCAAGCTGCACTGCCAGGTTTTTGCTGGTATTTTTCCTGCTAACTAAATTAAAACTCATAGGAGCACCTRTACTCATGCAAACACCTCACCATCATTCTTCTGTAAAGACATTTCCCTTGACCGTTGCCATCATCATATTAACACTGGCAAATGTTTTAGGCACTGAAGCAACACAAGGTCTGGCCTTCAACGGCTGTTATGCAACAGCCTCATCAGCGCAAAGGTTAAGAGAAATGTATTAGAGCAGATTACAAAGCAACTAAATGAGGCTGTGACGCTTTAATAATCTTATAGCGCTTCTGGCAAAACAGAGAGTGTTAAATCCCAGACCCAGAGGTCAGATCTGCTTCCATTGCAGGAAACCACCTTCTGCTGCTCTACAGCTCTCATGCAGATCCCATTAGAAAGATTCTCATTTCTTGCTAAGCTTCATTGATTAATGTGAAACAGCAACTGCATAAATACAGCAAAATAAGACTGTTTTCAGTAAGAATTCCTTACATGCACAAGGTCCCAACTCTCTTCTGATTTAACAGTCAGGCTAGCCCATGCGGCCTTCCCCTGCCCTAGTGTGAGAGGAGGATGCACACACAAGATGGAAGTGGTGGTCACATTTCATTTTAGGTACCCAGAGGACATCTAGGCTACTTCTGTTTGTTGATTTCAACTAAGAACACTTAYCAAAGTAAGCAGGTGCCATCACTTGCCACCAAAGCCATTTCAAGGTTGTCTCCCTTCAGAACAATCACTGAATATGGGGGAGATGATACAAAACCTGACACTCTATGAGACCCCAAATATTACATTCCTTTGTGGATGCCTAACACATTTGTTTTCTATTAATTGATCAGTGATGAAAATGTCCCATAGAAGTTGTTACCAAGCATGCTATCAGAAGACGGTGAGCAGAGCGGGAAGCCCAAGTCACTCAACTCCCTCCAATGGTCAGTCGGTCATTCAGGAGATTCAGAGGAGAAAAAATAACTACCAAACCACACAAACCCACGATTTCCTGAACAGCTTCCATAAAGCTCTCCCTTCYCTGCCATTACTACTGTTGGCTGAAGTGTCAAAGATGGATATATGAACATCAAACTACCCTAAACTCCTTCCGTGCTATTAATTTATGTACAGTGAATAGGATTTTGAGCCTGAAGATATAATATGATACAGGTTTGCCACTAGTTGCACTGTACTCATCTGTGGTCAACTAAAAGTTAAAAGCTGCTCTGATACCAAGCCAGACTGACTGTCTTCTGGACAAGGTGCTGAGCAAGTGGCTCAGGCTTGAGGGTGAAGATACCTCTCAGTCTGTCCTCTCACCATGAAGGGGCAGCTGAGTAAAGCACATGAGAGCCAGAACCTTGAACCTTCCCCAGGCTGAGCGGGACAGAAGTCTGCAACCCTCTGCATCCCTCTTGGTTTCCATCGAAAGCTCTCTGACCTACGCAGGGAACGTGAGCAGCACATGTCTCATCTGCACAGTTCACTGCGCCTCACAGATGCTTAAGTATCACTGCTGTCATTTCACACATGGGATGAAAACAAACTGAGCAAAACAGAAATTTGTCATTGACCTCAAAAAGGCCCAAAGCAGTTACGGAGTGTCCTCTAGCACCTTGCTCCTCCCCAGACCTATGGGATAATTTGGCCAGTGGGGTGGAGTGGAAAAGCAACTGAAAAAAAAATGCAACAGTTTATAGGAGGGATAACAGCAAGGCAAACTAATCATTTTGAGGTCCTGAAGCCCCTTGATGGAAATCCATAGCTCCCTATTTTGACTGATACTCTTCCCTTTCAAACCACGATAATTTTGGGAGATAATCACCTTAAATTGATGGCGGTAATAATGGAGTGGGTGAATTATGACCTCAAGGAAAAGGATGGAGACGKGCTAGAATCTACGCACTCTAACCAGGTAGAGAACTGCCTACATAATAGTGGTGCTCCGAAAGGAAAAAAAAAAACAGAGAGAGAAGGGAAACAGGCTTGCGCTGCAACAGCTAAGACACTGCAGCATTGAATAGGAAGCCATCGGAGTACCAAAACRCTCAAGTATTGGAACGCACCACCCGGCAATAGCGGGAAAATGCTTTCACCAACCTCACTGCAAGCAGGCTCTCTCCAGATGATGTTGCTTTATTCATATATTAGACACAGAGGAGACCTCCTTTGCATGCACTGGATGAGGCTATGAAAGAAGTGCAAGTTAAAGGTAGAATCAAGCCCACAGTCAGCTAGACCACGTGAAACCCAGGATGATCTCTAATTTCTGAGCTTTTGGCAAAGAAGCCAGCATCAGGATAAACCTCTTACATCCAGTAACACTGTAAACAAACACAAGTTGAATTCTTCAGTGAATGCGAGATACAATGTCCTAGAACAGTGCGTTCAGCACGCAGGTTTCAAAACAGAACGGAGTTCCCAACAAATCAAATCAAGTTAAACATAAGGATGTGATAATTCTGTCCTAATCTTATACTGAAAAGAACATTAGTGTGGCTGTTTAAACACCTTTGACTCCCAGTAGAAATCTGTGGTAATAAATCTAGCTGCTTTTTATAGGTTGCACTGTTGTCTACATGATATTTGCCAGAAGATCTGCAACCRTAAAGCAGAGACAAAGAGTTTTCCATCTCTAAGGAAGAATGCCCAAACTGTTTATTTTCACTCAGTCTGGTTAGCAGAACCACTTTTCAGGAGGTTTCTCGTCACCCTCATTCTTCAGCACAATCTAACAAAATGTATTAATGTTATTTTATTAAATTTGATCATTCTGAGTGGCATTTCTTCATTATTTTTCTCTATTATGCTTTCAAGTAAAATGTTACATTTCTGGCCCTTTGCTTTGTTCTTCAAATAAAGTTCTCCTTTGTCCTAGAAATTCAACAGATCAAAATAAAATTGGATAAGATGCTATATTGAAAACTAACCCTGTAATATCCTCAGGAGGTCAGAAATAGACAAATCTTCATGCTTGAGTAACAAGACTGTCCAGCATAATGGGAAAATGAAAAGTTGTTTTGTACTGCACTAATTCACATAGAGGAGAGGAAGGTGACAAGGCTCTTTTGAAGGTAATGGTTTCCAACCAACAAAAGAATTAATCTTCCCTTGGGAAAGCAGGGGAACCTGCCTCTGGATAGAATTGCAAAGGCTGCATGTATGAGCGAGGAGGTTTGTGTGCTCCAAAATTCATTTAAAGTCTCAGCTGCAGGGATGTTCATCAGAGTGGATCTTACATCTCTCTTGCATACATTACCTTTTCTTTCAAAAAGGACACTAAATAATTGAATATCTCCATTATAGGCTCTTGTGACTAGCCTCAAACCCAAGAGAATAAAAAATATTAGTTTGCAAAGCTAACCATTAAAAAAAGAAAAAGGGAGGGGAAGATGAAAGTTTAAATCTAGTTTACAAATATTTTTTTCTTAAAAGTTCTCTGTCAAATCTCCTCTTGCGTTTTGGGACAGCAGGAGGAGCCAGACCAATGGCAAGGAACTGTGGTGTAACAGCTTGACCCAGGACTTTTTAGGCAGAACTTGATGTAGARTAGCACAAGAAGGACAACCAACATGACGTGTCCTTCAGGCGGTGGCAGGGGTATTGAAACAGGAACCGTATCTCCCAACCCAAACTGCTGTGGGGGGCACTTCTTTTAGACCATGTAATGCTTAAGCCTGAGCCTTCAAAAGCAGCAGTTTTGGTCTGGGCAAGCACCCTTTTCAAGAAAGCATCAGAGCTTGAGAGGTGTTGCGGGGAGCCAAGCAAAGGAAAGAGAAAATCTGACCAGCAACAGCAAAACACAAACAAATGTCCCTCACCAGCCCAGCCCAGTTCTGGTCTGGTCCCACAGCCTGATGACCAGTCGTCATCGTTACCCCACAGCGGACACCGAGTTCCTCCTGCCGTGATGCACCAAGTGACTCGACCTTGAAAGACTGCGGCTGTCCCTGCAAATGAGATGAGAGGATCCCAACCTTGTACCAGAAATCAAATCAAATAACTGCCTAAGCTGGTCTGTTCACAGCTGACTCTCTTTGTAAAACACTGCCCCAGGCAAAATTTAATTATCCTCTAAAAAGAAAATCCACATATAATCAGCCTGGACCCAAACCTTCCCCACTACACAAATCTGTTCCCATAGAGCTCCACACAGGAGCAAAATTTTGCATAGCACCATTGACAAAACACATGCAGACTGAACAGCAAGGTGCAATAAAGCCAGTTCTTCTCACTCCTGCAATACCCAGGACAAAGTCCCTGCAGCTGGTGATTCTTCAATGCCATTTCACATGACGATCATCAGCTTTCTGGATTAAGGGCTCGACAGACTGTGCCTAGGAAAGGCCAGAGAACTTTTCAGATCACCCACTCCATCTCCCTCAGTCCCACGGCAGAACTTGCTCTGCAACACATCTACTAGTTTTGTCCCACCAATTTTTACGAGCCCCCCACCTCACGGGCAGTTTCCCCCAGGAGACATCACATAACTCATTACAGCTCAGAAACACAAAATCAATCTTGGTTTGCAGCTAAATTTCCTAGGCTAAGACCTCACCTCTTAGTTATAACAAGACCCACACTGAATTCTCAACAGTTTATATTCTCCAGATATTTGCAGCTCCCCCGCAGTAGCTCACAGAGCATCACACAGACTTTACATTTCACTCATCATCTTATGTTTCCAATGTCACACCCAGCTGACAGCAAGGAATTGCTTAAGCCTGTCATGTTTTAAAAACTCACACCTGAATTTGCCTTTTTATCTACTTTTTTTTTTTCCTCTTAATGATGTTCCATCATTCCTTAACTTTTTCAGTACTGAGGGCTTCCCATTTTACATTCTGCAGTCTTTTTTTCACTTGCAGCTCTGTAASTTTTCATCTGTCCTTGCCAAGGAGGTTGAGTCAACACCTGTACCCTGGTGGCCCAAGGGCTTCTGTCCTCGTGGCCTTGCACTGGCTGATTCTGAAACATTTTTATGTCTGTTATGTCAAACTTTTCACAGAAAACTTTTGCCTTTGATATTTACATCACTCTTTTCTTCTCTCTCATCACCTGTCACCTTTTACCTTTTAGTCTACAGCTCCATWCTGAGATCTCTTCACCTTTCCCCTGGTAGTGGCGGGGTGAGAGGACACCTCAGGGAAGAGGTTTATCTGTTTATCTGTGAAATCTCTTCCTTCTCTTATCAGTTGGCTGGGAGGAGAAGGGGATCCCTTCTTTGGCTCTCTTCCTCTTCCCCTTTTTCCTCCTTTCAGGTAACTTTCAAGCCAACATATGTCAGCAGTCAATAAAGTTGTGTGCAAGCTTCGAGCATGAAAGGCTGTCTTACCTATATTTGAGCAATATGGATGACTGATTCCAAACTTGGCTGCTGTTTTGCTGACAATATGAACAACAAAAAGTCCGCTTGAGAAAATAAGGCTCTTGCCATGTCGCAGATATGGGGCATTTTTTTCTTCACAAGATTTTCTTCATGTCCATCATTTGTATGGCAAAGTTTCTTTTACAGGTGAGGAAGGCTATGCATTTTTTTCCAAAAATTCTAAGCTGGAATCTTTACAATTAACTGAAGCTGTGACTATCACCTCAAAATGCAAAACCTGAACTGAAATGGTACACAAAATGCATATTACTTCCAGCAAAGTAAWGCTCCAGTTCAGCTAAATTAAAATAGCATAAAATTGCCCAGAGTTTCTCAGCAAATGCTCTGTTAAATAATGCACATTTCAATTCAGAGAGTTCCATTTGGCCTCAGAAGCCCGTGATCAGAGTCATTTCCTCCTTCCTGAGGGAGGGCCTTTCCTTGTCCTTCCTGCAGGGACGACACACAACTGAGCACAAAGCTGGACCAGTGTCTTCTGATTTACAGCCCCAGGTGGGACGTGGATGTATTTTGTAGCTCTGGGGAGGCTACTGAACCAGTGGCAGGAAGGGTTAAGGCAAAGCAAGTTCAGAACTGCCTGTCAGTGTTACAGGCCAGATGATGAAAGCAGAGCAACCTTTATTACCTGAGTTTATCCTCCACTATACTGCACTTTTCTTCTTGTGTTTTCTCTCTCACTTCCAAAAAGATGAGCCTAGGAGCTGGAGGAGCCCCAGGATCATTTTTGGTCACGTTTTTCATACAACTGTTCCTCGCACACACAGGCAACTGCATCACAGACCTGCAAGCCAAAATACTACAGCGTTTCTTTGAGGTCGCACAGCTAATTAGCAGTTCACTAATTCTTACTATTATTATTACGTGTGAAGGAAATATTATTTCAAAAGCCACATTCCTCGGGTTCTCAAACGTTTCTTCCATTTTAACAAAGACAAGTAAAGACTCTCCGATTTTTTGTTAAAGGCAACAACAAGGATATGCCCCTTCTCTAGTTCTGTAGGGGATTTAACTCTTTACAGTTCTGCTGTTCCATAGCTGCACCAGCCTTAAAGCAATGGCAAAATTAAACTTCAAGTAACTTTTAGCAATTTTTCTAACCTGGTTAAGAACTGACCTAGTTTTAGCAGACAGAAAATGACACAGGGGTTCCCCCCTCAAATACGCCTCTCTTGGCTATTATGGCTTTAAGCCTTTAATGTTGGTTGTTACTCACAAACAATATTAGAAACTCATTTGGCATCTAGATGGGACGGATTTTTGGCAGTAAAGGATTTTGACCAAATCATGCTAAGAAAATAGCATTTTCTGTCAAATTTACTGTGTAAGCAACAAGTACTGAAAAAAAGCAGAAAATGTTGTATTTAGGTACAATATCAAAGTATTTTGTACAAGGTTCACATTAGTCCATCACAAAATAATATATTTTTGAACGCAGAATTGTTAAATGGATTGCAACAACTCAGCCATTGGCAGCAAAGTAAAACTCACAACATCACTGACTGCATGAACTGATTTGTTTTAGCAGGATCACACAGCAGGTACTGTTAAATGCTGTTTTGTCAGACACAGTCACTGGCAATATTGGCAAAGAAGTATGAAGCACAAGAACTAAATTCCCGCAGAGGACCGAAGTAAGATGCAAGCACCTGAGAACAAACAGGAGAAAAAAAAAAAAACAGTGAACTAAAAGACTATCAAAATGACAGTGATAAAAAAAAAAAAGATTCAACCTGAAAAAAATGCAATTTTGTACATGAAAGGGAAAAAAAAATGCATAAGGCAGCTGCAGAGCAAGAAACAAGAATTTAATATTCATAACTCCAAGTATCTTTTATATACTCCAAATATCTTTTATGAGAAAATGAGAAAATGAGAGAACAGGAAAATTACAAAAATGAGTCATGTTTATTTTGATACAAACAAATCTCAAAAGCTTCCGTAGAAAAGCTTAGTTGAAAGCTGACCAGATATTTATATCTTCTCCTTAAAAATATACTTCCAAATATTATCATGCAGTACTGGAAGACAACAGCAAAAGAAATGAAGTATGGATAAAAGATACAAAAAAAGTATGTGCCACTCTGTAATATCAGGGGTAATAAACAGATGTGCTCTAATTCCTGAAACATTGCAAAAGTTGAAGATGCTACAAATACTACAGCTTGTAATGTACCCACAATTGACAATTAAAATAGGCAGATTTTACAGTTCCATTAGATGTTATATTGAGAACACATCTCCMAGACCTAGAACATGTTTTTCTTCAATGTAAAAAAGCAATGCCTTGTTTATAAGGGCTTAACTTGCGTTACATTGCTGTGATCGAGTGGAATAGACTTCTATTTAAAAAAATGGAAAACAAAGTGAAAAATTTTTATTCCTACTAAGTGCCTATCTTCTATAAGAATCTTCAACGAGCTTTCTTTCAGAGCTATTAAAGGAATTGCTGGTTTTGAGTGAAAAACCCATGCTTCACGTTACTCAGAAGCATGCAGGCAGGCACCTATTACACTTCTYCTCCTCTCCCACCTTCAGTCTCTCTCCTGCCATGGACCTTTGCCCCTCTCCTCAGACCAGGAGAATACCCAGAGCTGGGTATTTATTGCTCTTTGGTACCTTTATATTTCCTTGCTCCCTTTGTCAGAAGCATTTTTATTCCTTTTTTTTTTTTTTCCTTTTTCATACATCTTCCTTACATCTAAACAGCAAAACACCTGATGTGTCACTAACTTTATGGCATGGCTTCTAAAAGAGCCCATGCATCAAAAATGTAGATGTGCAGCCTTGCACTCTTCAGAAACTCTTTGCTTCCTCCAGAGGTGCTTAAAAGCATTAGTAATTCTCATCTTTTTCACCAACAGTATTTGAGAAAACATACTTTTAATTTTGAGAAGGAAGAGAGAGATACTTGTTCACCTAAGAAACTGAAATTAAATAGATGCAGAAGCCAAGGAATTACAACTCTGAGAAAGATAAAAAAAAGAAAGGCCCTCCACATAATGTCTAACTCATCTTTGCTTCCTRTGGCTTTTTGCTGACATAATGCAGCCTATAGATCATACGCAGTTTTCAATATAAGCTCAGGATTCCAGAGCAGAAAAGTGGTAATTCCAAATCATTCTAAAGTAAATTGGATTCAGCACTCAGCAACACATTTAGGAAAATGATGAGAAACTGCTGCAAGTAAAACTAGATAATTTAATGTGTCTTTTCTATTCCTGTAAGAATAATGATAATGATTTCATAAAGTTCAGCTATATAGGGGCATAGCACCATAGTATGCACATACCAGTAGACTCAAATAAAGCTTCAGGTTAAGAATGAAGAACCATAAGTGATGGGGATTGTCTTGGCCAAAATAAAATAAATAAAATTAAAACAAAACAAAACAAAATAAAATAACACAGTGGGAGACCTACAAAACCTGTAGATGTTACTGTCAGAGAAGTAGCCAGTCACCCTATCCATGGAGTCTTTCAAAGGCTGTTACGTTGGCAAAACATTAAGGAATATTCTGCAGATTTGGGAGAGGAATGAGCTCACTTGTGTCGCAGGCGCTCTCTGTAAAAGTTTGGCTGGCAGCTACTTGTCTGCAGCATCCAATCAATATCTCGGAAATGCCTCCCTCTGCTCCCAATGCCGCGYGGTGTCCGTGCCCCTGGGGGTAACATGAGCTTGCTGCCTGGAAACCCTCTGCTGCCGGCTCTTCCTGTCCCTGCATTTCTGCAGACCGTGAGGATGCTTAGCTTGGCAAGAAAAGTTGCTGACCGGCTGGCAGAGGGAGCTGCCTTGGTTTTCAGTGGGGTTTGCTTGATTTATGTCTATGCCTTGAAGTGAGAGTGTTTTCGGGTCTGGTTAGGAGGAGAGAGCRATTTGCTCCTCAGGAGTTACTTCTTTTCAAAAAAAGATTTGAAAAACAAAGACAATGCTGCTTCAAAAAAAAGGCTAAATCTCAATATAGCTAAAAATAAATACCAAAAGATTCATCAAGTCCATATGATTTAGTATATTATTTAATATATTAATATAAGGTATATATATTAACACTATTTAGTTATTTATACAAGAGAAAAGAAATGCACAAGGGGAAACATTGTTCCTGCCTGAAGTACACATTGGCTGATTAGACATACCAGGAAGGCTCTCCTTGATATCTTCAGCTGATAAATCTACACTGAATAACACAGCACAGATTACACTGGTAACACCTTAATGTCCAGTAACTGTAACTGCCTTCTATTATTAATATATATTTTGTATTCTTATATATAATATTGCATAATATATATACATTGTAAATGGGCTATATATATAAATGCAATTGCATAATAATTGCACTTTTCAAGTTTGCGCTCTCAAAACACCTTTCCCCAGAGATGTCCTTAAAAATGCGATTTGCTATTGACTGTGGAAAGCAGAAGAAACCACAGAAGAAAGTAGCAAAAAAATTTCAAAGGCACTTTGGTGTTCCAGATACTCTATTCCCTAATAATATCAGTGCCAATACAGCATTGGATTACAGTGCTAGTTTCTAACATCTCAGCAGATCAGAAATGTTAATTATTTATAACGGATGGTTTGAGAGAACTGTGAAGATGTTTATGTTCTACACTGCTGGCCTTCCTAAGAAAGTCTCCCCTCTGCTCCCCCACTGAAACATTAGAAGTGAGATTTCCAACACTGCCTAAAAGTTCAAAAAGCCTTAGCAAATTTTGATCATCTTGGCTGTATTAGCCAATGACAGCTGCACTTTCCAGACTACTTGACAGGGTCAGTCAAAATGACTCAATAGTTCAACCACTTCAAAGAATAAAGACAGGAAACAACTTTGTTGTTCTCTTCATGTCTGAAGACCTCCAAAGTCCTGCCTTCCCCACACTTCAAAGTGGCAATCCTGAAATTTGTCCTCAAAGCTTGTATTCATCAGTATTTGTTTTATCTTCCACTCCAAAGCATGGACAAGCATGACCATATTTATGATTCATTTATGAGAAGTAACATTTTACACTCATGAAAGTGCTAGAAGTTTGTAACAAATTTTTCATCACAAATTCTGCTGACAGTGGGGTTGCTTCTGTTTTGCATGAAAGCAGACCTTCTCTCCAATGACAGTAAATGAAATCAGTATGAGACTACTGGTAGAGGAAGCCTAGCTCTAGTGCTCTTGTTGCTGGTCCCACGTAGCACCAGAGCCAGGGAAAACGACTGTCAATCCTGTTTCTGCACAAGATGGCAAAAAGATCATGCCACAAGTATTTCATTATCTTGGTGCAACCTGCTAAGTCCCACTTATGACCCAGCTTCTCAGGAGACACTGTGATACCAGCCCTAACTCCCCCTGACTCTGGTTGCAGCCATGAGCGCTCAGCACTTCTGAAAGCGCTTGCTAAGATTACAAGTTTGGCACCTAAAAAAGGAGCGATCTTTCCACTGTGGTGTGAAAGCCTGGCTGGGGTGACATTTTAAGGATCACACAGGAAATCTTCAGCAGAAGCAAGAACAGAATCTAGTTCCTGAGGGAATGAWGCAGCTGCTTGAGCACCAAGACCAACCCTTCGTTCAACAGCCGCCTCCAATCACCACTCTAGGTGTAGATTAGGCTGGGTTCATCAGACGATCTCCCTTCCTGCACATTCCAGGTTCATCTACAGGTTAAATCCATCCTGCATGCTKAATTTGCACGTATCAGCTCCTGCCTTCTGAAATACACTCTTGTTCAGAATACACATTTGTCAGAAATATCAAGCACTAACACTTCCTTTTGTCCTTTTTGAAGCTGTAAATATTCAGCCAGCTCTGAATCATCCTGGCAATTTCTGAGGAGCAGGGAGCTCCTTCCTTTCTACTTTGAAGAAAAAGTGGAGGAAAAGAAATCCAAACAAGAAATAAAATGTAGGAATCATTACATACAGTTTTGTATTATCACCACAAAAAAAAATATATAGTTTTTGCTCAATCAGAGCAACCTTAAGAAACCATGCAAACTATATTACAGTTCAACTGAATATTATCAATAGCTTCTCCCTCCACTCAGAGCAAAGAAAAAAAGTCACCTCTAATTTTTCTGTATCAAACGTTCATCCAACATAGATTAAATAATTTTTTTTAATCATAACAAAAGGATCTCACTTACAGCAGTTTCCATCTAACAAAATGTATCTTAAAAGCCAGTAAATAATACAGATTTAATAAAATCAACAACAACTTATTATTGAAAGCAGTCTTATACTCTCAGTGACCAAAGCTCTTCTGGCAGAGATCTCTCCCTGCATTTATCATTTACATCTACATTCTAATACTTGTAAATAATTCAGCATTGCATTTAGCCTTACATCCTTGCCTCTCTACCCAGAAACCCATCTCGTTATTTACTGTATATTCCAGAAATGAGAAAGAAAAACCTGTCTGGACTGCTGGTTCCTCCTTGTGTTACGTATAGCTGAGAAAGGGAACTTTCAGTCTGGACACTGGAGATTTTTTTTATTATTATTATTTTGTTGGAAAAGTGTTTATTGGATATCTAAATATAGAACGTTATTTATCCACATGGAGTCACGACCATGTGGTCTCAGATTCACATGCAAATTCCTCCTTTAATAATCCTAATGCAGGGAACTCTCCAATCAGAGCGCTATCAGAGACGGGCTCCCTGATACCTGATGCCGGCTTTGCGGRTAATGTAGGCCACTGAAGCAAATCCACGGAGACCGACGGGAAGTGGGGAGAGAGGCGGACATCTATTTGCTCGCTTTCCTCATGGTGGGGGAGAGGGGATTGCCTACCTTATCTTTTCCTTTCCTTACYGCTATAAACGGAATACAATTTATAAATGATCATTAGCTGAGAGCAGCCCGGCTRGGTCAAGGCTGGAAGGCGGGGACGCAGTTGCAAGCAGCGGAGCAAGGTGGAGGCACGAAGGCAGAAGACCAGGTGGATGAAAGCATGAGGTGGCTCTTGGGCAGCAACTGGAGAAAATTCGGGCATGCTGACAGGGCAAACTACGACTGGTTAACCAGTGAACCCACTGGGCCGCTTCTGGAAACAGAGCTTCAGGTCTGTACCTTGCCTTGTCTTCACGCAATGTCCTTTGGCGTTGTGTGTGTAGCGTGTGTGTGGGCAAATGTTTGTGTAATGCCTCGGTGAATGAGGACAAAGTGAAAACAGGGGCAGTGAGAGGCAGCAAAGCAGTACGGATACACAGAGTAAGAGCATTTACCACCATTAGGCTGCTTTAAACACATCTGTGGTGACAGGAAAACACTAGAAGGCAACTCTGGCTGAAGCAGCAGGTAGTAAAGTTTAATTATTTCTTTTAAGCATAATACATGTGCTATTCCTTGATTTTCTTTCTCCCCCAAAACATGTTTATGCTTTGGATCTGGTCCCACGAAGCCTCCCTGCAGCTGTCGGGAGCCAGTGGGAGCCAGGAATGAACTCTCGCTCCCTAAGCTGCACGCTGATTACTTCTCCGAGGGAGGATCACAGGCAGGCCGGCCGGCCGGGGGGAAGGGAAGGAGCCATCGGAGATGAAAACACAGCCTGCTTTTCCCTCCAGCCCGGCACACTGAGGAAGGGTATCTCTGAGGACAGATTGTAACATAAGGGGTACCTATAGGAAAAGTCTAGTAAAAGGCCAAATTGAGTAGTATTAGCAAATACTAGTAGCAAATACTAGCAACAGGCTGAGATATCAAATATACGGAGGCGGGAGGGTAGAACAAAAGAAAACCTAGTTTTAATATGTCTCTACAATTTTAACTAATTCTACCTCACAAGTAGCCTTGACAGTGTTTCAACAGCAGTTCCTTCACCCCTTGGGAATGGTTTTGTTTGGCACAGCTACAGCTGTGATCATCAGAATCACGTTTTAAAAGGCATTTTATTCAGTGCAGTTATTTATTATGGAAATTCAGTGCAAAGCTAGGCTTATTTCAAAACTGTGTGTTATATGTAAATACACATCAGAATATTTTCCTATAGGCCAACGTAGCTGTCTTTTTAAATGCATTAATGAATCAGCTTTTAAGAAGCAGGATGAAATTTAGGAAAGTACTTTTAGACAGACCCCAACCCACCCATTCTCAATTCAGACTTTGTTTCAAGTATCCTTAAAGTATTTCAGAAATACCTGTTTCTTACTTCAACTTCAAAAACCACATTCAAAAACATGAGTGTCAATATGGTATATTAATAAAAAATTGTTTTATAAAATTCTAAATAACCTAGCAAATCATTAACARCACAAATGCTAAATCCAGTCAAACACTCACTTCAGTGCAAATTCAAGTGAACCAAGAAAACATTCAACTTTCCATGCTTTCACAAAAGCTTCCTTTAAAACATATATTTTCTCTTGCTYGATCATTCCCTTCTAAACCAGGTGTTTCATTCCTTTTGTTGATATAAAGAGCTCAGTTCTAAAACCAGTCAGTTCCTCATTATGGAAATATCACACAATTCATCTGCTTTCTGCATTTCATCTCTTTACCAATAGGCAAGAATAAAAGCTCATCTAAACTGTTATGAGTCATGTAATCTGTAAGCTACCAACCGTATATACCCAGCATGTTGAAAAACATGGGCAAATGTGAAAGGCTTTACTACTACTCTTTTGAGCTCAGAATYTTGGAAAACTGACCCATTGCTTCACTCCATACAAAGATATAAACTAAAAGAAAAAGAATAAATATATTAGGATGTAATTGCCATGGCTACAATGTCCTACAAAAAATCAGTCCTGAGAAAATAGAGTACTTCTTGCAAACACAGTCCATTTTATTCCATGCGTTTTTCCTTCCTTTCTCTCATTATGAGGAACAATACGATCTGTAGCTTGTTCCATGCTGGAAGTCAGAGACCTGCTTTTGTAAACATGGAATGTACAGTAGCTGCCTGTGATAACACAGGACGAACACGCACACCTGAAGTGAAACAGCAGTATTGCAAGCAAACTGGCCAAGAAAAAATACCAAATGAGTCCCTAAGTACGTCACTTAATATGCTCTGTTTGGAAACTTCCAAACAGAGGTGTTAAACAATAGAGAACTTGTTTATTTGCTTACACCTTCATTTTAATTATCAAAGATTTTATTTCATTTATTTTTCAGTCCCAGCAGCTGATTTTTGTTAGTTGCATGCCTACATTTTGACCATTTCTTCCTTATTTTTTAGAACTTCAGAGGAGATTTTTTAATGTTATCTCTGATTTGATTAAAATTATTTCTTTTTGGCATAATCTGTTTTTGTGGGCATAATATTATCCAAATATTTATTAAGATCTTTGCAACATCTCTCAGTAGCTTCTTAGCTATTCATCACYCCAAAGAGGCACACAGAATATTTCAGAAAAATTGTGACTTATACCGCTCAGTTGTCTCCCAATATTATTTTTGATACATATTCAGATATACCTACAAGAAATTAATCAGCTCTAGTAAATGCATCTTGAGCTACAGCTCAATGTAAAATAAGACTATGAAATATGTTTGGCACGGTGCAATAACATGAATATGCAACTTACTATAATTTATGCTTCTAGCTCTGGGCAATGTYAATAGTATAGTTTATATAAAAAAAATCAATTCAAAACATACATTAATTGGCCTACAGATATTACCAAATCAGGAAAGGTAGGGTTTAACATTAGCGATGTTTAAAAAGAGCTGTGAACACTTAAGACATAGACTCGGAAGAACTGGTCCTTAGTCTCATCTATCAGCATACAAAAACACTTACCAGACATAAATTCTTAATTCTACCTGCTTCACATTTTAATATTTTGCAGAGAATCATAATCCCACTTGTGTTTTTCTCATGGTGTGTTTTTCACTGATCGTGAGTAATTCTTTCTAATATAAGCTTAGCTGTTTAAATACTAATTATAAAATCATTAATGAGAGCAATACCAATCTCAATATACATCATGAATAAACATAATACAGTATGTTTTTTCTCATTATTCCCTGTACTCTATTCACCTTTTAAGATAAAGCATATTATAGTTAAAAATAGGATGTATTAATATGAGATATTTTAAAGAAAAACCCTTTATTTTTAAACAACTTAATGCCTTCATGACAGTAATAGATTCTTTTTCTCCTATCTCTATTGCTTCCTGTCGTTCATTTAATGGCCAGGTAAGACAGTAGACTTTAATCACAGAATCATAGAATCCTTAAGGTTGGAAAGGATCTCTAGAGATCCTCCAGTCCAACCCCCCTGCTCAYGCAGGGTCACCCAGAGCACGTGGCACAGGGCTGCATCCAAGCGGGTTTTAAAGATCTCCAAAGGAGACTCCACAACCTCCCTGGGCAGCCTGTGCCAGGGCTCTGTCACCCTCACTGTCAAGAAATGTTTTCTTAAGTTCCTGTGGAACTTTTGGTGCTTCAAACTGTGACCGTTTCCTCTAGTCCTATCGCTGRCCACCACTGAAAAGAGGCYGCCCCCTCCTCCTCTCTGCCTCCCTTGAGGTATTTATACACACTGATCAGGTCCCCCCTCAGCCTCCTCTTCTCCAGGCTGAACAGACCCAGCTCYCTCAGCCTTTGCTCATAGGGCAGATGTTCCAGGCCCCTGATCATCCTGGTAGCCCTGCGCTGGACTCTCTCCAGCAGCTCCACATCCCTCTTGTMCTGGGGAGCCCAGAACTGGACRCAGTACTCCAGATGTGGCCTCACCAGGGCTGWGYAKAGGGGGAYGATCAYYTCCCTCGACCTGCTGGAGACGSTCTTCTTAATGCACCCCAGGATCCCGTTGGCCTTCTTGGCCACCASGGCACACTGCTGCCTCATGGTCATCTTGTCATCCACCATGACACCCAGGTCCGTCCCTGTGGAGCTGCTCTGCAGAAGGGCAGTCCCCAGCCTGTACTGGTGTCTGGGGAATGCTAAAAACTCTTTAATAAGAAACAATGGCTAAAATGAGATAGATCTTTGGTATGCTTTCCTGTGGTAAAAGAGAGCAGAGGAGAAAAATGTCTAATCCACAATAGCCTCAAGTTATTTAATGGTTTTGGCCTCAGACCTACAATGCTTCAGGAGGAAGGGCAGAAAGTTCCCCTACATTGTTTAGTTGGAAAACATCAAAACCTATTTACTTTCTTCCTTTGGGGCATGACCACAGAATACCAATTTAGTACTATTACTATGAAATGTGGAGGGGTAACATAATGTATGTGTGACTTTTGTTTAACAGGATGAGAATAGGCAGAGGAAGTTTGCATGGACTAAGAAGAAGGCATTTGAACTACAGACCTCTTTTACAAAGCCATTACAGAAAGCAATTCATGTGTATTCATACTTCTAAAGAGTCTGAGAAAAGAACCATTAGATTGCTTTTASTTTGAAAATTGAGCCTCAGTCAAGCTTACAGAACTCTGATCAATTGATCTATCTAGTCTGACCATAAAAATGTGAAAAAGCAATTTGACTACTGCCTTCAAATACTTACATAACAAATGATGATTTTAGGATTTTTCCCCTTTTCTAGACAAAACTTTTAATGAGATCCAGTTGTTAGAATATTTTCGTGACGCTAATAGTACAAATGTTATTTTAAAAGACAAGCTTATAACTTCTGTTAACACTATAGCATAATTCAAAAACCTTGGGATGGGGATCTTCTGTGCTATGTTATGCAAGAGATTTAGATTTAAATACAGAATAGTCTCAGCTGCTATGAAGCTATTTTTCCCTATTTTTAAAAAGTGTATATGATTCCTGTTTAGCTTGCAGAACAGTATYAAGAGCAAGCCCTAATTTGGATTAAGCTGACAAACCGTGCCTTATTTAGAAACCCACTTTCCCTTGTGACTTTTCATTTCTCGTGTCCCTAGCTGTCAAATTATAGTATTTTATGGTCTAACAGATAGAGTTTGGCAATACACTATCCTGTAAAATGTATTAATTGAGAGCCACAATAGCAAAGACAGAAAAAAATGCAGGAGTTAGGTCATATCGGAGGGACCAGGAGATAKATTTTCTCCCCCTGTATAGAGAGAGGAGTCTGATATACTACCTATTTGGTTTAATTACAGAGCAGACAACAGATCAGTTCAACCAAAGAAGATATAGAACCATTCCTGTGCATCATATTGCCTGCCACCATGATGCTTTTCTTGGCATTCCTGCTGCTCTTCCTGTACCGCCGCTGCCAGCGCTCCACGCCTCAGGGGCAGATCTTCAGCATTGACCTCCCCGAGGCCTTGCCTGAGCATGATGTGTCCAGTTTCCTTTCAGCGCTGCCCTGGAACACTGAGCAGAGCTTCCACTACTCCACTCTGCTCCCTGAAGCCTCGTTCCTCACTGTGTGTTTGCCTCCGTCTTATGAGGAGGCCACCATGAAGACTTCCATGGAAGAGCCTCACGCCGAGCTCTCTCCAGAGCGCTCTCCAGTGCCTCCTTACGAAACAAGCCATTGCAGTCCTGCAGCAGTAAATAAACTTCCGATGGAAGCACCTTAGCACCTTCGTGCACACAGCCCCTCCAGGCACAGACATTGAACTGCTCTGACCTTTAAAGCTAGCAAAAATATTCCAAATGAGGTAAAACCAACTAATTAATTAAGAAAGAAAATTGGAACAACAGGGAATGAGTCTCTTCACGTCATTCTAGGAKTCTCTGTTTTTAACTCTTAGCAAACTTATGCACACAATATTAAATCAAACAAATCAAATTGGTGCCAGACTGGTAACATGGGYGTTCAAGTTAACAGAGCGTGTCAGTCAAGGATTAAGTGAAAGGACACCTGAGTTGGTGCATCTGCAGTCCCCCCAGCTTCCCTTCATTGTTCACACTTTGGGGGCTGTGGCCATCTTGCAAGGCCCTTCCCAAGTGCTGGTGGGGAGGGGAGGGCAGGGTTTGGCCCCTCTATATCAACAAATCAGAGCCCCACAAAGTTCTCCAAGCTCTGCTTCCTTCCAGAACTGCTCCCCATTAGGACATAGTGTGTGTTTTAAGGGTAGACGCTTCAGGCCATGCTGTCAGGGCAGTTGTTTATGTTCAGTCATTTGAAGAGAATTAAATAAAGGGAGTTGGAGGAAGATGTGCTAAATAAAAATGTCCTGCAATGAATTGAGCCCACAAATTGCATTGAGCATAGTGAACACAAGCAGTCTTGTCACCCTGGGGCACAGAGGTACTCTCTAAGTTTCTTCTGTTCAAAAGCTGGCCCACAAATACCCACTCACTTGGGCATAGCCCTTTCTGGGAACAAGTGTTCCTGGGAAAGCCAGCCTGTATTCCAGCTCTGTGGGAGCAAACCCCACAGGACTAGAGGGAAACACCTTTCTTTTAGAGACCCTTCTTTGCCCTGGGGAGTTGTGTAAAGCTGCAATGTGGTGAGTGAGCAACCCATGCCCCTCTCTGCCTTCTCACCGGGCCCAGCTCGTGGCACAGAGCCGCCTTATTCTCGCCAAGAAGCCCATGGGGAGCACGGGGGTGAGCTGAGCTTGGGCAGGCCGAGCTGACAGGAGCCCCTGGGACAAAGCCCCCYTCTTGCACAGCTCTTTCCCTGCTGCCAGCGCTCCTCTCTCAGCACCAGCACCCCCAGGCTCCTGGGGCTCTTAGTGGCTCCCACGTTCTCTCCTTGGGAGCCCCTGCTGTGCCTGCAGCGCCCACGGCGCTCCCGGCTGCCCGGGGCTGTGCAGACACCCCGCGGCTCCCCCCGCTGTGCCAGCTCCTCCTACAGCTCCGGCCCCAGGAGCGACTGCCCCAGAGCGCTGCCCACCAGCAGCTCCAGCACCGGCTTCACCCCCGCGTCGGAGTCGGGCTGCYGAGCATGGCGGCCACGGAAAGAGAGACAAACGGCCCTTGGTCACGGTCCCTCTGAACAGCTCAGTGGGACAGGAGGGGCTGCCAGGCGCTGCAGGAGCCGCCTCAGGCTCCACTGCTGCTGCTCCCCCTTGGGACACCAGCAGCCCCAGACACACCCGGCGTGGGCACCTCTCCCGAGGGCTGAGGTGCCCCCGAGCCCCCAGCTAAGCCCAGCGCCCCCAGCCGTGTCCCTGTCCCTGCGCTGTTCAGAGCCCCGGGCCCCTGCAGGGAGCAGAGGCTGCCCCGTGTCGCGTGCACCAGCTGCAGGGCCCCTTCCCGCGCAGCTCTCTCCCCGCGAGCAAGTGCCAGTGCTCGACCACAGAGCCCCGGGCTGGATCACACAGCCAGGAGGGCGTGCGGTGCCCTGGGCTCCCTGGGGACTCACAGCCAGAGSCCGTGGCCGAGCTCTGCTCTTGCCTCTGAAGAGGAGGCTGCCTCCCTCCCTCCCAGCAACCCTCCCTTCTGCCAAGGCTCTGCCTTCAGTGCCTGGGAAGGCCCCAGCACTCACCAGAAGGTGACCATGCTCACAGCCCCGCTCCACACGAGGACGAGGGTTTGGGGCTGGAAGATCCTGAAAGGCACACCCTTGTCCCACTCCTTGGCCTCCTCCCTCGAGGCTCGCTGGGCGCCTCGTCCGCGCCGCAGATGACCCAGAGCTGGCTCAGCAGCAGCACCAGGTGCTGGAGCCAGAAGCCGGCACGGCACCTGCCAGGAGCAAGAGCGGGGCTGCCTTGGGGGTGGCCCTGGTGGGGGCTGCCACAGCAGCGTGCAGGGCAGAGCYGTGAGCCAGAGCCTGGGGGTGTCCCCGCGAGACCCGGCAGGGAAAGGAGCCTCCTGTGTCCCAGGGTGTGCAGGAGCCGGCGCGCGGTGCTGGACAGCGAGGCAGTGACGCCTGCTCTGGCCCCACGCGCCAGGGCCCTGGGGCRGCAGGCGGAGGCGCTGGTGGGAGGGAGCGCGGTCACCGCAGCTGCTACTCCCACTTGGCGCTGGCCACAGCAAGGGCCTCCGGGAGGAGCGGGAGGTGCCGGGGCTTGGCCGCCGGTGCTGCATCAGCCACATGCAGGTGCAGAGCTGGAGCCGGGGGCTCCTGCGCCACACGCAGYGGCCGAGCGGCGATCGGGGCCTCGCGGCTCCGGGGCCATGCGGCACGTGGTGGGGCACCAACACCCCGGGCTCTGGCTGCGGGATGGCAGCGGGGCCGGCATCGGCCCTCCGGCCGCAGCCGTTCGCCTGCCCCATGGTGACCTGGGCAGGCTCAGGAAAACTGGTGAAACCACCAACACCCGGTGCTTCAGAGTGCCAAGGAGCCGGGAGCCTGTGTCTCCCCATGCTGGCACAGTGCCAAACTGAGGGATGGGCACCCGTGGACATGGCTGAGGTCACATCGGGAGCCACCAGGACACACTGTGATTCGGTGGCTGGGATGGAGGCAGCTCCAAGGGTGTGGGCGGAAAGGGGAGTCTCTTGGGCCGTTCCGCATCTCCAGATTCCCACAGGGAGCTGTGGGAGGGCAACTGGTGGGGCCGSGACTCYGCTCCAGAGGTTCTTCCRCGTGCGGCTCTGCAGAGCTTCCCARCGCCAGAGGAAGCTGCTCACTTGCAGTGTGTTTGCTTTAAACCAGGGCTACTCCTGAGCACTGGGGAGTCTGACCTGTGTCCCAGGTGTCTGCAAGGGAAGCACTTCTGCCAAGTGAATAAAAGGAACATCCAGCAGGTTTTCGCAGGAGGACCCTCTCCTGGGGCTTCCTCGGRGGCAGGGAGCCCTGCTCAGCACCCCAGGGCACCCTTGCACTGCCCAGCTRCAGCCTGCCCGCACGCATGTTTTCCCTTGATTTGCAAAAGAGAAGGCCCGATGGTGAGCCCTTTCTCCAGGGCCTTGTTCTATACATATATACATTCAGGACAGCAACCCTGTAAGCACTTTGGGGAAGCTGCTGGTGCTCATGCTGCCTTCCCTGTGGCTCTGGAAGGACAGGGCTGGCTCTGAGGATCTCCCGCATGCCGCATGGTTGTCATGCTGACAGCATTTGGATTTCTGGAAGGGCTGTGCCCACGCTTCAGTGGCTAATCCCTGTTGAATTACATTGTAAAATAGTTTTTTCAGACAAAAACTTATAGTGAATCTGCAACATGCCAGAAACAATGAGTAGCCAAGGGACTGTAAGTCTGGGGTATGATTTTTCTTTTTGTTTGCTTTTTTTTTTTTTTTTTTTTTTTTTTTTTTTTTTTTGAGGAGCCTTTTGGTGGTGGGTAAAACTGGCACCAAGGAATCCACCAAAGTGCTGTCTCTTTCTGAACAGCCATTGCTGAAAAGTGGTTTGATATTCGTTTTAGCTACTTACCATCTCTGCAAGTTTTCCAAAGCTTTTAGCCTTCCCAAGTGAAGGAAAATGACAAAGCTGAAAGCCCCGCTTTGAAGGACATAGTTCAACAGACAGGACAAATGGGAAAGGGCAGCAGCGAATGTAAAGAGGCTTAAACCAGAAACAGGGGACCGTGGAGAGGAGATAAAGAAAGCCCCCTCAGCTGCATCTGGCTTCATCTGGCATAAAAATAAAGAATGATCTCCAACACGAGCAAGAACATTCAAATGGCAAGAACATTGAGCCACCAAGGCTTTGTCTTTGGTTTGGCTCTGGTTTTGGCTTTGCGTAAGGGGAGAAAAAGTCTCCAGCAGCCTCAGCTGAGGTGGCCAACGCGCCAGGGCAAGCGCAGTAGAGGCGCTCGTGCTCTCTGTCAGCATCGTGTGTGTGGCACCTCTGTGCATCTCGTGTGCTGGTCCTGCTTGCAGCAGGTAAAAGGGAAGAGATTTAACAGGGACACTGCATAC
This sequence comes from Nothoprocta perdicaria, assembly GCF_003342845.1. NCBI lineage: Eukaryota > Metazoa > Chordata > Aves > Tinamiformes > Tinamidae > Nothoprocta > Nothoprocta perdicaria. The sequence goes on along the minus strand of NW_020455777.1, from coordinate 1,331,792 downwards.
GGCACCTCACGATTATCGAGGAGTCTCCTTGGAAACTTCCAGCTGGTGGGGCTGGGACACTGCTGCTGGTTCTTGCCATGCACCCCTGTTTGCCAGCGGCCAGCCGCATGTCCTTCCACTGAGAGGGTGTAGAAGAGATGCTCGGAGACTAGGAGCTGCCTTTGTGTGACCCGCCGGTACTGGGGAAACAAATGCTCCCTGGGATATGGGACAAGAGGGGCTTGGTGGGGCTTGGAGGGTCTTTGCCATCTGCAGTGGCTGGGTGTGTGTCAGAGAAAACTCTCAAGTGCCTCCCTGCGCCGCTGCAACAGCCCTGCTGGCCTTGGTAGGCTTGAAAACGCATCCAAGCATGAGGCAGTGGCTGTTTCAAAGGCCACTCTGACAGCCCTCCACATGCTGGGAAAACCCAGGTCCAGCCCTGTCCCTGCAGCCCCGTCCCTGCACAGGGCGCTCTGATGCTCTCTGAGAGGAGACGTTGTCCAGCGCTTCCCCCTCCATTTTGCAGCAACACACTGCTTGTAAACAGGGAACGTCAGCGCTGGGGGCCTGGGGGCTCTTCCCTCTCCTCAGCCTCCTTGCATGGCCACATCTCCTCCTAATGCTGCTCAGGCACGGGAGCAGAGAGTGGGCTCTGGGCAGAGCTGCGACTTGCTCACGCTGCATGTGCACCCCTACTGCACTTACTTCAGTAAGTACTCAAGAGGAAAAAGTAATCCACTCTTCTGAATGGAGAACATTTAGAGCACACTGCCTAAAAGAAAGGCAACAGAATTAAGACGACCGAGAAGAGACACGTTTGGTTTCCAAATATATAAAATGTAACTACAAACAGAATAAAATAAACACACTTCATGCCTACAGCAACCCGGACAAGGGCTAATAAAAATAAACTGCAACAAAAGTCGGAAAAAAAAATCTGAGTCAGGGAAGTAAAGCACTGGCATTGCCATATCCAGAGATGTAAGAGCTTAGTCAAGCACCTCTTAGGAGTGCTGAAGGATCCTAGTTGGAGCGTGTAATCTATTAGATGTCTTCTCTGGATCCTTCCCTGTGTCAATGCTCTAAGGCTCTATTAAATTCATTTCTAAGTTTTACATGAAATCAGATGTCTGGGGCTTTTTTTGAAAATCTAGACCAATGGCCTTGTACTTCATCACACAAGATGTTTATATGCATTTCTTTTTTAATTTTATTAGTAGTACTAAATATTGAAGTCTTCGAATAGATGTGTTTTATCAGTTGTAAAATAACTGTGAGGTGAAAAGGCAACCATACGTCACCTTTCCAAGAAGAAAACACTAACAACCACAGAAGAAATAAATGATACCAATAAAACCCCTTGCTTACACTTAGTGAGAAACCTGGGAACTCTGCAGATCTCCTCTCACTAAAGAGGCTTTCAAAAGCTTAGGAAGAAATCTCTGTGTCTGCCTTCTCTGTAAAAGCTGCCAGAGTCCCAGTATTGACTTTGGTCCATTAGTACATAGTCTAAAACATGAATATATATCTTATATGTATCCAAGTATCTTATTCAGAATGCATTTAAAGGAAAATAACACAGATTGTTTATACAAAATGGTGCTGTTAAATACCCTGAAGTTATGCAGCAAATGTTTCCAGCAGAAATAGAGAAATTGAATCCCAGAATGGTTGAGGTTGGAAGGGACCTCTAGAGATCATGTAGTCCAGCCCTCCTGCTCTAGCAGGACCCCTAGAGCACACGAGAGCAACTGCGGAGCCCGGGTCAGCCTCGCTGATGGCACCTGGGGAGGTGTGAGAAACGGAGCCCCTCTGTACACTCGGCTCAGAACTCTCCAAGCAAAGATGCCAAGTCCCATTCCCCACAGCACACCCTGACTTGCGACGAGTGACTCTGGTGGGAGCAGAGCCTTGGGCTCAGCCCCTGCAGAGCTTCCTGGGGCTCCTGGCTGCAGGTGCCCAGGGGACCAGCTGCTGCCTCAGCCCCCCGCCTGGGAAGGGCTGGAAGAGGCAGCCCCAGCATCTCCTGGGAAGGGAGAAGAGGAAAGCTTCAGTGCTGCCTCCCCCTCCCTCCCCAGGGCCCTCCACGGCTCCTCAGGGCAGCAAAGGTGTCGTTCCTGTGTAATATGCTCTAGGTGATGCTGCATGTGCAGGGAGGGGTGAACTAGGTGACCCTAAACATCCCTTCCAGCCTTAATGATTCCATAATTCCCAAAGCTCCTGGAGTTTTCAGGGCCTCCTGCCACCAACGCTCTCTGTAGGCACAAAGTACTCCTCCTGCTGCTGGCCCCACAGCACGGATGAGTTCCTCAGATTTGCTTCCAATGCCCCTTTCTGGCTGAGCCACTGACACACCTGGCTGAGACACGAGGCACAACTGGCGGAAGCCACCCTTGCTGCCACATGGACCTGGGTATTTGTGGGCCAGCTTTTGAGTAGAGGAAACTCAGAAGAGGACCTCTGTGCCCCAGGGTGACAGCACTGCTTGTGTTATGGGTCCAGGGAGGTTCTACCACTGGACCCTCTCTAGAAGCTCCATATCCCGTGGAGCCCAGGACTGCACCCAGTGAGGCCTCACCAGACCAGAGAGGTGTATAAATACAATATTCTCTTTTCCCTTGAGTCCAAATAAATAAATAAATAAATAGAGCTTTTTGCAACCATAGTAGGAACTCTGAAACTAAAAAAAAAAAAAAAAAAAATTAGACGAAAATTTATGCTTTTTCTTTGCTGTGCTGAAAACTGTCTCATCCCTATTCACTGATCATGAATTATGATAAAATATCCAGATTACCCCTTGGTCTAAGACATGACCATTTTCACTAATGGGAGAGGAATGAGAAACATTTCAGCGAACACGTTTCACTCAAGCGGGTTATTCACTGATAACAAATATTTTAACTTGTAATTTAAGCCTGATTTCAGTGAGGAGGTAAAACAGTAAAAAACAGACATCAAGTCAGAATATTTTTATGATCAACACTACCATGGTGACCAGAAAAGATCTGCACCAAAACAATTTTTTTTTCTTAATCTATGCTTATAAGCATTTTATTTGAATCCAGCAAAGCCTCCAAATAGAGTCACACACTATTCTGCCAGCACAAACTCCATTATTGTGAACTATACAAGTTACAGCAGTAAGCGGACTCCTATGGAGGTGAGTTATATCTAGAGAGAATGTTCAATTTAAGTTATATTCTGAGTAGGACACTATTAAAAAGAAAAAAAGGAAAACTGCATAAAGGTATCAAATAGAGGATGTTTATACCAAATAAAGCACTGAGTCTCCTTTCAAAAACTGAGAAACACACAGTTACGGGTTTTATTAATCACAGAGTTTACTGATTTCATTCTATCAGTAAATACTCAAGTCGTTAGTTTTGCCATGCAACAGCTCCGCTCCCCTCCTGGATAACGCGCTCTCCCGAAGCACACGGAAGGAACGCACGCCCAGGCACTAAGAGCCGCACTTGCGGCGCGGCGGGCCTAACCCGTACAAGGAAGCCGCTGTTGGTGCCCGCAGCGCGGCCGCCGGCGGGGCCGGGCGCGCACAGCCATGGCCACGGGCCCCGAGCCCCGCAGAGCGGCGCACGAGCCGCTCCCAGCGCCCGTTACCACCTGGGTGGGCACACGCTCCTCCGGCAGCAGCCAATGGCAGGCCAGCCCGGCACGCAGCCAGCCAATAGCAGCCGAGAGCGCCTGCGGCGGGGCGGTGCCCGCGGCGGCGGTGGCCGTTGAGGCGGTTGCGAGATGGCGGCGGGAGGGCTGGGTGGCGGTTGGCCCCGTGTGGTGCGCGGCCCGCGAGGCAGCTAGGGAGGCTCGTGGAGAAGCGAGCTCACCGCGGCGCGGTGCAGAATGAGGAAGTTACCACATTTTGTGCCCCTACTAGAAACGGCGCCGACGGTTCCTACAAAGGGACTCGGTGCCTCCCCGCACGAACTCGGCTCTGAGCTTAGGGAGACAGACACAGACCTGCTTGCCGGCTTTTGGCCGCCAGGAGGTAACATGAGCAAGCCGAAGTAGACCTGCCTTTTAAATTACGGTGTAACTATTGACGGTTAACTAACACGAAACTTTTAAAACCGTGTTCGTGGAAAGAATAAAGCAGTAAGAAGATGAAGAGTACACTTTCACTAACCTCTGCTCTTTGAGAGTTGCTACTCTCCCTCAGGAGAAAACCTAACTGCAGCCCCTGCTTTTTTTTTTTTTTTTTTTTTTTTCCTCTTCCCGTCTAGATTTCATCCACCCAGTCCACTTTTGCAGCTCCAGATAATCTCACCTCAGGTCCACAGAGGTTGGCCTGGAGCTCCCTTCTTGCATGCCCCATGTAGTAGTAAAACAGTAGCTGACAGCTCAATCCTCATCGGCACCTCAGGGTAACCAGCAATTAAATAAGGACTTGAAGTAACCAGAACCTTTTCTGATCTAAAAACAATTGGTTACAATCACTTTAAGAGGATTCCAATGGCTATTTTCCATTCTGTAAAATGTCTTTCTTCAGCTTTCATTTTGCTTGCTGAACAACAAACTTCTCCTGATACAATATTATGAAAACAAGAAAAAGGAAAGAATATTGTTCTAATTTGTGCTAATAGCACAGCAGTAAATATTGTAAGAGAAACATTCAGCACTTGCCAGAATGCTTGTAAATAAGCAACATTTGACAAGCTATGGGAAAGAAATGTTCATCTCTGGTCCAGTCTTACAGATATCTTCAGATGTAATTGCCACCTTCATTAGGCTTTTCAAAGCTCGTATCAAACTGAGCTTTATCTATTAAAATTTTAAGAAATCACCTCCAGCTTGCTTTTTGCAGAGCCATCAAGGAATTCCCAGAATTTAAAGCAATCTTTAAGCAATCATTATACAGCCAAAATGTCAGGATTCAATTAGATTCTTAGTGCCTTGCTTCCCTTATTAGCTGCTATCAGCTAGCTTCAGCTTTCCCGTCTCCCAGAGAACTGGGCTCTTTTCTTCTGCCCATCTGTGGGTAAACTTAACTCCTTTCCATCCCTGAGCGGAGATAACAACTGAAGACAACAAACAACTTGTAGGGACAAGAATGTGCCTTTCGTTACGTCTGTAAAATGCTTTCCTAGTGGTCCTAGCTGGCTTCTTGTCAAGCTAATCATCCTCAGGACCGGACCTGGACCCTCAAACTCACTCTCCCTCCAGCTACAGTACTGACTGTATTCCATAATTGAGGAGAAAGCGTGCGGAATTCGAAAGGCTTCCCCAGGAAACTAGTCTAATACAATGTGATGATGCTGCACGTGAGCTCAGTCCTTCTCTTTCCTTCTAGGGGATTTCCCACCCTGTTGTGACCTGTCAAATCTGTTGAAATTAGATAATTTAGCTAATTAAATTAGCTACTAAAAACATGAAGTTTCTGTGAGTTTCATAGAAATAGATCTTTTATAAAGGAAAGGGACCATAACAGCAACCTCGCTAAGGGAAAGATTATAGCATGAGGTTGTCTGTTATTAGACACGTACACACACGAACTCTCACAACTCACAAATCTGTACATTTTCCATGTTATTGCAGTGTGCCTGCAGAGAAAACAAACAGATATGAAGGTACAGGCATTTTTCCATTCCTTTCTCCACAAAACTGTCGCAGAACATTGAAGTGATTTCAGATTTATCTGCTCTATTATTGCCTTCTACACAGAATTAAAAGAACAAACTTTGCCTAAGACACCAAGACAAGGTGCTTTCTTGAACTCCCAACTCTGAGGAATCCTTTCGCTGCCTTCCCTGAGGCCGTGGGTGCCTTTGCTCCGTCTGTGCCTGTGTTTCTGCCTGTGTTTCCCTGATGTGCATTAATTTCTGCAGTGCTGCCGAATGCAAACGATAGATAATAGGTTGGTGACTGGATAATCCAAAGGGATCTCACCTCTCCAGAAGAAAGCTAGCAGACTATTGCATACTTTCCTGCTTCAGGCAACTGAGTTTTCGACTAACTAAACTGTGCGCTGCCTAGGGCCACAACTTGGTCTGAATTAGCTTGTAATACAGCAAAAGTCGTTACCCTCTTACCTTTACATCAGGGCTCAGTGGCATTACTCATATGCAAAAGCCATATATTTTTCCTCCCACAAAAGCCACAGTTTACATAGATCATACCACACTTCCTGAAGTCACACTTTTTCCTTGTAGGATTGTTCGTGTAACACCATAAAAATGCTGTGCCAGGCAGAGCTACAGGGAAGCTTTGCAACCACGGAGGAAATAAATTAACTTCCACATTCAAGTAGCTTCTCAGTTACAGACCGCTGAAAAGTTTAACTGAAGACTGCTAACAAAAACACACATATTCTCTGCTCTTGGTTTTCGAATACCCAGTTCGGCACCAGTTCTTGGAATGTGACTTTTCCAGGTAGTATCTCACAGGGCATCAAGTCCTTAAGAAATGAAGTTCTTAGGAACCAAGATGCGCAGTCATTTATCTCACCAGCTCATTCTTTGGGACGATGCTTAACACACGTTGTCATTGGTCACATCTTTGCATTGGACATCGGGGCCTCATCTTTTTGGCGATATTAAGGAGATATTTTCACATGAAGAGAGCACTATAAACTRGAGTGCAAGCAACAGGTTTGCACAGGGTGGACACACAGACTACAGGAGATGCTCTCAAACTGTGAGCACCAAGGGCAGCTGGATAGTGAGCACTGGTGGCAGAGACACTTCTCGGTGTCCGTGGAAGTGCAGTGAGCGCCTTTCCATGAGATTATTGGTAACCTAGCATGAAGCCGGAGCTACTGATAAAACTTTGGAAGCCAGCGGTCTCCAGGCCAGGGCATAAAGGATGACCAAACCCACTGGTGGTGTTGAGCCCTTCGTGTTTCTTATTGCTGGCAGCTCTTTTGGAGGCTATCCCAGTATCACAAAGAACCAACAAGRAGTCTTGGTGCTCGCAGGATGTTTGAAGCACGATGAGGAAGCAGCTGCTGAAAGTACAGCACATGTAACACTTCGGGCGAAGCGAGTCTTTTCATAGAGGCCCTGAGGTGTCCCTCGGCCAAGGAAAAGAAAAGCTGCACAAACAAGAGTGACAACAAGAATAGCTTTGACAACGGGGAAGAGCTTCCTTCCTGTGAGGGTGCCAGAGCCCTGGCACAGGCTGCCCAGGGAGGCTGTGGAGTCTCCTTCTCTGGAGATCTTCCAAACCYGCCTGGATGCCGCCCTGTGCCCCGTGCTCTGRGTGTCCCTGCTGGAGCAGGGGGCTGGACTAGGTGATCTCYAGAGGTCCCTTCCAACCTCAACCATGCTGTGATTCTGTGTGTGATTCTGTGACAAGTTGAGATTATTGTCAAGACACCTTCTCTCTTTCTCTAGTAACCATTTTAGGTAATATCTAAAATTAATCTACATATTTTGGTGGATTTTTACTTATTTTTTGCTTATCCAGTAGTTACAATTAATGTTTACACCAGTCTGGTGCACAAACAGAGCAATATGCTAGATGAAGAAGGAACTCCTATACATAGACATTAGTCTCTGGTTTATATGCAGGCACACATAAATATAAACATACATTTAGATTCATTATTAATAGACAACCTGTAACTAAAAATGTATGACATCTTGTATGAGCATCACTGGGAGAAGAATCAATTGGCCCTTAGAGGACTGTATGCTCGTTATGTGACATAACCTAACTACCAGGAGCTCAATTTTCAGGATAAAAGATTCTGCTGTGAGGTACTACTAAGGCTTTTATTCAGTCTTACAGCATATGGCGTGGCACTTCTTTATTAAACATCTTTTTAATCCATTCCATGCATATTAATTCAGACCAGTACGGCCACAGTCATGGTCCAAGGCTACATATCTGTAAGTCTGTAATGTTTCAGTTTGATTTAGTCTGATAACGCCTCTTCTGAACCTATAAAACTACCAATTCTGTCTTAGATGGTTTTTCCTAATCTTAAATATTAGAAAAGATTGTTCTGTCATGAAGAAAATAAAGTATAATGAGGCAATACAAAAAACCCCATACCCTTTTGTGCTCTTACCAGTACTGAAAGTTTTTAGAATAATGAAATAGATAAAAATTCCACAGAGCACTAAAATTTCTTTATAGTTTTTTATTGTTGGTTCATCCTTCTAATCTTCTCATATAGAAGCGGACAGTACATCATTCCCAACCCCTTAATAAACACACTGTAGCACTGGCTTCATTGGAGGAGCGAGTGCTGCTATCAGCAGTTTTTCCAGAGTTTTATAGGATCCAAAAGACACCCGACAAGATGCATTTGCTTGCACAATTGTGAAGGCGTTTCTCCCTGTGCCACTCGCACCAGGACCTTTCCTCCCCGCAGGAAACGTCAGGAAAGGTTTCGCRAGTTGCGGGAACACAGGCACGCTGCGGGGCCTGCAGCCTGCCGGCAGGAATCACTGCGCACATGGATGCCGCTGGAAATCAGGCAGCACGAACTGGAGTTTCCTCTCTCAAAACCCATATTCCTGCCCTCTCCAAGGCACAGCTTTTATCCACAGAAATATTGGAAGTGACTGCTGGGGCCACCAAGCCACCTCTCCAGTAGTGCCTCAAGTCTCCTAGCACACATCTGTATCCCCCCGTTTTCATTTCCATCGCAGCGTCTTCATTGCAGGACATGAAGGACAGGCAGGGCAGCCCCTGTCCTGCCTCACCCAGCACCTCCTGACTATTAATTCAGGCTACTAATTCTTCTGACCTGATATTTTATTTTGCTTTTTATTCCTCTTCTGAAATGTTTGGCTGTCTTTAGCCTACCTGAATCCACTCCCCTTCAGATTGCAAAGACACCCAAAAGCCTCAATTTTTCCTCCCTTTTGCTGCAACTATCCAACTGTTCCTTTGCCTTCCAATCTCTTGCTCTGTGTGCTGAAACTGTTATTTCTCTTCAAGCTTCTGCATAAACCCGCCCTCCTGGTGCCTTCTTTGCATGTGCCGTTTCTCTTCTCCTCGGGAATCTTCCCGCTTCACCTTTCTGCCCGTTATTCTGGGCCTGCCTTCATGCCGAGCCACACACATGAACCAGCTGCCAGTCCCAGCTCCTCAAAACTCCGTCAAATCCACGTGTTCCTGTAATCTCCTTTAACTTATTTCCAATGACCTTCCCACCCAACCTCCTCTCACCCAGCTCCTGCTCCTTGCCTAACTGCCCTTTGCTTCACTTCGGTCATGAATTCCTCCCTCTCCAATGAACAAGCACGAAGATTCACCAAGTGCCACGCAGCCCTATGCACGAACTGCCTTCCGATTTCATTTAAGAGCTCTAGTTCCAGTGCGGGTTGGGGCGACCTATCTCCGAGCACAGGAGGAAAGGCTGTGAATACAGCGAAGGAAGCAGAGCATGAGCCAAGGCAGAGCAAAGTTTAGACAAAAAGGCTGACATTAAAAAGCAGGGAAAACCAGAAGGTAAGCTCAGGTCTCAGGAGCTTCAATAMCAGGTTTTATCTCAGAGGGAAGCTGGAAACCACTGTAAACTATGAACAAGCCCTGTAACAGCACGATTAAATGAAGCATCGGGTAACAACAGTCCCCTTTTCCTCYTTAGTGTGGCCCAAATTCACGAATTTCTCCTCTCCCCCTAGTGCTCTGGATGTCTGTGGCAGAGCTTTACTAAACTTTACACTCGCTGACCAATTCAGCCCTAACTGCAAACGTTTCTTAAGGAGGAAATTTTTAATGTAGGAGAGTACCTTTGAACTTGGACATAAAATGAAGCCCTGCTTTGCACAGCACAACTGCACTGCACCAAAGCTGCCTCCAGTTCCAGAAACACAGCCGAGAGCTGCTGTGCTCTGAGCCCCTGCACGACGCCAAAGGCAGCTGTGCAGGAACGTGGCAGAGAGCCGGTGAATGAAAATCTTACCAGTTATGTAAATAAATACAACTCTAAGCACCATTAAAACACAATTTCAGTATATTTTGTCTGTTTTACTACACCTTACGCTGTGTAAAACGCACAGTTAAATGAGCACGGCCGGAGCTGAGGCTCAGCCCAGACCTGCCTTGCAGCGGGAAGGGTGCAAACTTCCTGCAGTTTCTTGGAGCCTCGCAGCCCTTCCCACGTGCAAACACTCACGCGAAGGCTGAGCTCTCGCTCGCGAGGGTGGCGCTGGGGGCGTTACTGCCACACAGCTACGGAACGGGAAGCGTCCAGCGTTGCACAGCGACGCACAGCTCTAGGTTTAGCGGGGCTGAACCTGGGGGAAAAACTGCCCCAGGTGGCATCAGAAATTCCGCAGCCGCGAAYGTCTAGCGCTGCTTCTTGCAACAGTGGGTGCTTCAGAGCAGTATTAGCCCTACTGCAAATGCTCTGACTAGGTTCCAAATTAACTCCAAAGAGCAAATGCTTCTCTGAATGTTTTATGTGTAAACGCGGTGGAAAGCTGAGCGTGCAGCACTCACCCCATTCCTCTTCCAGCGGGTACGGCTGGGTTCCCCCTCACTGACTGCCCACTCGCTCTGCCTACCATCTGCTGGGCTGGGGATTTTAGTTCTGTGGGACAGGTTGCCAGAAAGAGGGAAGCAGCAGAAATGCACAAAAATGACACTGGAAAAAAAGCTGAGAATTATTTCAGGTCGTTTAGTCCGAGCGTTGACAGGTTAAAATGGGATGAGTATGTTAAGTGCTCATTAGTTGCCTCTCCACTGAATTGGCAAATTCTGCAGCAGAACTTGAAGATTAGTAGCTGGGTGGATGGTTTACAGCCTCCAATCTGTTGCCATACACTGTGGGACTCATCTTTTGAATGAGATTTTAATCAACTCAAAAGACAATATGGCAACTCGCAGCCTTTTCCTTTATTGAAGCAAAGTCACAGCATTTTCAGCTCTGTCCCCGTCTTGTGAAAGCAAGAGTTAAAGGAAAGCCCCTGAAGTTTACATTGCTAACAAGAAAAGCATTGAAGAAAGCCATTACACGCATATTTCTCTAAAATAAATAATCTACAAGGAGTGCTTTTTCTTCTTAAAAGCAGTCTAAAAATGTATAAATCCTACCGTAGGGAGATCAAAAGATATTTTAACAACTTCCAGTATTTACAAACAATACAAAAACTGCGCACGCCATCAAATGATGCAGAATTCTTCTTAAAAATTAAAAGCTTCATTCCTACTAAGAATCAAAGTTAATGGTTTTCTTTACAATTGGAAAACCGTTAAATGCTTTTTATTATTTGTAAAATATACAATAAAAACAAACCTCACTAAATTATTACGGTTAGAAAGAAAAGAAATACTGCAGGCAAATCAAAAAGGAAAGTAACCGTAGCTTACTCTTTGGTAACCAAAAGTTAGCAAGTATCTGGTATTTCAAGTGAGGAAAAGCAGGAACCCTTCCAGTTCCGAGAAACACAAGAAAGACTGCGGGAAAAACCTGGCTCCCATGTTCCCRTTCGGAAAGACTGGCTCTGCCTACAGCTCCGTAGTGCAAGTTCTCCAAGTCAAATTTTGTTTTTCGGTTCCGAAACCCAACTCTTCCCAACTCCGGCGGGATTTGCTCGAGTCCTCTCCCACCTTCCTGTTGTTGGCTACATCCTCTGCACACGCCCGGCTGCTCCAGCTCTCCAAGGGAATACGCTATTTGAGGAGGCAACTCACTTGAAACGCAGTGTCTCATGCCACAGGGGGGCACGTGTGGCTGCACAGCAGCTAGAACTGTGTGATCAACCTGTGCTCCCTTGCCCGTGTTAACCAAGCACTTCATTTTCCCTCGGGAAAAAAAAACTAGTAGCCACAACCGATTTATAGCCAGTGAGCTGTTGGCGTTAGCAGAAGGTACTTCAGCTAACGTGGGTGCATTGCCTAGGGAGAAGCCGTGCAACCCCAGTGCCAAATCCRCCCCGCCTCGCAGGTGAGCGTGCCCCATCCCACCTCTCTGTGCTTAATGAAGTCCAAAGTTGCACCAGTAAAAGGCTTGGGAAGCAAGTTGTCCGCTCGTGTCCCAGAAGCCTTCCCGTTCCTTTCCCACATTTACCCCTACGTTTTGCTCACACAACTGCAGCCTCAAGAAAAAGAAAAACATCCCCCCCTGCCGCAGGCTGCGCAAAAACTCCCCCTCGCCCGCCCCGAGAGGCCCACTAAGGCTCTGCACAAGAATTTCCTCTTTCCTTAAGCCACAGACCACTGAAGGCCCTTCCCGCCCCAACCCACCATGCAGAACCACCACTGCTTCAGCATTTAAGCACACGCATGCAGTTCATGGAGTAAATGCTCCGCAAAGGAAACTTGTYCTGGTCTGGGCTCTCTTCTGGGATTCAGTCCTCTGCCATCTCCTAGGCTAACACGCTTTGCCCTTGTCACTGCCTCTTAACTCTCTTCAGCTGAAGGGCTCAGATACCTCCCTGAAGTACCCTGTTGAGTCACTAAGTCCACGTGGGTTGGATCCAAGGTCTCCTTGCAGTCGGGGTCCTCGGCGTAGGGAAAGTCACTTGTGTCCATCTCATCACTGTGAAACACCTCGAGCTGCCTCTCCTGCTGCTCCCCCAAAGTCCTGCGAACCCTGCCCTCGGGCTGCTCCACCGCCTCGCCGTCCCCTTCGCTAATGACAGTCATGGGGCTGCTCTGGATGCGGTTGCGCACGTTGTACTTGCTGCTGGCGGCCGAGGGCGGCGTGCGGGAGCGCCCGTAGCGCGGGCCCGAGAAGGAGAGGCTGCGCGGCATGAGGCCCTCGCTCCTGGCCCACTCCTCCTGCGCCCGCCGGCTCTTGCTGGGCGAGCAGCCGGCGGCGCCGTCGCCCGGCTCGGCGGCGGCAGCGTCCGCCCGGGCACGGTGGAAGCGCGGGTCCGTGCTCCTGAGCATCTCGGCCGCCGACATGCGGGAGCCGGCGTCGCCGCGGCTGCCCTTCTTCAGCAGCAGCGCCTTGAAGTTGTCGTTGCTGGTGCTGCTTCTGCGCACGCTCCGCTGGATGGAGCCCGCGGGGCGCAGGGCCGCGGCCGCGGGGCAGGCGCCCGTGGGCGTCACGGGCGGCGACGGCGAGTGGTTGCGGCTGCGCTCCTCCTCCGAATCCTTACGGCCAAGGACTTTCCTTTTGGATCTGCGGTGGGAAAACACAAACAGGGACAAGATGGAACAAAAGCGAACCTGCTTTTCTGTCTCCCCGCAGGAATCTCCGCTTGTAAGGATGGCAATGAATTAAGCTAAGGAAGAGAAGGAAAGCGGGAAAGGGCACCTCAGTCTAAGGTATGAGTAAGAAGACCCCCCAAACTGCACAAGAATCAACGCAGGTCCCAGAGGGAAAGGCTAATTGTTCTTTTTCTGCAAATCTGGAACAATGAAACTGCTATAACTGGCAATACTGATGTCCAAAACCATTCAAATTGAGCAAAATAAATTTTATGGAGTCATTATCCARCTGAGCCTAAAATTAATGCATTATTAAAATAATTTTTAATGTTATTTGTCTGTTAATTTGGARGTTCAATTAAAAATATGGCATCTGCTTTGTTGCTTTTTTTTTCCTTTTTTTGGTGCTGTTTCATTCAAAGCGCCCGATGCTTTCTGGAGAATCAGAAATGCAGTTTAAGGTGTTTGCCTTGAGAAATTGACATTGCAATGCACTGCTCCGAAAGTCCAAATTTAGTAAAATGAGCCACACAGAACTGTTCTGGATTAAGTGGTTCAAAAAAAGAAAAAAAAAAAAAAAGAAACAGGTAGTGAAAATGGAGCTTTCGAGCTTCTAATAAGGCGCATGGCCAAAACACACTGTTCTGCCCGTGCTCTATGATCGTAGAGCTTTGCCTAAAGGAGGCAGAGACCATGTTCCTGACTGCAACAGGAGAGCTGGCTTTTCCAACAAATGGGCAGAGTGGTTTTTAATTTAAATATAGAGTGCGGTGATAACATAATGAAATTAAGGAATAACAATGGGCATGAGAATATGTGGAAACCGGACCTCTGTTGCCCCATTTTTACTTGTAAGAAATCTTAACAGAGGGTACGCATTAAATGCCTGTTAGCTGTAGCTAAGCTGCTTGCTTTCTTTGTGGACTAAAGAAGAATAAATTGAAAAAGCTTGATTGAAAAAGACTGATTGATTGATTGATTGATTGATTGATTAAAAACAGGCTGGCTGGATCCATCGGCTAAGTGGGTGGCAGCACCAGGCATCGCCCTGAACTCTGCCACCCCCCAGGGACAAGGCTGTCTCTCTGGCTGGTTACTTCATGCAGATACAGCTTCAACTACCCGCCAGGCACCTGCAACTGCTGTCACTTCAGGCCTCCAGCCGCCACGCTGAAAGAAGAAGGAAACACTGGCACCGCTGGGCAGCAGGGTGGACGGGCAGGGACAGGACGGTGACACAAGAGCCCCGTGCCTGCTTCGCTGCAGGCCACTGCTGCAGCCTGCGAGTGACCTTGGTGCTGCGGCGCCCTGCGCCCGCGTGCGAATGCGCCCGTGGGCATCAGCCCTAAGCAGCAGTCCCTTCAAGAGGATTTGAGCTGTCTCGGCGCACCTCTGAACACYCCCGGGCTGGGTTTTTACAAAGGAAACTCTGAAGAAACGGGGAGCAAACTGCAGTCTCAGAGACCTGCAGAGGAAGACCAGCGACCCTGGCCTGAAGAAGCTGTGAACATGGTAAACAGCAGTCACTCCAAGGAGGAAAACGCTCCAGAGAAGGTTGCTGCCAGCATCTGCCCTGCTCCTCTCACGCCTGTAGGTCACGGCAGGGACGAGACACTGACACGGAGCCAAACGAGGGCTTGGTGGCCCTGTTCCCATAGAGAGGATACATCATCACACAGGTCCATGGCCTCACCACAGACACTGACCCTCTCGTTCTCCTGCCCTTAACAAACACACCCCTGAACCTCTTGTCTTTCTCAAAACCAGATTCAAGAGCGCCAAGCTCTGAAACGATGCCTTTGAAAACAGGGGCAACAAGCAAAGCTGCCTTTTTCTTAGCTAGCGACCAAGGCAGGTGGTGGTTCAAGTCTAAGGCCAACAGAAGTGTCACAACAAACTAATAACAAAYGTGACCATTTAACTGTGTCACCCCAGCTCCATTGTGCACGTCCCTGTGAATGCATGAGCTCCATGTTTGCRGATCCACAGGGATCTGCTCCCCCGATGCGCACCGGAGCACGCGTGCCGGGCGGGACGTTTCGCTCTGCGGCCAGATCCATCTCTCCCAGTGGCACAGTAAGGGTGCAGGAGATAATTTTTAAAGCAGCTCTTACAGGCCAAGTCCTAAGAGAGAGCACTACGCTAAAAAAAAAAAAAAAAATATCAGCCTAATGTAGTACAGTACATATTTGTGAAACTTTTTAACATCTGCAATGATGAGATGAGTTTCAGTGGCATTTGCACCTTCAGTGCAGCCTCGCACCTCTCTGCCATGCTCCTACACAACACTCCCCTTGTCCCATGAACACCCCTGATGTCAGTCAYGCACACGGGTACAAGCTGACTAAACGCCCCGATGATTAAATACGGTGCCCTGTGAATCAATGAGAAACCACTAGAGACTTTTTGTGCCCAGGTAAGAGAAGCCCCTTGTAAATCTTGAAGTAAATTACAACGCCACAAGATGGCACCACGAGCACATCACTACTAATCTAAGTGCAAGCTCGGGGAGTGTTAATGCTCTTCTGGGTGTCCTGTTTAAATGGTGTATGCTTCRTTTCGTGGGGTTTTTTTTTAAGCTTTTTTGGTGAAAACTTAAAGTGAACAGCACAGAAATCTAGCTGCCTATTTGGAGTGACTTTTTTTTTTTTTTTTTTGAGGGAAATGAATAATGACATTAATAACAGAGCCAGTATCACACATCTCACTCATGAACCAGTTTGAAACAAGACACCCGACCTCACACTGGATTATGGCAAGCTATAATCCAGCGTTTGCCATATGTGTTGCCATATGACTGACATGTGGTGTTACTTGCCAGTTTCAGCCACGCTTGCCATGAAGCATTAGCGTTGAGCCTCTGTCCCAAACTGCACCATATAAGCAGCGAAGAGAATAAGAGAGGTGGGGAAGAACAGGAATGAAAACAAAAAGATAAACAGGGAGAGCAACAGTAGAGTTAATTCGGCAGATCGAGAACAGTACAACAAACACTAGATGTCATTCTATATTTTAAGTGGCAGGATATTTATAATACAATCTACAGGGATTTAACTGGGGAGCTTTCAGTTCAGACTAGGTTAAACATATTTGTAAAACAGTAAAACACAAAGTACTTCCACTTATCTTTTTCATATGTAGCCTTAGTACAAAGTCAACAAATGGGTGTTTTCAGTTAAAGCAGCAACTGAATTTACTGGGTGCTTTAGGAAAACAACGTTAATGACATTTTGGAAGAACTAACTGGCTGCACAGCACAGGGAAGGCAATTTCCATAGTACCTGTGAATGGCTGCGAAAAGATCCTCCGTGGTCCTTGGTCTTGCAGGTGTTGCCACCTCGTCTGTCTCTTCCCCATAACTGTTGCTGGGGAGGAATGAACTATTTGCTGTATCCAATTCAAACACCTCGGCTAGGCAGAAGGAATAGAGAGGAGAATTCATCACGGTGAGCCCCCAGGCCATGCAATCCTGACCCGGCCACGCTGCTGCTGCCGTGRAGCACCCAAAAGATCAGTGCCTGGCTCCACCACAGGCATTACTGTGACTTCAGATCAACGCCTGCTATAAAACTGCAGGGTATGAAATGCCTAGGCTTGTTCCCACACAGGCAGAGAACAACACTGACAGATGGCTTTTACGGTTTATATTAGAATGCAAAATTAAAATTTACAAAGCTAACCACCTCTTCATAGCATTTTTAATCCTTGCAAAGTTAAGCGAGGCATTATTTTTATTTCCTAATATCATTTTGTTATTTCTGCAGCAATGATTAGTAAGACAGAAATAATATATACATATATATCAAGCATTAATCCAATCCTACAACTTCCCTTAGGCTTTATAGTTTAAATTAATCTCAACCTACAAAATCTCTGCAGAGGACCTGAGCGCTGCAACTGCTCCATGTAATTGCCACGTTCTTTAAAGCAGCTAGCGCTGCAGCTGCACAAGGGCCGGGGAAGGCAGACTCACCACTTTCGTTCTCCTGGGCGAGGAGCCCGTCAGTGCTAGCGCTGCTCTCCTGGCTGCTGCCTGAACCGCTCCCTTCATCCCAAGCRGGCTGCTCCTCCCGCCCGGGAGCTCCTCGAGCCGCTGATGCAGCCGGCTGCTCCACGCAGGCACCGGCTTCCCCAGCCTCCGAGAAGGTGCAGCCGGCAGCTCCTCCCTCAGGAACGAGGCTGCCAGGCTCCATCTCGCTGGAAGGGAGGCCATGCGCGAGGCGGCTCCGCGCCTCCTCGCAGCGGGCAGGCACCGCGGCGTCGCCCTTCCCTGGGCTTCCCCCAGCATCGCTCCCATCAGCTGCTTTCTCTCCTGGAAGATCTAACTGCGGAGGTGGGACGACAAGGAACAGTTTGGGTTTCTTTGAAATAGGAGGGGGTTTCTTGTTTGGCAACGGGACCTGAGTCTTGTCCGGAGATGCTGGTGACCCCTGAGGTGCCGTGCTGGTGCAGCCAGAATGGAAGTCCTCACTCCGCACTGAAGGCTCTGGTGCATCTTCGGCAGCTGTTCCCTGGAAATCAGCATCAAAAGGTTTGTTTAGACCCGCTGCACTTGCAGATTTCTGATCGCTGTCAAGCTCAGGGACATGGTCAGAGAGACTCTGAAGGGAGCTCCGAGGCAGTGCTTGAACTGAGTTCTTAAATGAAGTGCCATGAGTTTTCATCTCCTCTTCACCAAAGCTGTTACTCAGTCTCAGGGAGAAAGGTGGCTTGAGGGAAGATGGTGGTGCTGAACTCGCAGCACCCTTTTCCTGAGCGAGGCTTTCAGGAGCAGGCTCGGGTGACGCGTCACCTTCCGTGGCTTTCCTCACAGACCTCAGCTGCACCATCTGCAGTGCTTTGGTAGTTACTAAGGGCATCACGGGCCGCGAGGGATCTTGCTTGGTGAACGGCTGTTTCACCGGACTGTAGGAAGAATCCTCCTGGGTACGTTTCTTGAAAGAACACTGTGAGTATTTYGTCAGCTTGGGATCAAGAGGTGGTGCTGGTGGTGGGACAGCAGAGTGAAAAGTACTGGTAGGAGGAAGAGGAACAGGGGAAGAGAATGAACTCATGGACGTTTCTTGGGGAAACCACTGGACACTCTGGGCATAGGAAGAATTTACCTCAGCTTCAGGTGGAGGAGGGGGGAATGTGGGAGAGGCTGGCAATGGTGACAGATCCATGGCTTCCGCTGGAGGAGGGGGAGGGAGAGGAGAGAGATCAGGACAATGTGGAGGGGATGTGGGCAGGGGAGGTGGTGGGGGAGGTGCCCCAGAATCCAAGGGAGAGCTCAGCGAGGGCTCCAGTTTCTTCGTGCTCACGCTGCCTTCAGTAGATGTATTTGAAGAAAGAGAAGTGGAAGATGAAGAAATGGAGACCGAAGACAGAAGAGAAGATTTCCTTTCAGGCACTTTAGGTTTCAGCTTGGACTTCCCATTTCCTGCAGACGTTGACTTCAGTAACACAGGCACTGGAGTAAGCGCGGTGGGTGTATTGGACTGGCTGGAGTAGCCGCTCGAAGGCGAAGTCACTCGGTGACATTTCTCCGGAGAAGCCGTCTTTGGCTTGGCCGCCCCGCTGGGCGCTCGTGGCGCCGACGCGCGGGAGCCGTCACTGAGGTGGCCCAGGCTGCAGTCGCTGAGAGCAGACGAGGTACTGGCCGAATGAGTCACCGGCGACTTCACGGGCTCCTCGGCCACCGCAGCGTAGTCGCTGTAGTAGCCCCACTGGTCAGCGTACTCGGACTTGATGCTGCTGGTCTCGCTGTGCGAGGGCGTGAGCGTGCAGAGGGAGTAGAGGTTGGGAGCAGCGGGGGACATGGCGCTGCTGCCGGCGCTCACGGAGCTTTGGCTGCGGGAGCGCAGCACCCACGGGTCCTCGTAGTCGCTGCAGGGGCTCTGCGAGGGCGAGCTGCCGTTCTTGCACTTGAGATTCAACTGCAGGGAGTGCTGCAGGGTGGCAATGAGGTTTTCGTCGAGCACCTGCCCGTTGGACTGCGCTTTCTTCTTGGGTACCCTTCTGAGCGAGTCTGTTCTGGATGGCGGCAAAGGCGGCTTCTTTGCCTTCTTGAGAGAGATATTTCTTCCAAGAGACTTGTCAGTTTGGCCTGACTGGTCTTCGTGATGTTTCTTCTCTTTTCCGTCGAGCACGTTACTCGTGCTGTCCCTGGGGTTCCCAAAACCGTTCGTACTGTTGCACGGCCGCTCTGCCTTGAGCCCGGAGTCCGTGTGCATGGACGTGTAATAGCCATCGTGGTCCACCGAGTAGAGGGAAGCAGCATCCTCTTTACCCGAGGCCCTCTCCAGGCTGCTGCCGCTCASGTTGCTCACCGGAGTGGCGCAGCCCGGCGTGCCACAGGCCGCCTTGCGCGGGGGAGTCTCGCTGTTCTGCGCCGGCCGGTAGAGCCAGTGCTCGGCGCAGCTCCCCGCTGCGGGCGCTCGCTCCCCGCACGAGCTGGACTCGCTCCTGCCATCGCTGTCCTGCGCCTGGCTCGGCACAGCCAGACTATGGCTGCCGCCGTAGCTCCCGGCCTGCGAYGCCGCCTCCACGTTGCCGGCAGTGCTGAGGGAGACGGCAGAGTCCCCGAGGGAAAGCACCAGGGCCGAACTGCACGGTATCGTGTCCGAGGTCTGCGAGTGGCGCGTGGAGCTGCTCTCGCTCCAGTTGCCGCTGGAAGAATGGTGATCCTCCTTCCCGCTTGCTGCGCTGCTGGCAACAGGGGGGTCTCTTGGCTTCGCGTAGGCAGCAGAGCTGGTAATCTTACTGTCCAGGGACCCAACGCTCTGGGCAGTGTGAATAACAATAACTTCGGAGGAGGATGACAGCGTGGCATTGGGTATGATGCTTGTTGAGTAGGTGGCGTGAGGAGAGACCACGCAYGCTGGGCTCGTGGAGTTGTCACTCTCGTAAGCTCTCACCTCCTGTGACTTCGGCCTTGAGAGGGTCCCTGCAGTGGGATTGTTCCTCAGAGGCACAACGCTCTCATCCACTTGCAGTTTACTCATCTGGTGAGGCAGAGTGGCAGCAACATCTTCTGTCTGCCTAGAGATGCTGTGTGTCTGCTCCAGGGCCTGCAGGGAGACTCTCGCACCAGCCCGAGGCAGGCTGTGAAAGCCGATGTCGCTGCTTGGTCGAGAGGCAAACATAACCGCAGCGGAATCGCTCATCACCGACATGTTTCCAGACGAACTGGAGAACTGAGACATCTGGGCAGCAATGCCCTGTCCTTTCTGTGCCCGTATTCTTCTCATCGAAGGGGGCACAACCTTCACGTCCTCCGTTTGGCAGCTGGTGTCCTTGGTTTCAGACCGCTGCACGGCAGAGCGATAGCTGTCTAGTCTCCCTAACGTGGAACAGTGATCAGGGACATACAGGGAATGTCCACGGAAATCACCTTGRCCAGTGCCAACTGCTGGAGTCAAAATAAAATAATTATTCCTTGAAACACAAATACACATTTATCTTAGTCATTTAAGAACAAGCATCCTGCAAATCCCCCTTTTTCCTGAGGGCTACGCCTTCTTAGAAACAATCAGTAACAATAGATTTTGCCTAGGTGCTCTGCATTGCTCTTCCCTTTTCCCTTATTTCCAGGAACCTTCTGCTGACAGACTCATCTATGTTCCCACTGCACATTCTGCACATGAAATCCTGGGTATGACATGGTAATCATTTCTATAGTAATCAGGTATGTCAGAAACCAAGCAGCACTCTGACTTCCAGTAGGCAAAGCAGCAGGAAGAGACAAGAGCCCGTGAATGTGACGTGTGTTTCCACACTAATGCCTCGTGCAATAAAGCACAGGGGAAGGGAAAGGTGAAGACAAATATGAATGAGCAAATCTCCTTTTAAAAACATCCTACTTTAAATTTTCAAGGACACTGATAGTTCTTCAAGTCTTCAATTTTAGCAAAAAGAGGCTAACAGAGTAAAAGATGTATTAATGTACCACAAGTAAAACATTTACTAAAAGAGCACTTATACACAGACACMATCTGACTCTGGAAACAAAGCCATTATATCATTCCTGCACACACCTACTTTCTGTTGATTGCAATAGGAAAATTTCAAAGAGTGGGAAAGAGAAATAAGTAGTACTGACATGTCTCATCCTCAGCACCATCAAACCCTGGCTGTGCCCATCAGCAAATCAAAACTAAATGTCCTTCGCATATGAAGTAATATCCACATACTGGCACAAAAACTGTGGGCAATGGAAAAACTGTGTGTTAGTTCAAAATATGATCCTCACTAGGTCTGTGGAAAGGACTCTAAGATTCTTTTAAATTTACATTTTTATTGGTAGCTGCTTCTTAAAATCGAAGATTAGTGCACTGCTTTAAAATTGGCATCTGAAAAAAGGTTCTTGCTTTTCAATTCGGTCAGATTACTACAGAAATAGCAGATATAAAAGGCAGTTGTACTGCTGGAGATGCTTGCAAGGATGCTGCATATGTCACTGCAGGGGAAAATGGGTATTTTGAATCCCCACCTTAAAGCTGCTCTCAGGACTGCTGAAGTAGCACCACGATACCACTGTTTTCCTGCCTTACTTCCTACATGGAAATGGTTCAGGAGGATAGGTGTTCCTGTCATTCAGATTTAAATGCTACTTAAAGGATATTTAATTATCCTTCTTTTTGGCAAGCAGAAGAGGCATTTAGGATACAAAAAAGAAGGCTCTGAAAAGGCGAGTGTGAAAACAGCATGTACAGAAAGATTGTTTACTTCTATACTGCAGGTGCCTAAGCAGTCTTCTGGCAGCCAGAAGCCTATTTATTTTACTTTGTGTAGATTCTTTTGCTCTTGTGAAAAGGTAGCCTGTTCCTATTACAGATTTAGAACAAACCTATGTTCTACAGATGGACTGCTGCAGCCAATGAAAACAGATATTTGCATGTTCTGTGTATGGCGAAGAACTGTATACACTAAAAAACACAGCTTATTTTTGCTTCCATGTGTATTTTTCTACAGAGAAAATGGCCTTTCCAATAAGACATAATAAATCTCTGGCATCACTGATGACAACTGTTAGCCAATTCGAAATATCCAGTACTGAGAATGTGTGCACTACGTTACATAAATAACCAAAGCGATTTTTTTTCCCTCTATCTATGCTGTAAAGCACACAAACAAACACGCACACAAGCAGATGGTACAGTATGATGGGGGTGGTAAGGAATGAAGTTGTAAGCACTACAATAAGTAGCTAATATTTTTACACGCTGACTTGCGGCTGAGACAACCTCATTTCAGCATGCAATGCCTTTATATTCACTAAGGAAACTCAACGCGTTCCACTTGACAAGCAGCTTACAAACACACGAGCATTGCTTAGGCTTGTCTAAAAAGCTACTGCTGGGAGAGTAAGTGATGAAGCAGCACGGGCTCTACTGCTTAAGGGCAATGCACACCAATGCTCTACAACTTCTGAAACACAAAAATCCCTGTGCTACTAAATAAGAGAGGCTAAGGGTGCTCCTTATGTCCGCTCAAGCC
>NW_020455777.1:1273671-1308887 GCF_003342845.1 Nothoprocta perdicaria | reverse complement strand
GATGCCCCCTGGGCAGAGGGCGCCGTGGGTCCCCGCAGGCCGCCATGGGGCCCGCGCTGAGGCCTCGCGCTTCCGACCCGAGCACCCTTCCCTGAACTACCCTTAGCCGCGTGGGCAGGAGCTGCCTAGGCCGGCTCAAGGGCAGGAAGACTTGGAAGGCCGTGACAGTGCAGGGAAGCCCATGGGGGCAGCACCGGCAGCCGCCCRGGGCCTCGTGCAGATGGACGGCATGAGGCGAGGCAAACGGAAGGCTCGGAGCAGGCAGGAGGGCCCGGTCCCCGACACGTCAGCTATAGGGCTCCCTATATGGAAGGTGCTCAGGGAGCACGCCTCTCGTGGCCCTTGCTACTGCTATTTCAACAACCAGTGTTGAGATTTAACATAATCTTTGCAGCAACAGAGCATATTCTGAAATTACTTAGGCTTGGGTTTGGGTTTTGTACATATGCCTGCCCTCTCAAAAGGGTTTCCTTGCTCTTTATAATTCAACAATTGATGCTCTTTTAGCAGATTTGTTTCACGTAGAGAAAAAAATGAAATTTGTAGGGAAAATGGTAATTTAAAAAAAAAAAAAAGAAAAAAAAGAAAAGAAACCTGAGGATTCATGTACCCTCTTGAGGGTTTTAGGATTCTGGTTCAATTCAGAGCAAGAAGTATTTTCTTTGTGGTTTCCAGATGCCAAAAACTCTTAAAATCAATCTGCTCTTGCTGGTACTGCACAACTGGAACATGAATAATACAATTTTCTAAGGGAATACTCAAGCCATCAATTGAACATTAAACTGAAAACGCTAACTCGTTTTAGAAAATCTCTTAACTAAATGTTAGACAGTAAACAGAATTTTTAAAAGGCTGCTTCAATAGTTCTGGAATTTCTGGAAATAGAAAATTTGGAATCCACAGGTCTGTCTGATTGCAGGGACAACATCTGAATAGTCAGGAATGAAAAAAAAAATCAAAAAATGCAAACCGGGTTACAAATACTTGGCATTATAAAATCAGAAGTGGTTGCCCTTCGGTGAAATATAGCTGAAAATAATCTTGTCTGTAGTTTTTATATCACCCTGTGTCCTTCAGCCCTGCAGTTAGCAGGATGTCTGTCACAGCAGATCTGAAACTAGGCTCCTTTCTCCTTTACTACCCCTACTAGTTGATTGCTGAAAATGAGGAAGTATTTAGGCCAGGGTGCAAAATGACTTGGACTGAACAGCTGAGTATTTGAGGGAAACCTGTGTGTATCTACAGAGCTGGTATTTCTCRGTCTCAGCCTAGGAGACCTATAGCCTGAATGATACTGCCTAATGGAGTAACTGCAAAAGAAGTGTCAATTAAGAGGAATCTGAAGCTGCATTCCCAAACACCACTAACCTCATGGTCATGAACGCTCACATTTGCTGGGCAGCTGCAATGGAACAATTTCCTTGAACAGTTTCAAAGGAGAAGCTCCAAAAGTCTCCAGCAACACTGGCTGGTACCAACAGGGGGTCTCAGCTGTGCCATGAGAAAGCAGATACTGGAGTGTCTGATAGGAGGTCCTATAGGTGATGATCTACTGAGAGCTTCTGACAATGGGAGGTAAGGAAAGAAGCTGAGAAAAACACGAGCTCATTGTGATCCTCTGATTCCTTTTGTAAAAAAACATAGATGGGGAAAAGAAAAAGAAATGCTCAGAGTGGTTGACTGCATTGGAACTTAGGGTGAAGAAAAGTGATGAAATCATTCAAGAAGAGTACATCCATACCTTAAGAAAACATCCAAAATGGACCAGACACTTTCTGTTTGGTTAAAAAGGAGGAAAATGCCTGTCAAAAGAGATCAAAAGGCCCCAAACTCAACTTGCGGCTTTGGTGAGGCCTACTTATACTTGGAAGAAGAACCACCCCAAGGTCTCAGACCTGCTCCTGCTGCCAGCCCGGGAGCCCCGGACACCAGGAGCTCTTTGTCAGTAACTGGCAGTGCACTAGTACAGGCCTCCGCAGAAAGACTTCAAACCACAGGAGGTGGTAGTTTTGTGAAAGGAAAAATGTAGTCTAAGCAATGAAAGCATTTAGCTGCCTTCTCTCTGGTCCTGGAAGTTTGAACATGGGAAGGATGCTGAAGATTACAGATCTGAGAAACAAGTAAGGCCTGCAACAGCTTCTCCTCRAGACCTACTTGACTCTACCAGAAACCAAGAAAAAATCTTCTTGTCCAAGTGGCAAATACTGGTTTGCAATAAAGGTCTCTCAGGAAGAGAGCTACAGATGATGGAGAATGACAGCACAGAACAGAGAAACCGACAATAAAAAATTGAAATATCTCAAAGTGTCATTTCTCTTGTCCTTTCTGAAGTTGTTCCAACACTGACTCCATTAAAATATATTAACATTTGGGTTCTGTGAGACAATGAAGGTAATTCAGATATATGCAAAAATACTTTTAGGTTTGCTGTGCTTGGCAGAGAAAGCATGCTTCACCTTTTCCTCTTATTTTGGTATTGCTTGCTACATAGCACTGATGCTTCTGCTGTTAGAAAATGACATTCAGAAAGTCAGTGACACCCCTAAGCTGTAAGGAACCTAGTGCCSTTGTGCTGGCTCGGGATCCCGTCTCTCACCTCTCGTTTTATTTATGCAGCATTTTGCATGCTAAAGTTTCGAGGCTGCGCAGAGTGGTCCATCACTGSAACACACCTGTGAAAACACGACCACTGCAACGCTCAAAAGCAGGAAGGTTTAAAGCCACTTTCAGCCCATGCGCCGTGGGTGCAGCCAATGCACCTTCAGCGACCTCTTAGTGTGTTTGCCTAAATTCTAAGCGGGTGCCACAGCCGCTGATCTGATGCCAGCAAATGGCATCCGATTTCTCTTCTGTTTGGCCTTTATTGCTCCAAAGGAACCGAAGCAGCCGGGGAGAACCCCAGCAGCCTGGCCCGGCAGAGCTGCTTCCAAACCCTCTAGCGAGAAAGGAAAATAGTTCAAGCTTGGTTGAAGCTTTGAGGTTCTCTCAAGTTTCTGCTTCTTTCCGAAGAATAAACAAGAGGTAACAAGAATCTGCTGTATGTGTTGATTATTTAGCCTGTGCACAGCAACTCTGGTGTACCGAGGGATTTTAATCTTTGTGTAAATATTATAGCCATTCACAGCAATGCTTTAGGGGAGAAACAAAGACATTTATTCAGCTGAAACTGCAGGGAAAATGTCAATAGACACGATGCAACTGCTTGATTTGGAGTTTAGTCCGGATCCTTGTTCCGATCAAATGAACTGTGGAATGTTTGAAAACAACCGGTTGTTTGTTTTGGGACAGCGCAAGCGAACGGGGAACGGACAGCTATGGAAATATTTGGGGAGAGACAGGGGAGAAAAGGCGGAAAGAGCACAAGGATGTACAAGGATGGAGGAAATAAGTAATTTATTCCTCGCCTTGCCAGCGGCCTGGTGGGTGACTCTGGCTAAGTCACCTCACTGCAGCGTGCCGAGTTTCCCATCGATAAGATGATGAAGACACCTATAACTGTGCTCTTCTCCAGCACTTTGATTTCAGTGATTTTGGCTTTTAKTGGAAAGCAATACACTAACAGGATGGAAACTGTCATCAGGGAATTTTCCTGGCATAGAGTCTGTTCTCTTGATGATACACCCCAGAGCAGCAATATTAAGTTATGCTGACAACCTCTAACAGAGCACTGAACTGTCCAGAGGGAGCTCCTACGGTGAGATACTTCAGCCCTGAAATTTCTGCAACATAAAATAGGAGCCAAGGAAAACCTTCAAACAGTGCAAGATGAAATGTGCTCAGCACAGAGATGAAAGAATAAAACGGAGACCATAAAACTTGTCACCCTTAGTAAGGAGATTGGCAAAAGCCACAAAGTTCTTTGAAGATGATTATCACTGAGGACTTCTTCTTAGCACAGTTGCCAGCTGCATTCTCTGCTTATTCCCCAGGTAAATTACAACTGCCATTTTCAAACATAACCATATCTATCTAAAGGGGTCACAAACATAACCTCTAAGTTTTAGAAATGTGGCCAGCAGGCAGCATTTTCTGCAGACTTGCTCAAGTACAGCTGCCAGTCATTTCAAAATCCACATGTCTGAAAGTGTCAGTAATCCCTATAACTGAAAAAGGGTAATTTGGAACAAAACATGTGTTTTGTTCAGATTTTTATCCTGATACCTGCGTGCTCAAGGTAGGTCCTAGATTTGCCGAAGAAAATCTGTCAAAAGTTGGGACAATGACACCATTTTCAGAGGGGTATCATACAAGAACACTCAAACGGTTCATTTTTAAGTGATATATCAACTTTGTATTTAAGTGCATAAACATTTTTGAGGAGCAGAATCAGGAAAAAGGTTCTGATGGAAAAAAATCATTAGAGCTCTAGACAAAGAGCAAAGAGATTGAGTTCAAAATGAAAGAAGGGAATGTAGAAAATATCCATCTGGAACAGCAGTGGAGGAGGTTTGCCTCATTTCTCTGCTGTTCCTTAGTCAGCTATAAACATGAAATCTGAAGGAATACCTCAAGCAGAAGACTTAAAATAGGAGAACAGAATTATTTATTTAAAACAACTCTAAATTACRATCTACTTTTATTCCCAGCTTTGATCTTTGTTTGGCGAGAATAAATCCATTTTATTTAACTCTCAAGCTTGTTTATAGCTGATTACAGGCCTGATATATTAGTGCTTGTCTCCCATGGACAACTAACACCCTGCCAGGGGCACTCCAGGTCTGGAAGGCAACTCCTGCCAAGGGGTGACACCCAGGATGGGCAGCGGAGGGGAAGGAAGAGAATTCCTGTTCTGAGGAGTTCTCCGTGGCAAGCACAGCTTGGCACCCGCCCCACAACAAGAGCTGACAGAGAGAGACACCCACAGCTCCAGACAAAGCTCAAAGAAACAGTCACAAAATCATTATGTGGCATCCAAACRTAATGAAATTTCAAGCTGCCATATGAAGAGTCGCTATGATGTTGGGACATGAATTTTTTTCTTCATTGAGGAGAATTCCCATGGCAGGTCACTATTTCGTTGCAGATGCTGCAGGATCACAGTTCCAGTTACAATTCATGTTYATGTACCTCCTAGTCCCTCAGCTTTCCCTCGCATGGCCCTTCCCTTTTCACAAAGTGTCATAAAAGAACATGTTTCAGCTCATTTCAAACTAAAACTTGCTCTTAAGTTGTAATTTTTGCTTGGGTTTCTGAAAAATCTAGACAAAGTCAGAAAAAAAATAAGAAATAGTTGTATAATGCAAGGGAGTAAAACTTAGTGAAAGAGTTTGTATATGGCATGATTCCATGGGTCAAACACCTAAAATTATGTCCTGCCAGATTATTTTTAGGACATTCCTTTTCTGCTTAAAACAGAGAGGGGAGTGAGAGGGAGGGAGGGAAGAATGAGCATCGTTTTACCTGTAAAATCACCATTTGGGRAAAACTGAAAGATCTTTCTTTTAAATAAAGATTTTAAGTACCAGATTCAAATCAAAGAGCACTGCAAAGAGTGCCAAGAGCCCAACGCACGGGGCGGCCAGGAGGCCCGTGCCTGTTTGCAGCCGTGAGAGGCCATCAGACTGCGTGGGCTTCATGAGCACTGGCAGTGTCCTCGGCCAGGGGCGACAAGCAGTGACAGGGAGCAGGGGACAGAGCACAGTTCTGATGAGCCATACCTAGCTCCTTCTGTATGTTGTCAGGGATTCCTGTTATTGTCTTTCTCCTTTTGACTTTCTTCGGGCGTCTTACCACCGTGTCTGTGTAAATTAGAGACCGCCGAATGCTGGCCTGGCGGTCGAAATTCTCCCCTACGGCACGGTAGAACAAGCAAAGCAACATTACTTCCAAGCACGCGGACACCATGCACCTTCTTCCACTAGTTTGGTCGTAGAAATGAAAAAAAGGCATTAATAAGTGATGTTAGCTTGGTCCTACAATGAAGGTTTACATTGAAGAGCAAGATACAGCAGATCATCACAGTAAGGCTTTAGGCACACTTATGCATTACACAGATTTTCAAAGGATTTTTGACTTCCCAAATTAGGTAACAGTATGTAGCTGTAATTCCGCTGAAGTGAACAGAACCCTTGGTCAAATTTGGCCCTTTGTATTGTGTTCTTTTTAAGTAATAAGCTTCAAAAAAAGCCAATCTGCTCACGAAAATGAAAGACCATAGCGGCTTTTACAGGAACAGCCACCGTCGTCGGCAAGAGCCGGTACAAGTTTGCTGTGCAGCTCCATCGCTGAATCACACCTCCTTTCTCACTCCACATTGCTCTGAACCTGCCACATGTACCATATTCGGGGGGGGGGAATTTTTTTAAATATGAATCCAAATACTATGGAGCACGCACAGATCAAATTGATCGTGGGATCTGAAAATCACCCCAGTCAGGGTGGAGGCTGTCTAAAACTGCAGCCTTGCAAGTGCTCAAACACATCGGCAGTGCCCAGAGCTGAGGAAGATAAGGGGGGTGTGTGTAAGTGCTCATTGCCAGCCAAAGCCTTATAGGGACCGTGTGCTGTATCTTAAYGGGACCCAGAAGCACCACTATGGTTAAGGTTGAGCAGCTTTTCTTTGGAAACTCACTTTTGTCTAGAGGTTTATAATTTGGCCATTTCACAAGCAGCAAGATAAAATTTACCCCACGGTTAAATCTCCGTCCCTTCTAAATCCCAAAATCTGCAAATTTCACATTCAAGTTCCCGTTTTAGAAGCTGAAACACTTAAAAATCAGTCCCAATTTTAAGGGTAAGATGAGCTATGCAAAGCTGATGTGCAGAAAAATACTGGATGCATACTGTCTTGTGCACTTTTTTGAGATTTGATGACCAAATTATTTACCTCTGAAAAGTGATAAATGCATGAGCACAGTAACTAGTGTATCTSTCACAACTACCATCCCTAGCTGACGACACATCAGTATGATGTGTGTCATGCAGACTGCCTAGAAAACCTAATTACCTCGACAACAGTTACAGATACACTCGTATATTAAATACAGCATGTGGACTTCTTGTGAAAACACAAGCAAAAAAGGTAGCAGTTTCATTCACCTTTTAACAGACTCCGACTGTTTTAATGGAGTTTTGTGCTGCCATGGACAACGTTCTTGCTAAACAAAATTCTTGCAACTATAAATATTATTTTCATCTTCAMTTTTAATTAAGTGGAGGCCAGGTTAAGGGAGGAATCCTGTGAGATCAATCACATTTAGAGCTATGAATCCCATGGGCTTAGCAGCAGCCCTGAAATATAGAGACAGGCTACCCTCTGTCTGGGGCATTGCTGCTATTAGGTGCTATGGCCCTTTTGGGGTCRGGGTCAGGATCCTGCCATGTACTGAGCAGATAACAATTCCAGCCTCGTTGTAACAATGCAGCAATGAATTGGAGAGAGAAAATTTCCACCTCTGAGCGTATCTTTACCCATTCAAAGACCAACAATGATGACTGAGACTGTGAGCTTCAAGCAAATTAAAGGCAGCTTTGAATTTCTGAATATCCTAGAATAAAATACCTCGTAAATGGCTAAGAGAGGGTGCACACGAGGAGAGAGTCCTTTACCCTAGGTCTCGGACACACAAAGAGTGTGACCATGAGAAAAAGCTGCTACGTGTCGGCTCATCCAGGGCAACCCCTTCCCTGTACTACCTGTGACCTGACTCAACCCATCCATCTCGAATGGCTTTTGCTGCACAGCTTTTGGAAAGCCACTGTGCAAATTCAGGGAATTTTAAAATGCCAGCTTTAAYAAACCCTAAGTAAATAAGCAAAATCAGAATGCTTCAGGATTTTTTTTCCTTCACTGTCGTATTTTAAAATGATATTACTATTAAATGTATCTTGCCAGTTTCAAGGTACTTTTCTGATTCCTTTACAGGCTTGTAGTAGATAATCAAAGCATTCCACATGCAGCTTATCCAGTTTATTCAGTTTTCCCTGACAGTTTGTTTTGTTTGATTCCCCGGAGTGTTTGTGTGTTTGAGCCCCACGGCAGTCCGTGCAGGAGGGCTGGACACTTAACCGCCCCGCAGGGTCCCRCCTGGCGCTGACCCCCTCCATCCACCACCTCCAGAGCCGCCTCCTCCGTCCGCCGGGAAGGTTAGTCCCAGGAAGCCCCCGCGAGCCGACACCGTGCGAGTGAACATCTCCTGACCCACARGATACCCAAGAGCAGAGACTGGCCAGCCCCAAGGCTCCCCGGTGAGCGCGGCAGCCCCGTCCCGCGCCCAGGCTCTCCATGGGGCCCGTCCCACGCGGCGTTACTGCCCCCTGCTCCCCGGGGCGCCSTGCAAGGCCAGCCAGGGCCCGGCCTGCTGCACGGCCACGGGCAGGGCCAGGGAACAGCTCCTCTGCGGAGGCACCGGTGACAGGGGAGTTGGATTCCGCCGCGGGTGGCCTCTTATTTCAGGGCAGGAGTAACAMAGGGAAGTCTTTTCTGACCTCTCTTTTGGGGCGGTGAGAAAAGGAGCAAGCGATGGGAAAAGCCAATCAAAACAAAAATGCTGCCGTGGTTCACAGCAYGTTTAGGATAAACGGCACGGAACCGTCAGTCTTTTTTTTCCCTGCCTCATGTAGTAACATAAGGAACTTCACAAAATAAAATTACATTGTGTGGGAGGGCAGAGGAGGGGAACAGATTGTGAATTTTGACGGGGAACAAGGACAGGAGTCGTTGTTTTTTGGTAGCCCAGAGCCTGTTACATTTGCTTCTGCTTTCAAAGAGGCCGTGTTGTTACTCAGGGAAAGGAAACCACGTGGTGCTCAGAGACCGGCTCATGCGCTGCAGGAATAATTCTCCTTTACTGTCCTCCTGCCTAGTATTATTTCATAGGGAGAAAACTCTAAACAGCCAGCTGTAGGAAGGTGAAGAATAATGCACATGTGCAGGGTCTTTGGGGGAAAAAAAATAAAATCCTGAGTAGGAGAGGGCCAAAYAAACAACCTGGAGGCACAAGGTTTGCTTGGATTGAACCGATTGAAATTCCAGGTGTAGTTTATCCAAATCCATTAAACAGTCCCGGTGACACTGAACTAAATCTATGTCTGGCATTTGATCTCTTTCACCCCGTTTTCCTTTGCCTCCGTTTCCTTCCCCTTCCCGTTTCCAGGATGCAGGGTCACTAAATGGACCCCAGGCTCCTCGTTCTCCGAGCGGAGCCTGTTCCTGCTGCGCCCGTGCCTAAGCCACGCGCGGGCTTGTGGGGTTTGCCCCCTAACCCAGGCCCTTGTCCCCACAACTCAGCTTCTGCAGCCCTATCCCATGGTCACCACACAACGCCAACGACCTAGGAATATTGCAGTACTGCACTTGCTTTTCCTGCTATCACTTTTCCAGAGGTGGGATGTTGGCAGTTTTCCGTGGCTTTCAGGCTACTAATTTCAAGTATTTTCTGCTCTTTATTTGAATAACCATTTTTGGTTGGTTGCTCAAAGCTCTCTGATGGCTGTCACTGGCCTTAAATTACAAGATATCTTAAAATTTTACTACCAGAAATCTTAATCTAAAGGAGCTGTGCTCTTCGCCTTACAAAAATCTAAGTTATAAAAATACACCTGAAAAAAACATATTGGTAGTCACGCMGGAACGAAGACCACCTAATTTACTTGCAAAACAAAACCAAACATCACAAGCTACTGAACAGATTCTAAGAGTGAGCATGGAGCCAAGTAGAGCCATATGGCATTAGAAATAAATTGGATACTGAATATCATTCTGGTTTTGGCAGGAAAGCAGTCAGTTATTTGAATTAACTAATAATAGACAAACTCAACACTGTGCAGAGAAAGAGGGATTATTAAATGGAAGCGATAATTCAATCTTTCATAGAAATTCTATTTACATACATCAGGAAATCTATTCAGCATTAGGCTTTTCACATGATTTAACCTCTACAGAGTTGAGTGGGAGTTCTGCAACTGTGAAATCAAGGACTATTTTGAAAACAGAAAGTGAATATACAGCTTACACCAATGAAACGTGGACTGTTCGCATGCAAGTGACCTAACAAGAAACTGTGAGGACCAGTCTCATTAACTTTTGCTGTCCTTTCCCTACTTTCCTCGTCACTTAAAACTCTTAAAAGTGATAAAATAAAGCCTTTGAATTCTTTACCTCCAGTTCTGCAACACTTTGGAAGAGAGAAGTCTCTGAAAATCTTCCTTAACATTAGCATTTTCTCAGAAAAGTTTAAAGATCATTAACATTGCACAAACATGATATCTCTCACGTATCTTCACTGCAGCCTACAGCAAAGCATAGTGGCATATCACACCTCTATCTCAACAACTCTAAACGCTGTTTCAAGCTCACGTGGTGTAAATTATCCTCACTGATGCTCATTTTAAGAAATTTAGGGCTTTTCCTCAATAAGCTCAGAGATGCGCTATTAAACATAAAACACTGTTTTGAAAAAAAAAAGGTGCAATTAATAATACCAAATTCACAGATCATACACACAAGTGTCAAAATACTATCGAGCAAATGCAGCCTCTGTTATCCTCCCTCCCTCCCCCAACATGCATCCTCAGAGGTTAGTGAGATTAAGAGCCTACCAGTGACATTAATAGGAACCACGTCTGTTTGGACTGCCTGTGCTTGCTGCCGCATTTTCTCCTCTGGTGTTGGCAGTGGGAGTGACTTAGTCCAGTTGGTTTGGGTGTTGATATCCGACAACTCATCCGAAACGGGCGTTTTAGGCCTCTTGATGGTAATGAGCTTTTCTTCTTCTGGGGAGGGGACGGAGCACTACGAACACAAATACATGCAGCACAATAAATTCACTCTCAAAACAAAACTAAAAAAAAGAAAAATCAGCACTACACTGCAATGGCACTACAGCACTTCAATGAGTGTCACTGCTGATACAACAGCACACATTCYCATTTTTCCAGAAATATCATCACATTGACATATGCAAGCTTTTTTTTTTAATTGATTGTATTTATCCAATACACCCAACCAGTCTAAGGAGCACAGACAAATGAGAGAATCACAGAGTGGCTGAGGTTGGAAGGGACCTCTAGAGATCCTCTAGGCCAACCCCCCTGCTCCAGCAGGGACACCCAGAGCACGGGGCGGCATCCAGGTCTGTTTTGAAGACCYCCAGAAAAGGAGGCTCCACAACCTCCCTGGGCAGCCAAAGGGCGGTCTGGAGCAGGGCAAAGCAGGGCGCTCACGGACACAGACGTGGTGCGTGGAGTGCAACCTTCCTCAGCACCCGCCCTTGCTCTCCTCATCGTACCTTGCACCCTGTGGGAAGATGAGGTCCCTGCCACGGCCTGGCTGCCCATGGCCTGTGGGTGCACAAAACCTCCCCAAGAAGCCTGCTGTGCAGAACGGGCCTTTCGGAGAGCCCAGTGAAGCACCGCAGAGCCGCCAGGCAGGGCCCGAGCAGCTACCAAGAGCAGCCGGTTTTGGCCTCGGAGCAGCTCTCCCCACAGATGAGAGCTCATTTTGCTCCGTTGCTAAAGCTGTAGCTCATAACATTAGGAGCCACAGAATGGTCATTTTTTTAAGCCATTCCATGCCAAGGCATTAGCCACTTTATTTTAAAATGGGTGTTGGTGCTTTTTTGTTTCTTAAATAAATAAATAAATAAGCAGCAGAAGGAGAGGCTGGAACAGCTTGCAGGCACGCTTCTGCAAGGCAAAGCTACAGTGCCAAAAATGACATTTGCTTGGGGGTAGCAAGGCTGTTCGTTACCGTATTTGGATGACGGACCCGTATCTGGATGACAGGACAGCATCACCCCCCAGCAAACCCGGGGGACAAGTGGCTTCACAGCATGAAAACCCAGAAAACACTACATGGGCTTCGAGAAGCTGGTCACGAACTCGAAACCCAGACGACACTGCTGATCCTCTGCTCCCAGGCTTGTGACACGGGAAGAAATGAGAACAGGAATACCATCCCTCCCCTCCGAAATATCATCTTCCCCCTCAGAAATATCACCCCACCCCGTCCGCGAGGCACTTCTCTGCCTCTCGCTCTGGGCGCCGTGGGTGATGCTGCAAGCTGCGCTCCCCAGGCTTGTCCTGGGGGGCAGGAGAGGCTCCAGTTTCGTGGCGGCACCAGGGATCAGCGTCGCGGCCCTCGACGCCCGGGCCCGGCRGCCCCCGTGGGCGACGGATGGGGCAGCCGGCCACGCGGTGCCCTTCCAAGGACAAGCAGAGGTCCTCCCAAGGGCACCACCCAAACAAAGCCGAGCTCTCCTCCCCTTCCMCCCACAAAATAATAGAGCTGGGAAGCATTAACATTAGAGAGAGGGGGGAAAAAATGAAGCATCTACTATGTGGGAATGCTAGCTATGCAGAAAGAAAAAAAAAAAAGAAGGAAAAAAAAGAAAAAAAAAAAGGGATGGAGGAACGACAGAAATTAATCAGCCCAGTGAATGTATAATAAACGAAAAGCAATTGAAAACCCGATTGTGCAGCTGTGGTCAAAGCACTGTTTCAATGAAAGCAATATTCTAACACAGGATAATGGTAAACGTCAATAAAAGGATTCACAGTTTTTTTGTGTGTAGGAGGAAATGTTCACACAATAATAATAATTTAAAAAGTGTATTGGTGTCTTGCATACTTTATAGCTCTTTACACGATTTATACATTTACATATGCTATGTTTATATATACGATTTATACATTTATATATGTTCCTAGATTTACAACCCAGAAGTGTACAGAAATATTTGATGAATTGCTGCTGTAGAAACAGGGCTGTCTTCTCAAGCAAGGCACGGGATATTTGAGGTAACCCTGGACTGGGGAAGGCTTTGAGAGTTTGCTTTCTGCTTAGCAAAGCTGATCACAAACACTATGTTCATAGCAGAACAGAAAGTACTTTTTCTATCTTTAAAGTATATTTGATTCATAGTATCTTTATTCTTGGATTTATATGGTGAAACTTCTGTGCTGCTTCTACTGAGAAGTTGCACTTATGTCCTGAAGAGTTTGTTGGAATTTGCTCTTTTTAATGGACCACGGGAAGTGTAAAAACTTGTATGCAAAAAGGCTTAGACCTTGCAGTTTTTCATAAACACAGTATAGGGGGATAAATATGGACTTTCAAGTGGGAATGGAAATGAGAACCCAGGAGAAAGAAGATGGCCTACGAATACACCACGGACAAGACAAGCTGTCCACCTCGGCAAGAGCCSCGTCACTGCCTGCTGCCCCTTCCGCCCTCTGACAGAAGATCCTGCCCCTGTGTGGGCACATTCACACTCTACCACAGGTCCCAGCTGATAAGAGATTCTACCCTKCTTATCTCACAGCTGGTCCTGCCTAAATTCTCCAAATTTGCTCTGAATCTCTATGGAAAAGGGCCGTGTGCCAGTGGTTTACATTACACTGTCTGAAAAGATAGGACCTCCAGGAGACAAATTCAAGGCACACAATTTTACCTTTCAACAAAGGAACTTGATATTTCTAATCAAGTCTCTCACCTCACTGTAAATTATAACTTTTAAGGAAAATAAATAAACAAATAAATAGAATCCATGCAGTGTTGTGAACAGGAGCCATAGCAATCCAAAAGCCTGTTGAATTTATATTTCAGCTCTGTTGAACTCATGCACATTCAGCTATTCCTTTATCCAAGTTCCTGCTTCTTTTACAGACTTTTATTAGGTTAGATGGCATCAAGTGTCCTTTTTCCAAATGTAAAGGAACCAAACCAAACAGTAACAGGAAGAAAATAATAATAATAATAAATAATAAATAATAAAAAAAAACCCAAGGCCCTCAAACCCTGTTGCATCTCCCTTTCTTGGTTAAACTTCAGTTCATATGACTGCTTCCCTAGGAGGAGATAAAGGGGTCATACTGTGCTCTAGAACRCTGCCACATTATAAGTTCACATTAAATTACATTTAACTTGAATCAGTCACCTCCTGCACTATGTGGTGTCCTCTACAGCAAGTTCCCAAATCTTCTCTCCTTGGTTTAGGCAGAATATTCTTACCCATTCCGTGCACTGACCTTCACTCGCACCAGGCAACTTTGCTGGCACTGGTAAATCACTCACGTGTAGCCTTTGCTGTCTCATTACAGAGGAGATTTATTTGTCAGCACAAATTCCTGACCTGCAAGCAAGCTGTGCACTTACCCAGCACAGCCCTTCCTCTTTCACACCCTTGCAAAGGGGCTGAAGCAGGGAAAGGCGCACTGGGCTGGATCAAAGGTCCAGCCAGCAGAGCTATCTGCCTTCCAACAGTGGCCAACAGGAACTACACAGGTGAAATTACATCAGTACAAGCATGTGGTGGACACTTTTCCTCACATATTCTCTCTGCGTTGGGTGGATTTTTCCCCCAAAAAAATTAGCAGGCTGCTTGCTGAACCCACRCAGATTTTTTTACCATCTGCAATTCCTGCAGTAATTGTAGACTTTAAGTATGTGGTGAGCAAAGAATCATCCTCTTTTGTTTGTTCAWAGAGTTCCTGTATCCATTTCCTTAGGCTTGGCATTTCATCATTTGAGTTGTTATTTCAAGCCAGTAAATATTCAGAAAGTGTGAAACTGTGTAAAATACACCCGGAGACTGMAAAAGCAGCCACACTCATCTGCAGTGGACGGGAAGGGAGGGCAGCTGAGGGCATCTCCACCAGGAAGCCTCCAGCAGAGCTGTAACTCCACACAAAACAAACTGCTTTAGCCCTCCCTAACATATTGAACAAAATTTTGGACCAGACTTTCTCAAGTCCCTGTAAACCAGCAAGATACTAACCAGTCTCTTGCAGATACTAAACAGATAACAAAGAGTTTTGCCAAATATAGTGGCAAAACCTTACTTTTTTCCCCCATAAATAAGCAGAGTACACATTCKGTCACCCAAACTTTGAATAGACAACAACAAGGTAAAGTTCATAAGCCAAGTGATGGGATCAGGGGATAAATGCCCCAAGTTTTTGACATACAAACATTTTCACAGGCAAGATAAAGACACAATATAGTGCATGCTTGGGACCAAATACACAGTGATCTAGCTGCTACTCATCATTTCAGAAATGATATATTTGTCCAAATTAGGATTTTTTTTTCTTGTCTAGTTAAAAAAAAAATCAAGTAAGCACACTCTTCCACTGGTCAGGATGCTTAAGAGAGGCAAATGTTAACAGAAGGAAAATAATAAAAAAGATGATGTATTGCAGATAACAAAAGTCATAATGAGAAAAAAAAAAAGGACACGAAACACAACCATCTTTTGCTGAGTGGTTGATTTTTTGTTTCCTTTTTGGCGGAGAAGAGAAGCGGGTTACGACCAAAGGCTACGCACACAACAGGGCTGCAGACGCTAACGCTACCCGTAACATCAAGCTGCAGGGCTGGCAGCTGGATGATGCCACTCGTGGCCGAGGTACCTTGATGCTCCAGGGAACCAAGTTACAGCAGGCACTAAGGCAAGACTGAGAGATGCAGTCTAACAGACTAGACTGTTGAGTGAGAGAAAAAGAAACAGAATGAGTGACAAAAAAAAAAGGAAARAAAACAGAATGCGAACACACAAATAAGACAAAATACATTTAAAATACATAATGTATACATTTTCGAACATAAGAGGAACTTGAGTTTCAAAGTGATGATGCAAGATCTTAATATTAGGAAAACAGATCCATAGTGAAGGACAGGAAACTTCCCGAGTACTGTCAGCAACCAGGGTATGTAGGAGATGAGCAAAGGACACTGGCTACAGCACTGCGAGGAAAAAGCCAGTGCACCAAAAAACTGTTTTATSTCTGACAAACTCAATCAGCATCAGCAGAAAGGCACTAAAGTGCCATTTGGTCTGCGTTCCACCAACGCAACTTGTAAGAATCCACACAAAAGTAAGAAGGTATCTCCGTATATTTCATTTTGTATCTTTCAGAGACTTCAAGTTTCTGTCCTCTATTTTTGTTTTTACACATGTTCTTAAGTTGGGCTAACAGGCTTGTTAATCCCCAGCAGTTTTCCTTTCTAATAGCAAATGTTCGGGTTCTCTGAGGCTTTTCCCTAAGAATCCTGCTGAACCACATATTTGTAGTATGAGTATTATCCCCTGGTGTCACACACACACATCTCTACAAAGGAAGAGCATGTTTCTGGGCCTAGATCTTTTATTTGTGTGACCTAAGCCATGGTTGCATATTATGCCTTCCGAGAAAACAGAAGTGGAGTATCTGGGTACRGTATATAAGTATACATACTGCATTAAATATATATACTGTACATATGTATCTATATGTAAATAGATTTATCTATAAGATTAACAGATATATTAAGACACATATTTAAGTGGCTATAAAGCAGGAGGAAAATATGGTTTCCTTTGCAAAATCACCATGCACTAAAAATTGGAACACATWTTTTTTCCTGCCAAGTTGCAATTACACCAACTTAGAAGTCAGTCTGCAAACAGTAAATAGCCATTCATCCATTATTATTCTGGTATCCTCAAGTTTCAACAATTAAACACTATATTCAGAATCTAAATGTTCGTCTTTTTGCTTTGAATAGACAACATGGACAACCCCAAAGGTTTCACTCAGTGGCAAAGATGCCACGTTTTGAATCATAGGGACTTGGTGACCTGAGTTACACGTCGACATTCAGAACTCTTCCCCGACACCTCAAAAATGACCGACTCAAGGCACCAGACTTATTAGGGGCACTTGACGTTATACCATTGGGTTATAAMTCAAGCTTACTGAGCTGCTTGTGGTATGTATTTGTTTAAAACAGAATAAAATAGAATTGTAGGCGGTTACATAAAGCAAAGTCAAATTAAAAAACAAACAAGATTCGGAACAAAGGACAGCACAACACATAAGGGGATAAGGGGAAGGGGGAGTCACATTGCAGTTTTTTAGTAGATTAACATCTTTCTGAGCTCTAAATAAGAGGTAAGATTCCAAAATAATTAGTACATGGAAGACTGGAAATTTTGGTAGTTGTCTTTCTCCATAGCCCTGAACCACGTTTGCAGCAAAAAAAAAAAAAAGTATCTACAGGAAACTATTCTAATTTGAAATGGCTCTCCTTCCCAAGAGACGTAATTATTTGCATTTATTTTTTTTCAGAATACGCAGAAATCATTTGTAACACCTTATGTTCAGATCATACTCCATGAAAATGTTATCTAAGAATGGCAGTTCTGAGTCTGTAAGAGGCCTTACCCAGGCTAACATATTCTCACTCAAATAGATATTTTTTAAATTGCATTTATATTTTTAAATGGTACATTAGTGTCACATATGCAATTGGGTCACAGGCTGCAGAGCACTACCTGGGACAAGTTGATAAGAAGCATGTGCCAGCAAGTATGTATTATATTAATAACAATCAGTTGATATTTTTCCCCAATGCAAATTATGACTTCACTGATTTCAGGAAGGTTTTGCAAATGATCACTGTAATGTACTGGGAAGTATTAATCTGCTTAGCAGTCTCTATTCACTGACAGTGCAGGCTGCCCACAGCCAGCTCGGGAGCTGCAGCGCGACCTGACAAAATAGGTGTAATGCAATGAAAACCTGGGTGAGAGCACACATATCACAACAACTTTTTATGGTGTGATTAAAAAGATGTTAAGGATGGAATCAAAACCACTTTATGATGACATTCTTTAAGCCCAATTCACAGGACTTAAATACTTGTACAGCAATAGAATTATTTGGTCTGTGCTACAGATACACTCATGGTTTAGTAATCATTCAGTAAAATTAAACGGTGTTACAGCCAAGGATATCCTTCCTCTGTGTGTTCTGTGCCAAAGCATTCCAGAGGACCTGCCTGGAAAATCCCAGGAGTTCCAGCACTTCAGCTTTGGACAGGCTCCAGTGCAACTTGCTGTCCACCCCAGCACTAGTACCACAACCCATGTAATCGAGGTCAGACACAGCTAGTCTTTCAGGACCCACAGACACATCAGGAAAAGAGTAAGGACAGAGGAGAGAAACTCCCTTGAGCTGCAGACATACAAGCATAAGCAAACACAGCATTGACGAGCAATCTTTCATTCTGCAGTCACTTATGCAAGTGGTTCTGATGCAYGAGGACAAAACCTTTACTACTGAAGCTGCACAAATGTAGTAGAGAGCAGTTCAAAGTTTCASGATACTGGTGACCAGTTAACAGCTCTTCCCAGTAGTCTATTACATGTACGTAACAGTTTCGTAACAGCTACCTGGTGTCTTCTCTCCACAGCATCACCAAACCTCACCCTTGCTTTTTTAGATCTTCATTGTGGCAATGGTAGTGTTAYTTAAATATGTGGGTAAGACTGGGATTTTTAAGAGTCTATAAGAGTCGGATAATCTAAAATCATTCCAATTCTAAAGGTAAATACTTATCTGTCACCTTTATGAATCCTTAAAATGCTCTTTTAAAAATCCTACCCTATTTGAATAATAAGAATACATCACGCACTAAAGAGTACGATGCATTTACTTCCTCCAGCACTTTGCCCCCCCATCATTACCTTTTGCTCAATTTCTTCATAATCATCCTGGTAACTTCCACAGATTGCACTGGAGGAAGAGGAGAAGGTTGGGCCCTGAGAGTAATACTGAGAGCTCCGATAGCCATCCCTCCGCAGCTTGTCACACTCTGCAGAAAGAGGTAGGGAAAAAGGAGATTAACTTATTACGAGGGCCAAAATTAATTATAACTGGTGTGCAATGAACCTACAAAGTATATATTTAATATATTTACCATGCATTAGCATTTTATGTCCCAAGCAACAGAACACAAAGCTGCATTTCTTGTATAATGTCTCTACATTTTCCTCTCTCGCATACACTACACGCGTATGTCACACGTTGCACATACACACATCACTTATTTAACCTGGGAGATTACAAGAGTTTCGGCAAATCCATGCAGAGGGGAAAATGGGATGTATCTATTTTTTAGGTGAGGCCTGGCTCAGTGTCTGCAGAACAGGAGACAGAAACGTGCCACTAACACAGGGGTGTCGCTTGCCAGGCCGGAGGACACCCATCCTGCGCCTTACGCTTGCCGTGCTGCTGCTGCTCACGACTCCAGCACCATCTGCTCAATAACAGACTGACCCCCCGTCTCATCTTCCTGCCTGAGGAAGGGACCACTTCCTGGGGTCTTGGGGACAGAAAGGCAAATTACAGGGAACTCAAAATCTCATGTTCTCCCTCGAGCGCGCACAGAGCGTAACTGAAGAGTTTTCAGAGCCCAGAAACATTCAGAGCAAACTTGCACCCCCAGCCAAAGTGGCCACAGCTCCCATGGGCACCCCGTTCCCCACATCCCCCCGTCCAAATTTGTCACAAGTATCTTCCTTTCTCCTAATTGATATGCAGTGTGATTGTGCTAAAGAATARCAGACGATGGAGCATAAGGAAAAATTAAATGTTCAAGATGTGGCAACCAAACTGATCTGCCCAGTCAAACTGWTAGCTTTGCATTACCAGATACAGAAACCTGAATCTGACAAAAGACAAGGAAAGCCCAAAGGCAAATTAAGTATTTAATACATTCTTGTGTAAAACCTTAAGTTTCTGCACAGCAGATGTGCATTATGATATCACAAAGTGCTTTTGTGATCACTTGCTGCAGAAAACATTTCTGTGATTGCATCCTGCCAGTCTGCTTATTTTGAACTCTTTAATACTCCTGAAAATAGCAAATATGCAGTGTTTACATTGAGGGGAAGATTTTACAGAGGCTTTTTCTTGTCAAATGAGAAAACAGCTCCAACTTGCAAGCACAGCACAT
This sequence comes from Nothoprocta perdicaria, assembly GCF_003342845.1. Lineage (NCBI taxonomy): Eukaryota > Metazoa > Chordata > Aves > Tinamiformes > Tinamidae > Nothoprocta > Nothoprocta perdicaria. The sequence goes on along the minus strand of NW_020455777.1, from coordinate 1,289,167 downwards.
ATTTCCTCTGTATTTTAGATGCCTCCAAGACAGAGACCTAAGGACTCTATGCAAACAGGCTAAGGTACCTATGGCAGTCGCAGCACCGCGTGATGATTTTATCCATATGGCCTCCCCTGTGTGGGTACATCCACACCAGGCACACAAGCTTGGGATTTGGGAGCTGGCCTTCTCCACCAGAGCCAGGCATGTCCTGGCTTATCTCACATTTCCGTACGAGGGCAAAAGGAGCACTAGCACACACACCTTCCTATTCTCTGGCCACTCGCAGCCAGGGCTGCTGGTGGGTTTTGAGATCCGTATCACTTCGCACACTGCAAAGGCAGTGGGGTTCCCGGCCCCACTCACCTGCAGCAGAGCGGCACTCGGGCCACAGGCTCGTGCTGCCACCTCAAATGACTCCTCGAGTGCTGCACTATCTGCAGCGTGCCTGGTCTCATCAGCAGTATTTCTGAGCCCAGATGAACCCGTTTTGTTCCCACAGGTAGCACAGGAAAAGAGCTCCGAAACTGCCCYTGGGGGTATGGCTGGGAGATGGGGCCCCCGCCACCTCCGGGTGCCACAGCTCCCAGCAAGGCTGTGCTGGGCATCACCTCACGCTGCCCCTCTGTTTCTGGTCACCAGGGAAAAGTCACACATAACTTCTCACCCCTTTCCTTCTACACTAGCAATTAGTGAAACCGCAAAACCTCCTCTGTACTGGAAATAGCGCCTTAAAATTAYGGCGATCATATCATGTTATAACTTAATTTATGTGGGAAGGTTAAATCCCTCCTACAGAACCGAGCTTTATCTGAGGTTGTGTTTTGTTGTTCACAGGGTGGTTTCCGTTCAGGATGAAGGAAGCACATGGGAAGTTTGATTAAAAGCTTCTCAGAGGCTCCCCCACCAGCTCCACAGTGGTAAGAGCAGCGTGCAGTCGATGCACAGGAGATGCACYAGGGGAGGCCGTGTTTTACACTTGCCAGTGTTCAGTGCCCTTACACCTGAGTGCTGCCCATAACCAACCCCTGAGGTGCCTGCCCATGTGCTCCTCCAACTGGCATGAGGCAAAGGCCTATCGCTTGCTCCCCCCCAGCAGCAGCACGCCCCTGAGCCCRCTCTTCTGCCTTCCCTCCTGCTGGATCAGGCACACAAGACAGGGAGTTTGGGGACAGGATGAACAGAGCGTGGGCCAGAGGTGCCATGAGCATGAGGACTCCATGGAATGAAGTGCAGTTCCTCACCAGGACCGCAGGCCACAACCACTTGTACGGTCCAGAGAGCTTTGCAAAAATTTTTTTTTTATTGGCAATATCTTCACCTTCTGCAGGGAAAGGTCCAAGGATCAGACTTCAGCTGAATAACCAGGCCTCTCGGTTTTAAACCTTTACAGTCTCTGTAGCAGGTAGCGCAAGCCCTAAAGGCTTCTCAGCACCGGAGACACCAGGACTCCTGCACTGGCAGCAGCTCCCACCTCCCGCTGAACTCCGTTTGACCCTGAGCCACACACGGTAGCAAACCCGGCACACACAGTGATTTATTGCTGCTCAAACCACTTGAAACCCTATTCTTACACTGCAAAAGTCACAAATCACTGGGCGAACAAGCACTGCTGCCTCATGAATTCATTTGGCTCGGTGTCACTGGGGAGGAACAGGAGCAGCGCACACGCTGTCGGGCCAGCCAGCCGCACACAGCGCATGTTCTCAAGGACTGTTTCGCAGGGAAAGCCTGGACATGTTTGGTCTTTTCTCTGCCCTGAAGCTATTTTGGTAATACTTGCGCTGCAAAACACCTGCAGAATCACCTACCACTAGAACCAGTCACAGGAACTTGGAAGTTTATGTGAAGAAAAATGTATTACTCTGCCAGCCACACGGAGGAGAACTAGCTGGAGATGAATTTGGAGTCCTTCTCCCATGTTTTCTGTAATTTTTTCTTTTTATTGAAAACTTCACATGCAAGCCAAGACGTTAGTTTTCACGGGCTCCCTCACAAGGGTTGTGTTTTTGTCTGGAGGCATCAGACCCATGGGCACCCATTCACCCATGGGCAGAGAGAAGGGCTCTGGATGCYGATTTCCTTGCTTTGATCCCAAGGACCTAGCTGCAAAGCACAGCCCCAGGCCACAGCCTTCTCACCTCACCTTCTGCCAGTCCTCCACACTACGGGCCTCACGTTGCAGCCATCACTTACTATATTAGTCCTCAGAGAAGCAGTGACATCCAGAAAGCAGAGGCACCAGGGCTCAGAAACATCCAAACCTCTTGGCCAACTGCAAAGATGCAAACCCAAAACGTCAGCCCCATCACGGGGAAGTTCTTTGAGCAGTTCTGTTTGTGGAGCAGAAGTGCTGCCCAAAGCTGCAGAACSAGAAGCTCCACAGTGCAAACGGAGGAAGGGGAAGAGCAGAGCACTGGGCTTTCACACTGAAGCTTGTGAGGGCTTTCACCATCTCCCTGGTGCGAAGAACGGACAAGGGACAGGCTGACAGCTGGACCCCTGTGCCCAAAAAATTGTTCTGCTAAATCCAGGACGACTTCTTGGCAGAGCCCTTCATGTCGTAACTTGTATTTTGCAGGGTGGGTTTTTTGTTTAAGTAGGGGCTATTAATTGCACAAGTCAGCTAAACTGTCAACCACTGAAATAAATGTGTTTTAATATGCTAGTCAGCAGATTTATCTGTTCACTCTCAGACAGACTGTAGCACAACAGACACAAAAGTTTTTCCTCATAAAAGTGAACTGGTTACATGACARTTTTGTTACTTACACACTTTTAGGACTTGATGGGTSACAATATATTTTAATGACCAYGATAGTATTAACACTGCTTATTTGTTTTAGAAGAAACTTTTATCTCAAAGCTGATGAATAATCTCCTTCAATTTTCATTTACTTCATACATATTTTGAACTTATTTTTCCTGCTGAGCTGARACATCTAAGACTTTGTGGGTTTGCTATAGACCAGACTGGAGGTCGAGAGACCTGGACTCCAGGTTGGGAATTGCTGCAGTCTCACTAATTCCAAGCAAAACACACAGGGTTGGAGCCAAGAAAAGACTGTTCTTTGGCAGGCAGACCTTAACTACCTAAACTTCACTTACACGGCTGCTAAATTCAGAATCCAAGTGAGTACCTTCACTCTGCAACACGTGGGTACAGGGAGGCACCTCAGAAGCAGGCCTGCTAAGACGGGGCCTAACTTCTCCTCCTCTGATAAGTAACAACCAGTATTCCAGATCCAGCACGTCAGAGCATTCCTTTCAGRAGGAGAATAAGGACTTCATAGGGATTTTGACATCTCCTCTCCCAATTATGATATGCCTTCCTTTTACCTAGTAGTTGCTTAAAGCTGCTGAAAGTTAAGACAGTATTTTTCCAGTTGGTATGAACTTTAACTTTTTTTTGTTTTGAAGATGGGAACACCAGCCAAATCTCCAACTTTCTACTACTGTTCTCTAAATAATAGGCAAAAAAAGGTGGCCACCTTAAAATAAATCAGCCACAACTGCACTTTGCACGGGCCCGACCCCATGGGTGAGCGTGCAGGCACTCTCTAGGCACAGGTACCCTCAGGAGCCATGGAGGGACGTGGCAGCCTCTCAGCCTGTTTCTCACCTCTAGCGAGGGCTGGGCAGCAAGGGGGCGATTCCAGACCGGACACGATGCACAAGTGCAGTTAAAGGGGACACTTTGGGGAGCTGGCCTTAAGATGAAGAGCTCACTGAGGCCAGCACTGGGATCGTAATTTAGAAGTGACACGTTGCTTCGAAGTTCTGCTTTGCTTGGTAGAGCCTCATTGGCTCTGTCTCTGGGACTTTCACACGCCCTCATTTGTAAACTGAGAATAATGATAAATGGTTGTTTTCCTGCGTGTAGAACATGCTAAACGAATGGAGAGCTGCACAAATGCAAACTGTTTTATTATTATTTTTGACAAATATCTCATGATAAATATGACTGAAAAAAGAAAAGGCCAACTTAATTCCAATACAGTATCTAATTTCGTTGCTGGATCTAAATATGAGGCAGGCAGCTTGCCTCAACCACTCTAAATTCCTCTCGGGAATGCATTCAGCTTGGATCAAATTTCATTTCCCTTAAACCCCACATAATTCCCAGAACTCGGCTATCCCAGGGCGGGCTTCTGCATCGAAGGCTCAGAACCTGCTGCAAGGCCACAGCAAGGGTGCCCTCGCGTAGCTGCCGAGCTGCAACCCGTGCCACCTGCAAAGCAACTTCATGGACTTGGCYCAGAGAGGCCCCACGCGCCGCCTTGCTCAGCGCCCGCCTCTACGGGTCAGGCACTGCAAGAGACGCRGGGCCTGGCTGAGCGGCCTCTGCTGCGTTCAGGGTGACCCTACGTATCGTGGCTAATACCTGCCAGCTCATCTATGCACTGACCTATCGACCTTCCCTCCTCTTATTTCCCTCTCTGCACCTAAAATGGGATTTTATATCACTATGCCTCTATTTTTACATCCAGCACATACAGGAAGGGATAAGACAACTCTGGAGACAGTCAGCGCTGGTGCCCACCGCAGTCCTTTCACAAGCAAGTCCTATAGGAAGTGCCAAGATCATCACCCACCCCAACAGGAACAGCTCCTTTATTGTACAGAGGGCTTCAGAAAGAGTCCTCTAAAAYCATGGAAGGACTCCAGAAAAAGCCAGGAAAGGGACTAAGCTTATAAAAATAACATTAAATTTGTTAAGAGTGCTTGTAGCTGCATGACCAGAACAAGCATATATATAAAACTGCCTTTTTCCCCTTCTAAATATTTTTTCCTCAATAGTTAAAGCCGACTGGACCTGGACCAGCTTGTCCCACGTGCTTCAGAGCTCGCCACACAGATGTCTGTAGCAGCACCAGGCTGGGGCAGGACGAGSAGCTGGTGAGACCACATTGCTGACCGGCACAAGCAGCACGACCAACTTGCACCACTTGAGAGTGATCAGAAAACTGCACTGTTGAAGCTAAAGCAAAGTTTAGCACAATTCTAATTCTGAAGTTAAACATAGTTGGAATTATTTTCAAGGGTGCCAAATCAGCCAAGTACYGCTGCAACATAAAAACACCTTTTACAGTGACAAGTGAGCCGATGAATACATTTGTGATCATTTCTTTATTTCCTCCTTGCAGCTTTTCACACAGATAAAATTTATTCCCAATCCTGAATCCCTCAGGTAAACTGTACAATTTACCCATTTGGAAAACCTTTCTAATGGCACCAAAACGAAGCAGCCTTTGCAAATTGTATTTGTTAACAAGCTGTCACCAGGGAGTGCTCAAAATAATTATCACCATTTGTCTCGAGTTAATTTAAATTTCCGTGGAAGTGTTATTATACCCCTACCCTCACTGGTGACAAGATGTCGCCAGTTTAACAGTTCCTATTTTCTATTTGCTTTCTCTTGCATGGCTAATGTTAGCATGTAAAAACAAATTATCCCTACTTTTCCTCTAGCATTTTTATAGATATTTGCTATTTCTTACACAGCTGAGTGCAGCTGATATAGAAAACCCCTACATATTTATTACTCCTAGACCGTAGCTTTACTTTAACATTAACATTATATAAAACACTGTAAACAAATATGTTTAAGACCATATAAGGTGGTGATAAAGAGAAAAGGAAAACAACTATTATTCCTTATGGTGGACATTGCTTACCTAGCATGGAAACAACTATATCACATTTAAGAATTATGTAAATTGYTCTCCTCTAAAGACACAGATTTGAACAGCTCTTCAGCTAATTTCAATCCCCTCCAAAACAATCAACCAACACCAACACCAAACAGACAAACACTTCTTTTATCCCTGTCACTGGCAATATTTTAACTGTATGGTACGCATATGAAGAATATTCAACCAGGCTACACTAAATCACACTACATCTTTTCATGCTCAGCACTGCATTATGCAACTAAAYCTAAAAATATGGCATTTAAATGTTCCACAGGAGCTCAATCTTCCAGCATGAGAGCTGCATTGTGAGGCTTAGACTCTCAGTCAAATGCTGTTTAGTTTCACTTCAATATTCCTTTGTTTATTTACTTAATTCCCTCTTAGGAAGGGCAGGTGCAATATGGAACTTTGTCAAAACTATCAACTGAAAAAGATGGRGTACCTGGACAGAGCCACTGACTACAGACACTAACCCTTGAGGAAGAAGCCGACCTCTATCCTCTGATATTGCAGCTCGAGGGCCTTGCCAGAACATATGGTCCAGAAAGCCTTTAATGATCTTTTATTTCATTACATTTTCCAGTTGGTAGGGAGCTCACATCTTGACATCTCTCTAAACCTGAAACAGACCTATTGTTAGTGTGAAGTGGTTCCCCCCCTACTTTGCACCTCTTTAATGAAACACAAGATTATTTTAAATCTGTAATCTTCTCAGCAGGATTATCAACTGGTGGGGCTGACCCTAATATTGCTCATCTGAACAGTGATAAGGCAGATGCCCTGAGCAAATGAGGCTAAACACGTACCTGTCTGGAGGGTCTTCCAGCGAGACATAATAGAGGCTTTATGAGTAACTACTTAAATCTGCTTTTATTTGACAATGCTAACCAGATGTCTTCTGGAAAACAAATCAGAGCCTCAATCACTGCTGCTTGAACACATTCCTTGAACATGGCCAAAGCTAAACAGAAGCTACAGCCGGCCCTGCCCAGCTCTTCTGATAACAGATGAATCATCACAGGCACTGGAACAATGAGCCCTACACTATGTTCAAAGTTTGAACCAACACAACTACTATGGGGAATATTAACAAAAAAAAAAAAAAAGGCACAACCAACAGCCAGTTGTGCAGAAAGCCTCTGCAGCCACAGTTTGGGGGAAACAAGTCCTGAAGCCAGCATATGGCATTGTTTGCACTATGTACGGCGGGGCAGCTACCCTCAGAGCTCCTGGGAAGCMACAGGCAGGCTAGGTAAGAAACAGCTATATGCAACAAACCGTTGTCACTGGTTTTAGCCTGCCCCGAGCAGAGCRAGCTTCCACAAGGCCTTCAATACTGGCTATCAGCTGCAAGCCTGAGATCATTTAAGTTCTGGCTGCGTTTGCTCTTGAACATTAACATGGGTGCAGGGTCCTTGGAAGTCTTGTCTGTAAAAGCCACAAATCCAGTCACAAACCTCAGTGCAACTTTCCWGGGTAGAGCCTTCCCTCAATCCTGCTTCCTCCCAACCCCTGGACAAGTGACAAAATGCAGCAGTGGGCCTTGTCCTCCTAGCCCCATCCACCCCCTTTTTTGTTTAATTAAAGTGCACTAATACTGCTATCTGCTAGAACTGGAGGAGAATTGTCCCTTGGAAATCAGACTAAATACACCTTGCTCTGCCTCCCCTCTCTCAACCTCTCCTACACTGGGATTCAAGTATAGTTTAAAAAAGGAGGAAAAAAGAGTTCTGATGAAAGCCAGGAGAAAAATAATCTTGTTCCCTCATTCAGTCACATTTTGCAAGAGTCTCRGAGGCCACTGCATTTCAAGTAACTTTTAAGTTTTCCTATGAACTGACCGCTAACACTGAAAACCTGCCCAGGACATAGTCAGGCACACAGGGTACTCTAAGCTGTTAATCAAAGCAACACATCGGCACTTGTGCCTCCTCCTCAGGGCCTTCACTTAGTGCTTTATTGCTTCATACCTTCCAACTACAGCTAGCAAAATGTGAATTATCTCAATTTACTTTTCCTATCTAAAAAATTGTTTCCGCTGTAGGTTTGGACAACCGCTGTCTGCTGCTGCTGTCCTGTGTTAGACCACATGTGTCAGACCTTTCTTCTGACACTGAGCCCTTCACCACCACGGTGCTGCCAATGAACYGGCCAGGTGCGCCCAGGCGCTGCGGGAGGGACAGTGGCAAAATTATGGTGCTGCCCTCTGGTTAGTGAGAAACACCTGCTCCATCCCRGCTCCCACAGCCCCAATAAAGCTCTGGGAGCCACTGCGGAGGTGCCACTTGGCCCTACCTGCACAGATAGGCAACTGCCTTAAGTAATAATGAACGTGGCTCAGAACAACATTAGCCTTCTATGCTCTGCTACGGTCTGCAGTGAGCTCAGAGCTGGTGCTGACACACAGCAGATACTGGCAACATGAGAGTAAACAAATCAGCAAACCACTGGGACTTGGAACAGGGCACACAGTGCGGCAGAATAGGGTTTTATTTTTTTTCAGGACCTCAACCCTGTGCAGAGCCTTCCACTCTCTCATTTCAGTTTTATTATTAATTTCCTTCCATCTGTACGTTTGGATGCTGTGAACCATAAGGTGACCATGGAGACATGAAGAAGATGCCACTTAACACGGGCTCTCCAGAAAAGGGACATGAGAGCAGCTTGGCTCCTGAGGGCAGCCTAACCAGTGTCTTGGATGGCAAATATTCAACATCCAGGAGTTCATGGGCCATTCCAAGAGCCTCACTGCTCCCGAGAGGAACAGGAGCACCTATGTTAGCCAGTGGAAATAAAGTCTTTAAAATAACAGTATAAACCATCACAAATAGAGAACTGCCACATTTCACAAACATTTACAACAGTGCAATGATGATTATAAAGGRCATCCCCTTCAACTTCTGCTCATCTACTCTAGCCAGTAGATTAAGACATTAAGAGTTTCCTTTAAAAATATAGTTTTAAGAAATAATGCAGTCTGGGCTAAACATTTTCAAATACTATAAAAATCTACGATTGCTAACTAAAATTAAAGTTACATAAAGATGTCTCKGTTCTTGAGAACGGATATAAATACAGTGCATCACAATTTTGCAACTTCAACATGCTTCATTTTCCAATTCAGATTACTGGAAAATATGATTTTCTAACACTTCAGATGGCATCTAAGCACACATAGATAAGCATAAATAGCTTTATCTCAGTTCTGAACAAATTTTAAAGTAAGATCTCACCATTCACACATGAAAGAAGCTTTGTAAAGTGCAGTATTTTCCCTTGATATCCAAAAGATTAAAGTTTACTTCATAGGTCAGGCATCTATATAACATCTACTCATATCTGCTGCTTGCAGTTCTTAGTGCGRTGAGCAGAGGACATTTCAACACATGTTGATACAAATATACAAATATACATAGCAAAATCACAAACTTGAATAAGAGATAAGGAAAAACACTACTTTGCTTCCTGAAAAGTAGAGTAAAAGGTATCAGCTGGGAGACCACTTGATTACTCYTCAGAATTTAGACATCATACTTCCCAATGTCTTTTGCTCCTAGATCTTTTCCTTAAGCAAACTTTTTTTGTCCCCTAGGAACAAAAGTTTATCCTAGATAATGYTTAGATTCCTATCCATCATTTCACAGTGTCAATAATTCACTGAGCTGTTAGAACTAGACCAAAAAAAAAGATCTGACCTTGTATTACTTTAAGAGTTAGTCATGATTTTGTCTAGTTAATATTAGATGGGCAAGTGTCAGAGAATACCTTCATACTTCAAATAGCTTGCTTTAGTTATACTTAAATAAATAAATTAAGTATCTTAACAGGTAGCTTGAAGTACCTTGTACCTTAAGTTGCAATCTTCTTTTTTCTCGTTCACTGGCAGCAAAGAATACAGTTATAAAACAATAATTTGTCATCACACAGCTATTTACCAGCAACAGTATTGTCAGATATCACAATCCAAACAGGCACAGGGCTTGGTGGGGACAGGAAGGGAGCAAGGGAGTGCAATCAAACGGATATATTTAATGGTCTGAACTAGAGCTACTAATAATTTAGCTCTCAGAATTACATTATCTGTCTGAAGGGGACCTCACAAGGTTGTCTTACTTCACCCCTTCCTCTAAAGGTAGGATCAAATACATGGAAATGATTTCTGAACAGTGTTTTTCCAACACATTCTTCAAAGTCCCTAATAATTTAACTGTTTCACCAATCTACTTCAGTGATAAACTGCCTTATCAGTAAGGCACAGCCTTAGTGTTGGGAAGCTCCCCTTATTACAAATCTAAATACTTCTTCATTGAAATACAAGTCCACTAGCTCACCTCCAAAAGAAAACATTTTTRCTTTTGTTTTACTCCTATATACTCTGCAAGCACTTAGGGAGAGCACGGGCACCCTCTCTGCTGCTTGTGGCACCGTGATCTTGCTGTTGCACACAGGTCATTCCCGCCACCTGCCCAGCAGGTCACACCACACGGAGCTGTTCTACCACACCACACTTCTTCCAATGAATGCTTTTCAAACACCAAAGAGATGTTCAAAATGCAAGTTTTATCATAAAGCCAATTAACGTAGAATTGAAGTCCCTATACCAGCCTAAGTACACTTTCTTAAGTCTTCTATAATTGCACAGTGCTCAGCTACTTATTTCTATCCACTGGGGAGCTTTGAAAAAAACACTCTCTTTTCAAAGGCAGCAAGTAAAAAAGTAGTAAGTAGATGTCAAAATTAAGTCATAATTTTTTGCAACACTTTTATTATGCTAAATAAAATTMAATTCCAGATATAGAATTTTTAACCTCATCCCCTAAACGTGACCAGAAGTACTGGTGCCTTCCCAAGCTCCGAGCACTTGTTGAAGCAACTGCAGGAGAAAACTGGGAAAACTTCAGTGAGTACAAATGCTAGTGCCAGAGAGGATAAGGGAATGACTGAGAGTGGTGCTAATTTCAGGCTGGAGCTACCGAGGCGGGCTCAAGGCCAGGCCCAGGGCTGGTTTCGGKGCTGTGCCAGGCCCAAGAACATGGCGGAGAGGAGGAGCTCGGGGGGGCGGTGACGTGCGTTCACCATGGCAACGGGCCGGGCGCACGAGGAGGCCTCGTGGCTGCCCCGCCCTCAACTACCGCCCGGCCCAGAGCCCCGGGTCCCACCTCATCCCGGCACTGCGCTCGCTACCAAGGAGCAAACGCACACGCCACTTCATTTGTTTCACACAAGCGTCGAATTGCCAAGTTTCAGGAGTATCCAGTATTTTTTGTTTTATTAAAAAAGAAAAARAAAAAAAAGATCAGCTGCTGAGAAAAATCCCAGCAGGCATAAACAACTTTGAATATGTGCACTGGGAAGCAACATACCACGCTYGCTTTCACACAACAGATATAAATCGACTGAACTACAGATGAAACTGCACAAGATCTAATTCCAATAAGACACAAGAAAATTAAACCAGCAATTCAGTGGAATTTCGTCTGATAATGGTCCCAACTAGAGAACAGGAAAAAAAAAGGAAGAACTTAAGGTTTTTTAAAAACTCTCTACAAAGACTTTTCTTTTAAATTTAAAGCAGGCAAATGCCTTTCCTTTTGTGAAGAGCTGTTATGAACTCCTGCTGGGAAAGGGAGAGTAAGCATTGAGGCTACRGTGCTGCAGAAATGCATTATTCCCGTGGGTAGGGAGGACACAGGCTATCTGMTGAGCCATGGGTGAGCTAATAACAGTGGCTGTCAAGACTGCCCCATTAAATTACAGCAAAAGACACCTAGGAAGAGAYAGTGAAAAATCAATTAACCGCAGAAATGGCAAGAGAAATAAAATAAAGCAGTCAAACACTTCACCGTGCAGATATATGAAAGTTTCCTGCACACTTTCAAAGCAGAAACATCATGTTAAACAAATAGATTTACCATGCTCTCTTCACTCTTTTAAGTACCAAGTACCTGCAATTCTTACTAAAATAAAAAGGGCTTGAAGTTAATGGTCTCTTTGCAGGGCAAGTCCCTTTACCAATAACCAAGGAAAAAAAAAAGAAAAAAAGGATAATTTCTAAAACATGTGAATTATACCCTAGTTTCAAATCTAACTTTTGGCACATGGATTGATTGTGTTCCAAAATCCTCTCCACTCCTGTATCCCCATGGCTGTAGAAGTAAAAACACATCCTACACCAGACTGCATGGAGACACCCCCAGCAAAGTTGGAAGTCAGCAGAAGGTATAGGCAGTTCAAAGAAATATATTAACAAAGACTTTACTTTTTCAGTACCATCCTAATGGATGGATCAGTTCAAACTTTCAGGATTTCCCAATTTTTAGCTCTAACTTTAGATGCAGCCTGATTTGGCTATCTATGTTGGCTATCTACGTTGACCTCTCAATACACCTGCTGGAAGATCTGCAGATAGCTAAGGGTAGAAACTGGTCTTTAAAAAACACTGTGCAACCCCCTATTAAAAAACAAAAACAAAACAAACAAAAAAAAACACTGATAAAGTCCTTGCCAGTTCCCTGGTCCCCTTTTCCCTTCTCTGCTTTTAAAACCCCTCTGCCTTTTGCACACATTCCTAGAAATGACAGCATACACAAAATCAAAGGAAAACACTGAATGAAACTTCTCTGATTAGGTTCTTTCTCTATAAAAGAAATAATTTAGTACTTACTGAATTTGAAGATGTCTTTTTTAAATACTCCAAAGGCTAAATGCAAATGTCCTAAAGACACTGAGCTTTCCACCCTTCTGGTTTACAATGTGCCAAATTTCTTTATTTCCTGATATTTAAAAAAAAAAAGCATATTCCCCAACCATCCCTACTGTAGGCAAAACTCCTACAGTGTTTCTCACGTGTTACAGACAGAAGAATAGGAAGTTTCTTCTGAGGCTTAGGAATTTGCATATGTTTGCCCAAAACCATGGCGAACATTACTGTGCCTTTAGGACACTATGGTCAGTAACAGCATCTCACCTCTCAGTACTGACTTGAGGTTCAACTTGGCTTGTCGGTGCAGGTCTTCCACACAGGGTGGTCTTGAGGAAGGCAGAAACACATTTTCCTGCTGGTGCCATGGAGCAGTGTAGTGGACTGTCCATCTACTCTCTTCATCTAGGTTGGAAACAGCTGCAGAAAGAGAGAAACAAGAGTCAGAAAATCAAATGCTCTTCCAGGTAGCTTTACCATGTAACCCCACCCATAAACACGCCTGTCGAGCATCATCTTCAGAGGCTGTTCGCCTCCTTTCTCTTATCAAAAAAAGCCTCTAGAACTTCACTTCCTCTCATCGCTAGCCTAAGTTTCATCTTCTGTGTTACACAGGAAACGTTTCCCTCTCCCCTTGTTTATATTGCTGAGATATTTACAGTGATCTTGCAGCTCTATTTCCTCCCATCTAGCTCCCAGACTCCTCAGATGAAACCGGTTTTCGACTCCCTTGATCAGGCCGGGTGCTGCATGCCCTGGGTGACTTCCTCCTTCTCAAGGGCAACCCAAGAACATGACAGTCACCATGAGACACTACTACCAGTTCATCTGTACCACAAAATAATCTTTTCTGATCTCGTAGCTGCCATAAACCAGAGAGATAAAGGCTCCACCAAACCCAATAAATGAGTCACTTCACATCATGATGAGTGCAAGGTCGATGCAGACACCAGTAATTCRCCAAGCGGAGCACAAGTGTGCCGAAGGACCGCGCCAGCACTTTCCCAGCCAATACACACGCGGAAAATAAAATACTGGAACGTCTCAASTTCAAGGTTCCCCACAGACAGTGTGACGAGGAAGCTGCCGGTGCACCTAATTCCCAGATCTGTTTATCACCCACGTTTCCTGGGAGACAGCCATTCCCTTTTGCTCAGAGCTTGCCATCAATAAAACTTTTATGGCTCGCTGCGGATAAGGGCGCTCAGCTCTGTGACAATAGGCAAAGGGCAGTTGGGGGGCACCTTTTATGATCGCCCAGGCCCTGCTGGGCCCCCAGCCAAGGCATCGCGTATCCCTGTTCTCCGGAGCAGGGGGAACTGGGCAGCCCCTGAGCACTGCCCGGCCGGAGGGGCCGCTCGCCCCGGGCCCTGCACACCCTGCCCTGCTCCCCTCAGCCTCAAAGCGCCTCTCTCCGTAACATTACAGCGGCATCCCTGCAGGGATCGCTTCAGGTGCAAACAGACGGCACTCGTTACAGAAAATACGCTGGGCCTTTTAACTTCACTGTTTATCTATTGCACGTGCTCAGAAGTTTTATGAACTTCTTTGGGGAGGCAAGGTCCTTAGTTTATTTATTTATTTATTTAAGGCTACTGTGTTTTCCAAGTACCTTGGTTGGTGGTTGCTCTTGCTCCTGCATTCCCACCCCACCTGTCCCCAGTCCTTGGCGCTGGCTGCGCCGCTGCGGAACAAGRCCCCCACCAGCCACTACAACACTCTTCTTTTTGCCTTTAAGTAGAGGTCAAAGCTAGATTACAGCAGACAGGTAAGTCACCTCCAACCCAGTTACAGCGACTATCACATCCGCTTTCACAGAAAGTGACGCTGGGCACCCTGTCCCAGACTAACAAATGCAGAGGGTCTGTCTGGGGCCCATGTCCCTGGGGGCACATGGGCAGACAGGGGGGTGGGGAGCGCAGGGAAGCACCAGCTTCTGCCTCACCGTCCAGTCTCAATCCTGCCCCACCAGATCCCAGAAGTTCACCCCTCTTCACAGCAGGAGTCAACGGCAATCCGCCCAAAGCAGCAAACCCATTTTACCCATATCCACCACCTGTCACGCAATTAACGTATGAAATGAAGTTTTGATGATTTAAAGGATGAATCATGAGGATCTTGGAAGTGTTTTTAGGAAGATGAGGGAGTCCCAGAACTGTCCCCCCCAACACACACAGCTTCCAACGAGCCTTGCGGACACGGCACAGCGCACTCTACCTTGCACTAAAGCTGCTGCTTTTGCACGGAAAAGTTTTGCTTCTACACAGCCTCAGAGACAGAGGGCTTCAAAATGCRAAGAAATAATAAGAGAGAGGAGGAGAGAGGGAGATAAAAACACCAAACCACCCCAAATCCAAGACAGCAACGCTCTATCCCAGCGCAGACACCCCAAATCACTTCACAGTGCTGCCTCGCCACATGACAAACTCAATTAAAATTCAACTGAAAGTGAAGTCCTACCTACCATCAGCCCTACCGAAGAGGAGGCTTCCAGAAAGCTGCACACACAAAAGGCTGCCCGAACCCGAACCCGTTTCCCGCGGGACTCGATTCCTTCCCCCGAGTCAGCAGGCGCCCACAACTACTTACTCTTTCTCTTGAAAAGTTTGAGGAGCGACTTAAGCTTTGTGTTGATGAAAACCACCATGTCCGAGGCGTTTAACTGCGGTCCGGGAATTTAAATGCCATAAAAAAAAGCAGTAGTTGAGAAAGGCGACTGGATTTCACTCTTCCTGCTCAGGCTCGGCACAATAAATGCCTTTTTTTTTCTCTCTCTCTCTCTCTTCTGTCCTTAAATCACTACTTAAAAGCCCCCCCTCCTGTTCCGATGCACGAAACCATCCACAATCCTCTGAGGTGAACTCCTCCCGTTCAGAAGCGGTCTGGTGGGCTGAAACCTGCCCGCTTCCCACATGCAAATAGCGAGGGACTGCATAAATAAATAAATAAATAGGTAGAAGGCGAGTTAATCGTTACTCGCGCCTGCCCAGGCTCCTTCCCCGCGCTGTAAGTGCGCGCTTCTTGCTGCGCTCTGCCGGGGCGGCCGCGGCACGAGCGGCGGCTCCGCACGCAGCTCGCTCCGCTCGGCGGCACGTGCGGCGGGCGCCTCCCGCAGCCC
>NW_020455777.1:1220183-1272911 GCF_003342845.1 Nothoprocta perdicaria | reverse complement strand
AAAAAAAAACCCTACACAGAGGTGCACAACTACCCTTCTTAGAAAGGACTAACTCGTTTGCCCCTATTGGGCACATGTTTTGCAGATCCCGCAATTCCGCGGTTACAGAGGTTGCCTTCCTTTGTGTGAACTCCCAGCAGTTCTGTTGCAGCTGAAGGGCACAGCCGCTTCCTGAACAGACGGGCAGTGCCACACAGGCCAGGCCCCTGCTTGTGCAGCAGGAGCCAAGGCCGAGCAGGCCGGCGCCTCGCACGCAACAGCCCCGCGCAGGCGAAGGGGAGACCGCACTGACCARTGCTGCAAAACACAAGCTCAGCACCTGCCTGGATAATTTCTAAAACAACCCACCTCCTGGCATTTACAGATGCTGCAAACTGCAGGGAGAAAAGGGCATGCGAAAAAGTATATATGTTTCTTTGTTAAACAGAATTCCGCATTTCTGGAACGCCTCTCCCAGAGCCGCTCCTCTGGCAGTCGGGGCTGAGAGAAGGGCAGGTGCCGGCGGTGCCGCTCACCCCGCGGGCGGCCCGGACGGGGTCAGTCCCTGCAGCGGTGGGCACTACCCTGCTTTGGTTTGGTTGGGTTTCGTTTGGAAGGAGCACCGCACGCTTCGAAACATGCAGCAAATTGACAACCAAGCTCTCGGGTGATACAGTCGAGGTGTCACCTCCCAAGGAAACACTCTGAGGAAGGAACTTAGACCRTTTTGCTTAGGCACTAGCATCATCTTGCTGAGTCCTTACCAGTCCTTGGGAAAACTCTGATCCATTTAAGGACTTTTGCTGTGTTTAACACCCCACTCTACCTGACAATAATACTCTCTTTAGAACTCTGCCCCTATCCGTGTTTCCTTAACACCGTTTTTAGACACCTCCTTGCTGAAGAGGCAAGTCCAGAATCCCTGTCCTGCAGCACTGCCATCAGGGTGCGAGCACAAGGGGGATCCTGTGCAACGAGATCCGCCTTTTAAGTAACACAGATGCCCTCCGAGACCTCGAGGGCAGCGCTCACAAACCCCCAGAATCCAGGACTTCTTTCCCATGTCGGGATCCTGCATGTATTGACACAATTCCCCAGTATGCAGAGAGTTATTTCAAAGGGGCAACAAGCAACCTGTAAGCTACTGCTGTATTGTCAGCATCCCCTTCTGCTCTCACCTTCGCTGCAGACTGAAAAGGAGATCGGACACTGAAAACCACCCCCCGGGGGTGGYGCGAAGAAAACTCCGCTTGGCTTCTGCACCTGGGTTCCTCAGAGCCTGACTTACCTCAGGAATAACCAAAACTCCTCCCTGCAAGCAGCATCTTCAGCAGCTCCTGCAAAATTCTGCATGTCCTTCCTCTCAATCCACTCCCCACATCACACAAGGCCAATAACTTCCATCAGCTTCCACGTTAGTTCTCTTAGGACTGAAATAA
This sequence comes from Nothoprocta perdicaria, assembly GCF_003342845.1. NCBI lineage: Eukaryota > Metazoa > Chordata > Aves > Tinamiformes > Tinamidae > Nothoprocta > Nothoprocta perdicaria. The sequence continues at coordinate 1,271,493 of NW_020455777.1, read as the reverse complement.
GCGGGAGACAAATCCACTTCTCCACAGGTAGYGTCTATAGATGAAAAAATCTTACGTCACTTCTCACCAATTACTGACTTGAGGCTCTAACGCCACCAAATCTGCAGTCAAAACCAGAAGAAAACATTTACACAGAATRTTTTTTTTACAGTTTGCCACAGTTGCCTAAAAAGAGCATTAACAGCAGATGTGCATGTGCTGTAATGTTAGCTCCTTAAAAATAAATTGCTCTGACACTGGTACCAGATGTGGGAGACTGCTCTTCAGCAGACTTCCGATTTCAGGTTGTACCAGGTAAGGTACCCAGAGCCTTGGTTTCTACGACCTTAGGAACAGGGATTGTGCCAACTTGCCACCTCACACCGACACTATCGCAAAGAACACAGAACATACGGCGATGCTGCCAGCACGTGCTGCTTCTGGCTTCTTAATGCATGGGATTGCTAAGTAAGAGYGTTTTGCCCTCAAATAAGCTCCTCCTTGGCTAGCAACAATTCGGAGCCTGAAACAAGAGGTACAAGATGCGATGACAAAGACCCTGCTCACAGACATGAATACAGGAGATGGCGTCAGCAGCAAAACTGTGTCTGTCTTTCACTTGGTTTTACAGCAGCTTTTAACTCCCAACTAGTGAAACTGTTTTTTCTCCCTTTCACTGACAAACTTCAAGTTGGTTTTGCTTTGAAGCCTACCAGTGAGCAGCACGGGTGGCACTGCAGCTTCCAGGACAGCCCACGTGCCTCCTTGGCAGGCAGAGGAGAGGGGGACGTGTGACGGATGCCCTGCACATGGGCTGCCTGCAACCCCGCAGCCCTCCCTTTGCTCCTGTCCTTTCCAGCTGACCCCCTGTCGGGCAGCGATCCCAGTCATCCCAGTAGGATCTGCTGGACCCTCTTCACCGCCTAATGCCCTGAGTGTGTTGCCCGCGCTGCCGACCTGCTGCAGGAACTGAGCCTCAGAAAAGCCCACGCTGAAACCGCAGCAACAAGCGCACACTGCCAGCGGGCCCAGCAGCGGGTGGCAGGAAAAGCCCTCAATAGAGCCAGTCTGCATCAGTAGTGATGGTTGTGATGAGGTGAAAAAGTAAAAACGAAGAACTCGACTGGATATTGCACGGCAAGACCGATTCCAGCAAGTCTCCATTTAACAAGCTAAAGGGAAAACAGCAAGTTTGGAAATAAGCCGCGTTCAAACCCCGCCAGTTGGAGCAGGGGGGTTGGACTATGTGATCCCTAGAGGTCCCTTCCAACCTCAACCACTCTGTGATTCTGTGATCTTAAAAATCCTACCGCAACTTCTGCTTGAGCCTTTCATTGTTAGGCAAAGAATATGAAGCACCTGAGATGAGAAGCCCCCAATCTGACTGGGCCCAAGGTTTATTCCTGTTCCAGCCACCTTCACCTGTGCCATCAACCGAACTGCTACTGCCAAAATGGACTCAAACACCCTCTCCAACCCTGCAGACATCAGGAATAAATGATCTGTGATTAGCAGGGATTCCTTCATCCTTTCCGAGCCAATCGTGTCTGCCATCTCCTGGTATTTTTCGCGGAAACAAAAGCGCTCCCTGCACAAAGGCGCTCCGGAGCAGCGATCCTGCTGCCCACAATGGCTGCTTTCAAGGCGACCTTGCCCTCGCTGAAGCGCGATACTTCCCGGCCTGCTCCCAAATGACAGCTCTTTAACCTGGGATAAGCAGGAAGAGGAGGGGGAAGAGCGCGAGGGGGAGCAGGGACAAAGGAGGAGGGCTGTTTTATCCCAAAGGCACCCCAAAGGGACAGAAGGACCCGCGCGCCCCRGAGAACTCGCAGGGGAGCCAGCCCTGAGCGCGTCTCCGTGCAGGCCTATACTGGGCAGGTAGTGCCGGAGATCCCGGAGCCCGACGGCTCCCGCGTTTATCCAAGCTCAGAGGGGATTACAGCCGCAGACGCCAGGAAAGAGTCCGCGTGGCGGGGGGAAGGATAAGGAGGATGAGGAGGAGAGGGCACACAACCTAAGCTCGAGGATGGGAGAGAAAAGCAGCAGACTTTGATTGATCTGATGAGCCTATTTAGGTCACAGCACAATAAAGCTAATTCATTCCTTTGACGATTCAAAACCTCTCTCCACAGACCCTCTCTCACGCACACAGGTCACTGGGGAGAAAAGGAAGAATCGAGGCAAAGCTGCACGGAGATAAAGCCGTGATTTCTCTTGGTTAGTGCATCTCCTGACAAATATTTCAACTACAAACAGTTGAACCAGTAGCATTTAGTGAATGTTTAATTTTATTTAATGCTTTTTGTTTCAAATCGCAGGGCACAAACCTTTTCCTTTGGCCGCTGCAGCACCTCAGCTAAGGCAACATTGGTTCACAGGGGAATATTTTGGTCTGTCCGTGAGAAAACTCTTCTAAAACTCCATCCAAAAACCATTCTCATTTTCATTTCCAGCCAACCTTAATGGTAACTCTGCCGTGGCTTTCCCCCAAGATGTGATCAGAGCTAGAAYGGCTGCACTATCAGCCGGGTTGTGCAGCTCCCTGTCTTGCCTTTGCTCCAAGAGCGGGTCACAGGGAAGAGAGGGATATTCAGAAGGGGCCACGTTTCAAGCTCCCTCGGAGGCCGGACCACGTGAGCCCTGCCATTGGCTTTTGGAGCACCCGGTGTGAAACCAGACAACACAAGTGCCATTTCCAAACTTCTGTCCCATACAGTTTCCTCATTTAGTCTGCATTTCCAAGCTGGCAGCTGTGCAATGGTTGATCCACACTAATATCCCACAGCCGTTTTAAACTAATCTTGCTCTGCATTCTCCTTAGGGGACGCATTCCCGGCTCATTTCATTTATTTAGAGATCACAGAAAGAATTTTTGTTGCACATCCCAAATGTCCCCTCCCAGCAAAGCTCTTTGGGATATTTTTATTTATATGTGGATTATCCTGGTATAAGCATTCAGCATATTCACATTTTTCTTCTTCCTTCTGCTGACTACTTAATATACTCAACAGTGAGTTGCATTTAGTTCTCTAAATTCCGAAACAAGATACCCACTCTTAAAATTAAGTAGGTACATCTCCTAGTTTCCCCTAGAACATCCCCTAGAACCTTGCAAATCATATATAAAAAAATGTTTATATACTTGCCTAAAAAGACAGATTACTTCATAAAATTACTTCTTAGCACTAAAAATCATAAGCAAAGTTTTCTTTCTCTAGACCATATCGTAAGTTGAAAAAAAAGGTTTTTGTTTCTTAGCCAGAAACTTCCAAAAACATCTCCCTAAAAGATTGTGCAATACAAGAGGAGAATGGTAAGCAAGGGCTAAGGTTCACAAGCAATAAATGAACTGCAGCAGTTACGACCTTTGGTATTTTCCCTAAAACTCCAAGGCTTTTTACAAACTGCGGAAAGCCAGGCATGTTCCAGTTAAACAGTGGCATAATCTGCCTTGAAAAATCTTCAACCTTGAACAATCTCTTCAACTAAACTAAAGYACTGAGCCCATTTAATGACTGCCTAAATCCTGGGCTGTTGGAGGATTTGGCGATGAATTTTAAGCTCCTAAGGGAACAATGAACCAACACCAGCACCAAAGCATCTCCAGACGGTGCCTTTGGCTGGGCCAGGCTGCCATGACCTGAGGCATGATCAAACATCAGTGGATTTTAAAAGCAAATTTCAAGACCACTTTTGCGTGGTCAGCACCTTCTTTCTAGAACCTCTCAGTGCCACAGAACGGCTGAGCATGGAAGGGATCTCTGGAGACCATCTCCTCCCACTCCCTGCTGCTCAAGCAGGGTCACCTGGAACACGTTGCAAGGTCCAGGTAGCTTTCACAGAGCTCTAAGGATGGAGCCTCCGCAACCTCTTTGGGCAGCCCGTTCCAGTGCTCTGTTACCTCTGCAGCACAGAACGTTTCACATTTCTCCTTGGTCTTGGATGGAAGTCTCTGTGTTGCAGTTTGCGCCGAGCASAAGCTCTGCTGTTGGGCCCGCTGTCAGTGCCCCTCAGCAGCCGCTCACCTAGCCCACGTCTCCTAGACTTCCCGTTGAAGACACTCAGGGGAGACAAGGGCAGAAGCCTCCCACAAGTCACAGCAGGCCAGACCCACATCTAGAGCCACCCCATCACAGCACAGCAGGTCGTCAGATTCGTTTAAAGTGATCTTCCCCTCAACGCAAGTTTATGCAAGTTTAAAGTGCAGATCAACGCTGCTCACACTAAACCTAGCAAGATATTTTTAAAAGAGCTTCTCAATGTATATATTCTTGCCAATGCACTGCGACTTTGTGGCTTCCAACTCCTGATTACAGATTGGAGATCCCACACAAACAAATGCATAGACACTTACGCAGAGTCTAAAAGAATATTTATGTGCAGAAATACTGTGGCTTTGCCAGTCTACACTGTAAGCTCAAACCAATGAACTGCCTTGTCAGGCTCAGTCTTTTTGAGTGCCTATTAGTATCTGTTATTAAAAAGGCAGCAAGAGAAAAGCCAAAGAAATAGCAGCAGTTAATGACTTCTAAGCAAAGAACTATAAACAAACCCTGGTGTCTCGAGACAGTTTAAAAATAGAGCTGCTGAGTTTTGTGTGATAGCTTAATAAACTACCCACAACGATCCAAATTAAACTTGCATTTACAAATTTGTCCAGAGGTTTGGTTTGTTAATTAYTGACAGCTTGAGCTTATACAGACTGGATGGTAAAACTAGACTGTATTATACATCATAAATTGTGGACAAGAGAGGGTACTTAGCATTAAAATAATTTGACCACAGCCATCTAGGAGAACGARGCGAGAAACCCTGGCAAGACATTTCCAGCAGGGCCCTGGGTAGGTCCTACTGTGGAGGACATCCAATCTGGACATAGGAAGGAGGTGGAAGTTCAGTGTGCACAGAGTTGCCATTCCTAGGAGAGCACATCAGTAACACCATAACCCTGCTTTCCTCATTCTTTTTCTTCTTTTTTTTTTTTTTTTTTTTTTTTTTTTTTTTTTTTTGCAAAATGTGTTGTACCTGAAAGCCCCTTGCTTTTTGCCCAGCTCCATGGATGATGATAAAAGCAGTCATAGTCTTTCAGAGACACTGCAGCACAGCACCAACCAAAACTCAATCTCAGTTCATTAGAGCTCAATGAAGGTGCCAGCCAACTGCATCTCTCTACTCTACTGCCATGCCAGAAATTATCTAGGCTGCTGCACGCCAACACTTCACATTTTCATTTTTAAACCATTGCTGGTTTGAGTAAAATCATTCAAACCACAACCATTACCAGGGAGCATCACACACAGGATAAGAACTGGCACCCCCTTCAGCTACTGGACACAGAAGTGTCTTTGACGCTGTTCAATTATTTAATCTAACATTGCTACCACCATCTGCTTGGGGACCTGCTCATGCTTTCCAAGCAGAAGCTCCCTGTCCCTGGTCTAGCTATGCCATCATATTTGTGAAAAATGTTTGACAAACAAAAGCACAGCCAGGCACATTAAAAATTGCTGCAGAAAAAGACACAAAAAAACCCCAAAACCCTGAGAGATCATTCAATTAAGAGGGCTGCTAAGCTTCTTTGGATATACCATCCAAAAAACAAGTTTAATTACAAGTTTAATTTCCTGGAACAGATCATGAAAGGCAGGAAAATGCTTTTATGAAACTGTCCATATTTTGGGACATTGGCAAACACACTCAGTCGGACACTAACATGAGAAATAGTGAAAAGGCAGAGAAGGAAGACCACAGCTACGGTGCATAAAACTTCACTGTTCCCAGACTCTTTGTCAACACATCCAAAGGACAACAGACACATGGAGAAGAGTGCTCAAGTGGGGCAGGAAAAGTCATAGTGGAGGCACAGTGGTTTGGATCAGCAAGTGGGCGAGGGTGGGATGGACATTTGGGCAGAGAAGAGCATGGCCACACGTCCTGCTCCAGTCACCACCTGTGCCCTCAAAGCAGAAGGACGAACTTACACATTCACCTCCCAGCCACAACAGCCACAGGTTTTGTTGGTTTTCTCCTCTCCAGAAATTTAGTCTCAAGCAACGCCAGCTCACACCAGTCTGACAGAGGAAATATCTCCCTAGTAAATTAGGTATGTGCCAGTACATTGACAAACAATTTTCAAACAAAGGAGAACTACAACCTAACAGCTACGAGCAGCTCTTTGGGGAATTCCGCCTTTAAATTAATAATATTCAGACTCCAGCACATCTGCGTGGGTACTGGAGACATGTGGAGACTGATTGAGTGCAGTTGTGACTGTAGAAATGGCATCATGGGGATTCATATTTATTCTCTTTCAATGACTCCAGGCCAAAACTGGTCAGTTTACAAGCAAGAYGCTGCTTTTTTAACTGCTGTAACTGCAGGCACTGCCTGCAATCCAAAACTCAAGCTGTGTCTTTCCAGCTCATGTATCATCCTCACAATTCAGATTCTACTGCAGTGTATTATAGCATCGATAGAGATGYAATTTTGGTGAACCATTTAAAGCACTTGCCTTATTTAAAAAACGAACACTTCCTTCCACCCCCAAGATTTCTGCTCTASGCATAAGAATTTCAGCATTATTATTTTGTTTTGCACGCCATATTCTTGGAATAGGTTTCATTCAGTCTGCTTCAACTTTTTGTTGTTGTTGTTTGTAATTGTGCAGTCCCTGCACCTTTTCTTATGCTTTCCAACCAAGTTTTGCAAAGCACTTTTTATTTTGTGTTGTGCATTWATTCACAAAAAGGACACCCATTAAATACTCACCCATCTGTTAGCAGTAAGATGGTCCTAAGCCTTTAGTATCAAAATATTCTTAGGCTCTCTTTCCAATACCCAGTTAGACAGATTTAATCAACCAACCACCTCACGCTTTCTAAAACACTGTGTACTCCAGTTCCAGCCCCATGCCTCCTTTCACGGAATATACATATTTCTAGATTATCTACTAACAACTCACAGCTCCTTTTCTAACAAAAGAATAAGCCCTACTTAGTTCTTTAGGACTTTGTTGATCTGCTTAAAAGAGATGTGCAGGAGCAGACAGGAGAAACACACTAAAAGTAGATCACAGCTTTTTTTCAGTTCCCTTTGTACATATCACAGTTTTTGTGTGTGTGTGTGTGTGTGTGTGTGTGTGTGTGTGTGTGTGTATATATACACACACACACATATATACACATTCAAGCACACCCACATGTGCACATGTTCACATATATGTGCGCAACCACACACAGAGCAAGTACAGCAAGGGGAGCTGAAGCTTCCCATTTAGCAATAAGAAGAGTTGTTGGTGCTTTTTAGAGTTTTTCTGATTACAAAAAAAAAAAAACAAAAATCAGCACAACTACATTACACTTTTACCCCATTTTTTGTTCCTGAAGCTCACCTGTGTGTTGTAATACAGCCAAGCAGTAAAAAAAMCTACCTAAGAGAGCTCACATTCTCGCACTCACTTCAATTCCATTTAAACACACAGAACAAACCTAGTGAAAATGTGAACAGATGCAAAGAGAAACCATGCACTAAATGTTGCCTGCTACCGTTCTATGATTCAACTGAACTGACACATCAACACTGCTGCAAGCTACACTGGAGGCAACCCACGAAGGAGAAAGCACGTCGCGTTAAAAAAAAATAGTAATAAAAGCAAAACATCCTCAAAAAATAAGTAGAATGGCAGTTGGCCATCCCACGTTAGCCACTCGTTGAACAAGGGCGCTAAATACATTAAGGTTGGGGGGCGACACGAGCTTTGTTGCCTAACCTGTCCGTTAGCCGTGAGGCGGTTGCCATGGTGAGAGGGGCGGGGTCGCCCCCGCAGCAGCGCGCCCCGGCCCGCCAGACCGTGGTAATGCCCGTCTGGGGGCGAGCGGGAGAAGTCGCGTAACCGACATTTCCTGCCCGGCAAACTGCGGCTCCTGTGCGCGCACCGCGGGAAAAACACACACATACAACACACACACACACACACACACACACACACACACACACACACAAAGCAGGAAAAAACACGAGGCTTTACAAAGTTTCCTTTTCAGAGAAAAGCTCCTCAAAGACAGTGCCGTGCTAGATACAGGCAGTGACCACCTCGAGCTGCTTGGGTTTTGCTGTGCCTGTTTTGGACACACTAAGCAAACTATATTTTTTTCCTTTGATTTTYCCCCCCTTCATCTCAGCAAGGGGGGAAATGCTGCCATGAGAGGCCCCATTCTGCTCAAGACTTGCYGCTTTTACCTAAAAAGACACTGCTACAAAATTGCAGCAAAACCAGATGAAGTAAAGGAATCATCAAGTTGTGTACTCGTTGAGGCTCYTCTAGCATTGCTCCCAGGGCAAACATTTCCAGGCAGAATGGATGTAAAAAACAGAAAAAGGCAAACACCCCTGTGCCAACAACAGTGGCKTTAATAAATTACCAAACAAATTCAGTTCTACCTTGTGAAACGCTTTCTTGAACACACAGTTATCATTACAGGCACACACCTTTTTACTCAAGTTTCTCCCACTTYTAAACACAAACAATTTAGGAGTAAGAAGCTACATTTTCTTCTAGAAGTTGGGCCACGTTAAGAAAGCGCGTGCACCTCCTCATCCTGATATTGTTTTTTAAAGACACCGCTCTGCTGGCTTGTTTTCTCTTCAGCACCCCTAAGTAGCCTTCACCGCCTCCTCTGCAGACTCCCCACATGGTTACAGTGAATGAAGTAATTAATATGCAATTAATAAAATAGCATGATCAACTCCTTTTGTTCACAGAAGCAGCTGGTATGCATGTTAGAGTGTAATTAGACAAATTAAGATGTACCACTTTTGTTTGCAGATGAACTGACAGCATCACTCATGCTTCAATGTCACTAAGTCTGCTGGCGTTTGGGATATTTTTTTTTTAAGCATGCCTTTTTTATTAACACTTAAAGGTATCAATGAACCAGATTTATACGCTGCCAGCTGACACCAGATTTATACACTGTACTGACAGCAAAGTGCAAAGCTGATTTACCTCAAAAATGTTTGCATAAGCCAGAGAACGGATCCTTCTCAAGGATTCGGTATGCTCCAAGCACCACAGCTTCGGAGCACTGCTGTACAAAGCAAGTGACTTTGGATTAGGGACAAAAGCAGATTTGATTGGGAATGGTGTATAAGGAAAGGTTTGAAATTCCTGGAGCGGTCTGCAAGGGATGAGACAGTACATGTATTTTTCAATGGTCAGTCACCAGGTTAGTTAGGGGAAACATGGCAGAGCATTACAAAGCTTTTGTCATCTATGGACTTTCCAATATGGATACAACTTCCCTTAGAAGTCATTGGTTTGGATGACAGCAGGAGCAGCACACAAAGGAAAGGGGTTTCAGGAAGAGCCGTAAGCTCTGTAAGAGCCAAGGTCTGGAGCATAATCCTGGTGCTAGAGAGGCTGGCGGCCAGTGCGGCACCAGCGCCGGCCTCCATGAGGCCTCAGCCTCCGCTGGCCGGTTCTCCTGCTGCCTCCAGTGGCCGGGTCTCCCGCTGCCTCCTGCCGGTGGCCAACAGGTCCACGCAGCTGCGGGAAGGCCCCRTGCGGGTCTCTGCTACCCTGAGGTCTCACGCACCCTCTCAGCACTGCCCTCCCTGGAAATGAGCTGGGAGAGCTGGGGCCGTCACCACGTGGSGTCTCCTAAAGGGGACCTCAATGCCCTTCAAGACCTGGCACACCCTCTCTGCTTGCTCTCACCGGCAGAGCAGCACACGTTTGCACCTCATTCTTCTAGAGCACAACATACTTACCCCGTCAGTGTGATTATACCGTTTAAATCGTCACTTTGCTACGTATCATGGGCTCTGCGTAAATTGAAAGGTAGATTAYCGTAACTCAAATTGCGACAGTATGTGCCATGCAGAAAACACTGAACGCAATACTTGAAAAAGGGAATATACATTTAAGACAGGATACCACTGGGAGAGCACCCAGCACACAGAGGCAGCCAGGGGAGTCGGCGGCCTGCAGCCTTGGAAAAGGAGCTCCAGGAAGGAACAATGGGAAAACCTGCCCAGATGATCGGAAGACTCTCTACTCATGCACTATCAGTACAAGAAAACACATTTTAGCTGAAAATCTTGGCTGCCTTTTATCACTTTGTCTCTAAGAGCTGGCCTGTTTGGGAGGAGGTCCTGGGAAGCCAGCCTAGTAAAGTGGATTTAGATTATGCTCCCATAACCTGTTTCTGATCGCTGGGACACTCAATTAGCCAGATCGATAAAGGCAATCCTTAAAATGTCTGTGTCTTTTCTATGGAGTTCAACATTTCTGTCATTGCATTTCAGCTTTAATCTGATTTAAATCCAATTTTCTTACAGCACTCAAGCCCACTTATTGACTACAGACTTCTAGACAGCACAACTCCGAGTGAGATCTGCAGACACAGTGTATCTATAACTCATAAATTCCATGAGTTTTAATCAAATTAAGCGCTAAAGAGCCTGTTCATTCTACTATTAATCATCATCCACAGCCATAGGCTTTCAAAATTCATGTGTTTCAGATATGAATTTGCAGTTATGCTGCTCCACCTCCTTAATTACAGCAGACACTCACTGCTCAAACTGCTGAAAATACCGCACAAAGGATGTCCCTGCACTCTATTTTCTTCCAGACTCCTCCAGAGACACTTGAGGGACGTTAATGAGTTGTGTATCAGAACCTCCTCACCTCTCCCATGTGCCCACAACTGCCACACGCCTCTTATGGTTCAACAGCACCAAGGGAGGAACGTGTAAAAACCACCCACAACACACAGCTCATCCTAACAGCGAGCCCAGCCCAAACTGTTTCCTTCACACCTCGCAGTGAGCAGCCAGGCAAGGCACCTTCGTAGTACTCATGTCACTGATTTACTCTTCATGAACCATTTAAAACATCCCAACATTAATCTTTTCTTGTTCAGCATATTCCACTTTCATGCCTGCTGCACTGCATCCTTCCTCTCTTCCTCCCTGTGCCCCCAATCTACTTTTATATGACTTTCAAAAGAGCTTCTGAGCTGTACAACAAGAGCTTAGTTGTGCAAAGGGGACAAGGAGCAGGGCTTCCACGTAGGGCTGCTCCAGGTCTTCCACTCAAAAGGGAGGCAGGGAGGCTTCTTCTGCATCCAGATGTGCTGAACTTAGAGCAACAAGAGCCTAAAATGCCRCATATGCCCCAAAATACCCATCTGCACATGCAATTATTAATCCAAGACTCAAAGCCATATGAGACTAGTGGACAAACGCCTGGGTTTTGCAACACTTTGGCTTTTTTTTTTCTTCCTTTTTTTTTTTTTGGCCAAAAGAGTAAAATTTCCAAGAAAACTGCTATSATACAAGCTGGATCCATGAGAACAAGCTGGGAGCTAGGACAGCTACTTGCTTGTGTAAGGCTTCATACACTGTCATTATTGCCGTTCACTGCAAAAAGTTGAGGCCTTCTGGCACTTGTGACACAAATGCCACAAATGGCAGAGAGACACTGCATTTCTGAAGAGGGAACAACAAAAGAACCAATAATAACGAGATCGAACATGCTCTTAGTTTAGAAATAGATTTGGTCATTATTCTTTCAAATTATGTTTATTTGCACAAAGCACATATCACACAGAGAGGCCAAAAAGAGAGTTTTACTGTGAAGACTGAGCTGTTGTCCTCGGAAAGCTAATGAATGAAGAGGAATAAAACATTCTTTCATGAGCGAGTGAGCAACAAAACACTGAGAAAAGTCTCAGTAACAGCAGCTACTGTTTAACAAACACTAAAAGTTACCCAGCAGTGCAGCTGGCTTCCTCCCAAACCAGCAAAAGGAAGAAGACAGCTCCAAAAACATCACTAAAACTTCACTGTCTCAAAAATGAGGCAGATGCAATGGTTTAGGTAGGTTAGCAATAGCATATTCCATCTTTAGCCTTTCCTAATTTGATAAAACATGAAAAAGCAATGCTAAGAGCGTAAGAAATGGGCAGTGCACTAGACAGGAGAGGCTGGCAGTCTCGAAAGGTAACAGTCATTACCAACAGGCTCAGAAAAKGATTCAAGTGAGCATTAAAACAAAAACGCAATCATTCTCTGCTTTTTCTAACCAATCGTATCACCAGCTTCCAAACACTTAACAATGCTGCAGTTAGTCTAGAATACAATCATAAATAGCACACGATGAAGACAGTGTCCCCAACACTATAACACTGTTTTTCTTCCAGCGTCGGAAGGCTGTTCAAAGGTGCACGCCTGAGTTCTGGCCGATTTTAATCTTACATCCTTTATTTACAAAAAAACGGGCCTGCAAGAAATGGCGGACCGGCGCTATGGCTGAAGGGCTGCGGCCAAGCTGGCCACGCAGAGCCTTCCTTTCTCAGCACTACCAAGGCTTTTCCTCGGCCGAGCGATGCGGCTGAAGGAGGGAGGGCAAAGACAGGGAAGTCAAGGCGCAGCACGGCCCGTGGCAGCTGCAGGAGCCCCGCATGCAGGCGCCTGGCGGTGGCGGCCCCGCGGCCGCAAGATGGCCGCGCGGGGCGGCGCAGCAGCCGCCATGCCGCGCCGCGCCAGGCRTGCCCGGCCCCTGCGAGCTCAACGCCTGCGTGCGAGTCCCGCCGCCCAAGGGCCATCGCGCCCCGCACGCATCGTGCCTTGAGGCAAAAGCAACGTCGCAAGCGCCAACAGGAACAGGCTGCCCGGGGAGGTTGTGGAGTCTCCTTCTCTGGAGGTCTTCAACACCCRCCTGGATGCCGCCCTGTGCCCCGTGCTCTGGGTGTCCCTGCTGGAGCAGGGGGTTGGACTAGGTGACCTCTGGAGGTCCCTTCCAACCTCCACCATTGTGCATGTGAGAGACTGTGAAACCCCTGGGAAGGCCGTTCTCATGCTGCCCGCTCGGTGAAGGCCTCCCTTCGGGGTCCTTATCGCCTGCGATAAAGCGCAGCCAGTGATCCCTGCTGCGCCCTGCGGTTATCGCCCAGCCCGTCCCCAGGAAGCACTTCAGCTTCCAAACACTTTTGTTCCCTAAAATAAACATTAACAGAATGCAAGGGCAGCACAAGCCTCCCTTTYTCGAAGGGAAACAGTACCTGGCCAACGAGGAAAGCTTCGCACTTAAAGGCTCTATTATGTTCCCATTCTTCTTTGTCTCTATGGACTGCGGATGAATAAAAAGAAAAGGGAGCCAGCAAGGCCAAACTGGGGTACCAAATGCCCACTTTTGTACCACAGTGGGACACAGCTATTGAAACACAAGCAGCTTTACAGAGAAAAGTCAGCGTGGTAAGCGGAGACAGAAGGCTGACTGATGTTTCCATTTAAAGGATTCCGCATAAAAATACACTAACTTCCATGGTTTGTAATTTGAGAAGAAGAAATAAAATGAATAGGATCATACTAGACATCAGTGACATTCAATATAAAGGAACCCACAATAAACTCAGTCTGAAACATAAAAAGTTTATTGCTGGGGGCGGAAATTACTGTAAAAATAATTAAAAAAAGGCTCTAGTAGATCACAAGYCGAACAGTTCAACTGCTTAGATACGTGATATGCCCTATATCAACTGAATGTAATCCACAGATAACTTTTTAAAATGTTAAATGAATGGAATTCTCTCTTCCCTAGGCATATGCTTGAACAATGACCAAAAATGAACRCACCTGGACAGGAAGAACAGACACTCCCATTGCACCTACAGGAGCTAAGTCACACAGTTCACAGGTATCCTTTCCACAGCTGTTTATTTAATTTCAATTCATAATTCAGAGCTCGCTAAGCCCTGAATCACATCCAATCACAAGAACAAACTACACAGTGCCTCCAAGCGACTCAGTTGCTTAAAAGCAAAGAAATCCCTAAATCATGTTTCAAAGCATCCTCCTCCTAGATCCTTTTTAAATGCAAAAAAAGGATCTAAGACTGCCTGCATATATTTAATATTTCTTTCTAATACTGTAATAACATAAATATTCTCCAAAATATGGCATAATTTCTTACTCTCTATTACCAAAAGCACTTTGAGAGCTCTACAAAAAGTTTTTCTTTTTTTTTTTTTTTTGGGTCATATACTGCCAAATGGGCTCCTGCAAAACAGCTATTGCAGATACCTGAGTCCAGCTGCAGCAGGACCTCGAAAGACTCTAAACAAAGCAGCCCTGAAGGTGAAGCTGGCAATTTAACCTGTGAGTTTCAGAAATGAACTAAAGAACAGATGAACTTCAGTTCAGAAATGAACTAAAGAAATTCTGGTCATACAGAAAGACCAACCGCAACAAAGTTTTCCCAAGGTTATTTGCATCACATGAGACCTTTCAACAAGGCTGTCACTGGAACTGCTTCCCAGTACTTCTGAGCACCTACACGTGCTCTGATCAGCCACTCTCCTGCCAGATTTTTTCCTCCCAGTTTGTATGTTAGAGAGGCTATTTAATTTTACACAAAAGTACATTCACTCTGAATGAACCAAAATTGACCCTGCGCTCTAAAACACAAACACTCAGCAGGTGAGCTGACCAGAAGGGTGAGCACGGTGTTTCCTCCCCTGCCTTCCCAGAATTTACCTGGGATCGCTCCTGTGGTAAAGGACATTCCTCCYACAGGATGGGACAACAACCAAAACCTGCTTAGCACTAGATGAAGAATAATATAATATAGACAGTTAACATGCATGTAGTTTCAGTACTCGTTAAGGCTGTGTAGTGATATGTGGATAGAAGGTGATTTTTCCACTGCTGGTAGTAACTGGGCATCAACATAGGAGCAGTGAGGCAAAAAAAAATCCATACAGTTCCAAATTCAGCAATGCTTTTTGATTTTTCTTTCTTTTTATTTTTAATAGGTCTGGTGCAAGATTGGCAGCTGGCTTTTGTGGGAAAAGGTTTCTTTGTCCTGTGAAATTTCTTCCCCATCTACACACTTTTCTGAGCAACTGCAGTATAAAGAGCTGACTGCTCAGGAGACAAAAAAAAAAAAAAAAAAAAGAGAAAAAAGGAGGCAAGCAGTGACAGGCTGAAAACAAGACAGATGAATATTACCACTGTCTGTCCTATTCTTCTCTTTCTGCGCTTATGAATGGAACTTGAAGCTATACAGACTTTAAATAACAACAACAAAGGACTCATCATGACTCAAAGGGAAAAATAACCTTGCACCTACGGTTATTCACAAGGAGGCATCTTTAAAATTAAGCGCTTATCAACTCTATTAAAAAAGTATGCGGCTCTGTTAGACCTTTTCCACGTTTTTCTGACCTTTTCATCCAGTTGTTGTTTCTGTGGCTCTCAAMGCGGGCCACGTCAACAGCTGCACTCCTCTAAAACACGGATTTTGCTGAAAAGCAGCGTTACTGAACGGAAAGCCCGAGACCTCCTGCACGCAGAGGTACCCCGAGCACAGAGGCGGCATCACGACGTACTCACTCAACGGCCCCACCAGACACACTAYTCACGCACGCTCTTCTGGGGCTCTGAGCAATGCACTTCTTCCTTAAGAAAATTCTCCATCCTCCAAAGGAATAAAGGGGGAAAAAAGGGCAAGCACTCATTCCCTCACCCACAGGTAAGTTCTGCTAAATGTCCCGTCAAAAGCACCCCWTAGCCCGCCTCCCTTTCTCCCCGCCGCCTCCACGGCCGCGCTCGCGGGCCGGCCGCGACCTTCCTTACTTGTCCACAGGGAATTGCGCTCGTCCTTGCCCGGCAGCCTCCTCCGGGGGCGGCGGGGCCGCTTGCTGCGCCCGTTGCCCATGGCGGGCGAGCAGAGCGGGGCGAGCTCCTCGTCGTCATCGCTGCCGCCCGCCGCCCACCCGCGGCGGCCCAGGCAGCCCCGCACGGGCTCGCCGGGCAGGCAGGGCACGTAGGCGACCATGGGGCCGCCGCCGCCGCGCGGGACCACGAGGGAGCGGCCTCCTTATGACCCCAAAGTGCTCGGAAAATTGCCCAGGAACAGGCTCTCCTCCGCGCCGAGGCGGCCGCGCGGTTACTCGGCAGGCTGGGTTTGGGACAGGGTTGCGGGAAAGAGGAGGATAATAAAAGGAACGGAGCGAAAGATCCCGCTCTGGCTGCCRGTTTGCATCTCGCAGCGGAGCGGGAAGCGTGGGGCTGCCGGGCCGCCTGCCGCCACGGATACCCCGCTTCCTCCTTCCCGCTCCGTCGGAGTCTGCCGCTTCTCTTAAGCTTTATCCCTGATCCCTGATTATTCGCCGCCACCCTCGGAACAACAGGTACTGCGGCCATACGCAGATGGGCACGTCCGAGAGGATTATTTAAAGCTAACGTACTGTAACGATTAGGACATTAACAGCTGCAGCATCATAACTTGGCAAGAATCTGCCAGGAATAAGAACGCTTAAATTCTTCCAAAACRCAAAAACAGGGAAAAACGCAGAAATAACGAAAAAAAGAACAAGGCGTTCCTTTGATACGCCCTTTCTAAGTCAGAAACATTGTTGCTAAAGTACAAAGACACCTTTCAGTTTAGACCGCAGCTGTATTTATGACAAACATTAAGGAAAAAGGCATTTCTATCAGTTTGCAGTCGGTCAGTAGGCGCTCGCAATGCCTCGGCAAGCGGGGTATTACCCCCGTCTAAAGGCGAAGAAACCGTCTCAAAGGGACTTAGCGACTTGCCCGCATGCTGCAAGAGCCAGGATTAGAATTTAGCCATTTTCACTGTTTTAGCCTCACGCTCAATCCGCACGTTCAGGTCACTTCTCCCAGTGCTAAGGAAGTTTCCATAGCGGCTGCTGCATCAGCCCTCACCTCGTATCTCCCATATGATGTTTCTTCAAGAAGCAGTGCTTTTCCCAGGATTTTGAACTGACTGCAATGGCCAGGGATATGGGGACACCAAGGAAAGCAGCACTGACAGATACACATTCCACATTTGTCTGCAGCATTTATTTGTRTTTATTTTTAAGGTCAATTTTTTACTTTACAGTGCTTGAAAAGTAACATAAAGGGATATTTGCTTTTCAAATTGTGAAGTACCAATATCCTAAATAAAGTGCAGCTAATACAGTCCTGTTCTTAGGCTGCTTCCTCAAGTATTGTTCGTAACGGYTTCAGCCACACACCTTTTCATTGAGGAAAGCAACTCCTCTCCAAGCAGGAACATGGTAATGCTAGGAAACATTCATGTGTTTTAGGAAACACATCTTCTGCTATTTGGCTGATTTCTGCATTAAATTTCTGGGCAGAAACACCCTAAAAAGTTCAAATGAGTGTTTTTTTCTTTCTCCTTGACCCACACGTGTCCCTGCACCATGGCAGCATCAGRGTCAAACAGGCAAAATACAAAGTAGATCGCCTTGCAAAAACCGACTCCAATGCTGGCAGAAAGTCAGCAAGAAACCACTGGGTTTGGCACCTACATTTCGTTTAACCTTCCACTTCTTTGCTCAGAAGTCTGTGCAATTCATTTTCACATGGTAGAATCTCTGAAAACCTGCAAACAACTGCAAATAGGTCTTAAAATGAGAAGTGTCGGCTAACTTTAATAAATATGAGTGAAACCAGCCCTGTCCATGTTTAACTTTCTTTGACAAATGGCTATTTCAAACATTTTTAAAAATATGGACAGAACTGAGGAGACACAGACAGCGCATCTGCACACACAGAAGAACTGAGGAACCAAAGGCTGGCACTGSGGTGTCTGAGGCAAATACAAATTCACAAAGCCAAGTAAATATACTCATCAGACTACGAGACAGACACCCTGTGATTAACAGGAGCTGAGTTCAATTCACTCATCACCCACACTGGTATCCCCGTGTCTGCCTGCATAAATTAATGTCTAGACAGTTACCCTAAGTGGAATGAGGCTCCGAGTTAACCAGTTCATAAGCAGCCCATTTAAAGCACCCAAATGGAACGATAAAACTCGCTGATATCCCCCCCACTGTGGCTGCTGCCTCAGCCTCTTCCTTCCCTGGGACTATGAGGGTCTTGGGAAGAACCATTCTGTTAAAAAAAAGACGCATAAAATTTCTGAAAATCAGAAATTTTCAGAAACTCTGTTAAGCAAGAGWGCCCTGTTTTTCATTTCTGTCCTGGAAGGCCTGCAGACAGGAACAATATCCTTTATTAGACAAGATGACGGCTGGATTTAGATTATACTTCTTATTTTAATAACTCAAATTATGTTATCAAGCCATACTTCACAAGATTATCGGCTGATATTTGCTCACAGGCATATCTCTATGCAATTACATGTACACATATATGTATAAAAATAATATTCTGTATAATATTACAATATGTAACAATGCAAACACGGAAGGAAGCAGATAGAGGAAACGGCCAAATTTCAGTGTTTACTGTAAACTCAGATGTTCCCCAGCACTTAACAAGATCACACAGGCTAACACACTGGCCTGCAGACCCAATAACATTTAGCAGGCGTTTTCTGGACTACAGACAGCTTCAATTAGCCCTGTTCTCAGCACGTGCTCATGAAGTGAGGCTGATGCACCRTAATGGGATCAGGGCTGCAATCCAGGTTAACCAGTATATTTACCATATGGCAGGCATTTACGTCCACACTGGTTTGTTTATTTATTTATTTAAACTTTAAGAATAAATCTGCTCTTACCTGAAGTCTTAAAGACCTCCATTAACATACATGATGTAGGATTTAATGGTAATTATGATTTCAATTATTAGCACACACAAAACCATAAAGAGGTAGGAATGGGATGCTCCATCCCATGTAAGCAGGGCTTTTTACACATTGCCAGTTTATCCATTTCCCTCTTCCAGTCTCCCCAAAACTCCTGTGAAAAAGTRCTGTTTTATTTTAGTCTGTGGCTATATGAAGGAATAATCCTCCCAAGTTTGATAAAGCCAAATTTTCACCCAAAGTTTTATTCATACTGCTCCACTGCAGCTACAATACTGCTGTTTTTTTAAGCACACAAAAGTGAGGCTGTTCATTTCTCCCAGCCTTGAGCTGTCATTTATATAAATGACTCTCCAAAAATAACATTTTATTTCCGTTATTGCTTTTTTTTTCTTGTATGCATGTTCTGAGCAGACAGTTAACACACACATATTCATCTCTATCGGCGTGTGTCATTTCTGCTTTACAGTCAGGCTCTATTAGGGAGAGCTTAAATAACTAGGGAGAGAAACAATTACATGAAACCAGAAACATCAGGTTTAAAGAAAAAAAAAAGATCATTAAGAGTCTGACAGACTCCCCAAACTGTGACCAGCTTGGTGATTACAAGAAATGAAATAAAAATGCAACCAAATAAGACATCAGTGCCTGCTGTGCATATATGCCCGTGAGACGTAAAACCAGCAGTGACACTAATGACATATTACACGTGGACGCATATACAATGCATAAGGAATATGCATAATGGAAACACAAGGGATTTAGAAGCAGAAAGTATGGCCATATCAGCGCGACTTTGCCATCAGCAGAATCTTTATGAATATGATAAATGGGAAATTCTACCATTGGGTTTTCCACGCGATACGTAGCCCTTTGGCGAGAGGAAAAATGCAAACATACTGTAATCGAATAATGGCACTTGCCTCAACACTCATGCACAACGCAGTGAAAACACCAAGCGCAGTAATTACTGCTGCAAGCRCAACAGCCCCGGCTGAAATTAAAGGGAGCTTACAGAAATCCACAGGGATAAACCTTGCCCTCATTAGGCAGCGCTTCTATTTATAACAGGGCCTGGCTGACACATTCTGGGAAGGGTTTCTTGCTTTTTTGGCTGATCGGCGGGAGGTTATAAATAGTAATCACAGTTATCTTAAAAGCATATATATGTGTGTGCGTGCATACCTATACAGACATCCATATATGTTGCTGCTACACTGGTCGTGCTTTCTCAGAGCTATTTAACATCAACCTGACCCTCTGGCAACGCTGTGGGAGAGGAAACCCCCTCACCTGCGGGAGGGAGGGAGARAGGGAGGGCTGGAAAACTGCAGGGAGACGGGAGAGGTGGGAGCCCCAGGTGGGGGGACCCGGTGCCCGGAGCCGCCTCGGCCAGGCCAGCCAGGGAGCTCCTGCCCTCCACCCGAGCGCTGCCTCCCGAGCCACATGCTGCAAAGACACAAACAGCACACGAGAGCTTTAGCTTTAGTCTTCAAACACTTCAAAACCAAGTGAAAAACAACAAAAAAGGTAAACTCTCAAGTTAGTGTGACTCGCTATTTTTCTCCAAAGATGAGCATCTCAAACAGGAAGCTGGCAGGATGCACCAGCCTCGCACTGTGTCAAGCAACCCAAACAGCCAAGTATCTCCTCGGATGCCGGGAGAGATGAACGGGCCGGGAGCGGCTGCGGGAGCCGCGGCCAGGACGGGCTCCGAGCCCCTCGCTGCTTCACAGCACTCTCCCCACTGCCACCTTCACATTCACCAGCATTAACCCCGGCCCCTGCTACTTCCATGGAATCATTCCCTTGCATGCRCATGACTACCTACCTCAAACATTTATTTATTCATTTAATTTATTTACTGGAGTGAGCAATAACGTACGCACACCTAGCAGCCCTTGAATGGCACAACATTTAAAAGCAGCAATAAAAAGAGAGGTGTCTTGTAAAACGCCTGTTTCTGATAGTTGTGTGCACCATGAACAGGATACAAACCTGGGAGCGTAAGGGCACCTGGCTAACTTAATTCCTGGTACCCACATAGGCAGGTGTATATTCATCAAGATACAAGATTCATCGAAGGGTCATTCTTTGGCAAACCTCAACAGCCTGCAGGGAGATTGAATTTGCAACTCTATCAATACAGCAGCTCCCCATGAAACTTTGACACAACAAAAATAACAACAAGTCAAAGTAAAAACAAACCAAAAGGAACATGAGGATTCAACGCCCTGGTGGAAACAAAAACTATTTTAAAAACTCCTGAATTATGTTTCTTGCTTTCCTGCCCTCTCTGATAACTATRTCCATATTACCAAAACAACTCCTCTGGTTTCAGATTCACTTTATGCTCACAGCTGACACCCTTCCCATCAAATCCATACAGAGACTGCTGCACAGGCTTCTTSTATCTTTGCTTCTATCATCAACAGCCTTTTCAGCCTCTTCACATAGAGATGCCCTGCACTTACAGTGAGAGATCTTACCATCTTTTACAGTAAGATATTATGATCTGGAACAACCTTTCTGTATCTCTGGCTTCCTCAGCTCTGATTACACCCATTACCCTCTCTTTCACCTCTTGATTTTATTTTTCCGTATGTAATTGTTTTCTCTAATTCTTTTTAATCTGCTTAAGTATTGTGATACAGAGCACATGTGTAAGACATCAGGGGAGAAAAACACACTTTGCATTGCATTAGTGGCAGTCTCCGGTCATTTAAAAACACACTTCTGTGTTCCARTTATTCACCTCCACTTCCAAGTAGAAAGAAAGCCTTCTTAGGAGCAACAATGTCCTAAGCTTAACATTCAGTCCTGATCAGTAGGGAGGATTCAAACTTTGGAGTACTTAAACAAGAAAGCAAACAGAGCCAGCTGTATAAGCAGCAGGTAAATGAGAAAAATCTTGGGGTGCTTTTCCTGCTCTTTGCAGCCATGCAAAACCCGAGCCCTTTGCTAACACRCAGCACTTTGCAAACCAGGGGGCAAAACCCACACAGGAGGCAGGCGGCGCTGGGGGGGCCGGTGCTGCCCGTGCGGCGCCGAGCTGCTCRACACCACGGGCTGGCACGCAGGTTTGTGCTCAGGTTACCGGCAGGAGCCCTGCTTATGAACTCACTACCACAGCAATGGGAAAAGACGTCTCAAAGATGTCTCCCCACTCCTTATTTTTTATTTTATTTTATTTTTTTTCTTTCTCACAATTCCTTTGCAGATTTAAAGGCCCGACCAGGGAGGCTCCTTCCCGACACGGCACAGCAGCCCCCTCACTTCCATCCCGGCAGGCCGCTGCAACCAAAACCTCCCCATGCACCGGGATCTTCAGCACAAAGACAAAGCAAGCTGCTCCTTCGCAAAAGCCAGCATCAAAAACCGCCGCCTGCGACCGGGAAGCGGCTCCTGCTGCCCTGTGTCCTTGTGAATCAGGGCTCTGTCCAGATCTCGTTTCCGTAACTCAGAGGCCATTCCCGGTGCTCAAAATCGCAGTGCCACCTCGCGGACGGCTCCTCACGCGCCGGGGCAGCAGCGGCCTTCAGGGCTCAAGCAACAGCCTGGGGAACATCCCAGCCCTATGGAGCGAGCCGTGGCAAACTGTTAGGGGACACCTCCAGAAACACCTCCTTGCGCGTGGCCACGTCGCTCCAAGGAGTCCGGCCTTGAAGCTTCCCGTAAACCAGAGCGTCTGCTCCATCCCTGTCCCAAACTCCAGGGCGAATCCCTCCGGTGTCGCGCTCCTTGCTGCTCYGGACGTGCCCCTCGTGGGCCTTACTGCGTGCTTGGTGTAAGGTGACTTGCCTTGTTGTCCGTTCGGGAATAACGGGAAAAGCAGCATGGCCACAGGCTTCTGCCGCCAGCCTGGGGAAACCTTGCGCCTCTGCACGGAGAGGCGCGCGAGGGACCAGAACGTCGTGGCGTTTTAGCAAACGCCATCGCACACAGAGCACATGGCTCAGTACTAAACTCTTAAACCGAAGCATTGCAGTGGCTTGAGAATCACCTATACACCAGACACACCAGTTAAATTAACCTCTTGAGACTTACGGGAGGGCAAAGTACAGCCCAGCCGCCYACAGCAGGTCAAGCAAAGGCTTCCCAAAAAGGGCAGGGAAACTCCTGAATGTACAGACCACGGGGAAGGAATGCACCAGATTCCACTGGAAAAAGTAACGGCAAAGATTAGGCTGCTGTGGAAAGATTAGGCTAATGGGGAGCAGTCTAAAGCAGCAGCTTTTCAAAACAAAATAAAATCACGCCCTAACAATGCTGTTCTTGAGGCCGCAGATCAGTAATTTTTGAATAAATCCTCAGCGTCACCAGTACGTTCAGGATTTTTAAAGAAAAGTCACATTAATACAGTGCTCACCTCAGTTCTTCCTGCTCTGTCACTGTTGTTCCTGCAAAAAACTCCTTGGATGGCTGTTTCAAACAGCTACCAAGTTACCAGTTGAAGCTAAACTGCTCCTACAATCACAGTATCTGATTTTCCAGCAAAAATGACTAAACTGGAAGTTCTACAGTTTAGCCACTACACAGTCTACCAGTCCATTTCTTTCTTTATAGTTCTTAATATTTCTTAATATTTATAACTACTGCTCTGTAAAAAAAAATCTAAGTCAAATGGTTGGTCTTTCCAAGTAGTTTCGTGCAGCTCATTTACCTACAGACCTGCCACAGACAGCACATAAAGTGATACCCCTAATTGCTTATGGATATTGTTTTTTGGCTGTTCATTAGCCAAACAAGAAGCAAGACTCACCTTGAAATTATTTACAGCAGTCTCCAAAAATAAGTCCCCCTCTAGATGCTGATTTATGCTGTTGTGCCTGGAAAAGATCTCCTCTTCAAAAACCCTGACTAAGCAATGCACAAGTGCCTTAGCTATGGCACGGCCCATATCAAAATCGTAAACYAGGATATGGAAAACTTTAAAAAATCTTCAAGTGCCTGCTACTGCTTACTTCCCTTGACTTGATATATTCTGACTTGATCTGTTTAACTCAGACTCTTGATTAAATAAATTCCTAGTGGAATGGGTCACTCTGMACCTTCTTCTCTTCTGCAGCCACTCAGCTTCACACACATTCTGCTCGGAGCCCTTCCTTTCATTTCTCCCTCCCCTCTGCTTTTGCTTTCCCCCTCAAAACTGGAATGATAATTGAAGAATAGGCTTAGAAATTTTAGTGGGAAAGTAAAATTACCTTTAACTGATTTGAAAACAATTCTGCAAAAAGGGGAAGCGATAAGGAAATTAAAATACATTTATAGTCATTTACATTCATCAGATAGAATTAAGATCAAAAAAAAAAAAAACCCAAAAACAAACAAAAATAAACCCCAAAACCTTTTATTATGCAAGAAAGCAAGAATGGAAATTTCTGGATCTACTATATTCCAGATATATTAAGTAACTGGTTTCATTTTTTCAACTCCCCGCCGAGATACTAGCTCACCGGTGTAAGAGAGGATAAAATCCCCTGTGCAGTAACTACTACGAGGAGCAAAACCACCGGAGTTGCATGAGGAAGGGAGGGGAGGGGAGCCACCTCACGCTGTTCCTCGGAGCAGCTCTGTGGATCAAGTTCTGAGGCAGAGCACATTCCTGCGTAATCCCAGCAGGTTCAACGCAAACCACTACAACAGCACTACCAGGTGACGGAGGCTGACAGATCCCTGGCCCCCTTCCAGGTTTTCCAAGTGCGGATTTTTCAAAGTACAAAGAAAGAGCAACTTGCTGCTTTTCTTCAAAAACACGAGCTTGCTCTGAAGCTCCTTAGAGGTTGTCAAGCCCCAAGTGCTCAGATTTGAGGCTCGGGATGAAAAATGTGGGTTGTTACTACCCTCGCAGCAACAGCCGCAAACACTTCACACGCAAGGCTAACCTGGGCCGGCACCTTCCTGAAAACCCAACCAGGCAGCTCTTCTACAACACCGGTGTACAGAAATGACAGCGACAGAGAATATAACGAAAAATATAAATAAAACAAATAAAAAGCATAAAAGCATCCCCAGTTTCCTGTTAGGCATGTGTATAGCAAATTGCACAAACACCTGCACAGCATTAATTAGTCGTCATTGTACAGCTATTTAAAATAGTTTAAAAACTTGAAGCTATTCAACTTTTACTGTCGTGGACGGCCAGCACCCATTGCCAATACCTTACCCATAGATATTCTCCCTCCATAAGTGCAAGTTCATTACTAGCAAGAACCTGCACAGGACGGTGAGCATTTATGTCCTCACTCTGATGGAARCTCCTCGCTCTCTTGGTCTTGACCAGCAAGTTTGGATGATTTGGGSAGTCTTGATTGTTAAATCCAGAAGCAAAATGATTTTTCAGTTATGATTTTTTTAAGCAAATAAAATTAAATAAATAAATAATTAAACAAATAAACAAACAGAAAGGAGAAGCTATAATCCATTGGCAGTACACAGTGGTTAGAGGCATCCTACCTTAAGGACACAATTTTCATCATGCTTCTGTCACACTATCTAATCAAATTCCCCGTTAAATTACAAAATCAGTAGGTTTTTTTTAAACACTTGAAATAATATTTGTAAAAAATTATATAWATGAAACTACTTGCACACATGCCCAAATAAGCTTGTGCTTATGCAGAATCCTGCCATGAGGACACCCTGCTTTAGGATAACACCATCAGCAAAAGCCCAAGTTCTTTGGTTGGAGATAACAAACTGTTTGACCCGACGGGCCAAGCCCTGGACAAGCACCAGGCAGTGGCTCTGTGCTCGCCCGTTGCCCCTGCCGAGCACACGCACAGCCCGGCAAACCAGACGCACCTGCRGGAGACTAAGGAAAACACGGCTTTGAATCAATCGCAAACTGCCTTCCAAACACCAGCTAGGCAGGGAAACACCTTCTCATGTTGTGTATTTTCGGATATATTCTGAAATACTCAGACACTGACAAGCTCCCACACCTTCCTCGAGGCCGCGCTCGTTCCCACTTCCACCTTCCGCCTTCCTCCCAGSCCTGCAGCCCCGTGCTGAGGAGCTCAACCCCAGGCCTCGCATCCCGCTTCCGCAGGGAGCACCTGGAGCTCCCGCTTCACCTGTTTCCACCTGAGCGGCCGCGGAAGGACACGGCCCCGCAGGGCGCTGCACAGCTGCCCTCCCGGTCGCCGGCAACAAAAGCCTCTTTGTGACCGGGAATTCCATCAGCCTCTTTGYGACCGGGAATTCCATGGGAGCCAGGGAGCCGGGACAGCAAAAAGCAAACCTGGCTGACCGCAGACGGGAGCGCGTGTGCGTGCAGACAGGGAGAGCTTCCCTCCARTTTATTTAACACGAGCCTCCCTGCAAATTAAGCCTTTGGGCAAGAGCATCCAACTGGTTGACCTTAATAATGAATAGAGGGGGAAAAAAAATGGTTTTCTTCATTACTTAAGCGTCGTGCTTTTTTTTCTTTAACCTATGTAAGCATGTTATAGACAAAGAGACAAAGCAATTCTCTTAAGGCAAAAACAGAACAGTGTGAGATTGTGTGACCGAGGCTCGGCTGGAAAACGCAACCCTCTCCTGAGGAGCAGGTTCCCAGCACTGGCACTGAGGTGGCTTTGCTTCAGCACAAGCTTCGCTCCTCGCCTGCACTATGAGAGGTGGCTACAGTGGCTGTTTGTGAGGTTTCTGCAATTATTTAAACAGCTTAAATTAGAATGGGGATGGATTAAAAATTAGGAAGGGCACAGGATGCTGTGCTGCAAAGAGCAGCTCGGTAATAGATAACTGGGTTAGGAGGATGCAGGGACCAAAAGTGAGAGCACCTAGCAGGCAGGCTGCAGTAAGACCCTGCTGTCTCTTGCTGCAAACCTAACTAGAGGGTGCCGCAGGTACAGACAGGGCAGCAGAAAGCTGAAGGATGCCACAGCAGTGCCCGAGGCCCCTGGAAGAGCAGGAAAACCACGCAATAAAGCCCTGTGGAAGGCGGAGCGCGCTCCGAGCAGCAGCRGACAGGGGAGCCGGGTGGTGCTGACACCGACACGGGCACCGGGGCTGATGCGGGAGGAGGCCCCGTGATGCTCYCGCCGCCTTCCCCATCTCGGGAAGGAAGGAAAGGAAGCTGCAAAAACCATTATCCATACCAAACAATTCCGTCTCCTTCTCGCCAAGCAGAAGCACTTCAGCAGATGACCAGCACAAACACGGCACAGATGCAACGTGCCCTCCAAGCCTCCATAGAGCCCATGCAACCTCAGCCACAGCCTTCGTTTCCCAGCTCCTGGGGCTCCAACGTAATCTCTCTCAGCAACTTATCAAGAAACATCTTAAAAACACTTCTTTGTCTACATTATCCTGTTTGGGAGTCTTTTCCACAACTTCCCTTCCTCAGATGGTTTGTAGCCTTTTCATGTCGACTTCAATTAACTCCGAACTCACTCACAACCACTCATCTGGTGCCAACACCGTCCTCCAACTCGAGCAGGTTTCCTCCCTGCTTGGGGCGCTTGCCGCCAAAGCCAGACTGAATCAGGCCCGTTTYTGTGATTGCTCTGCCCACGACCAGCAATTTTACCAGTATTTTAAAGTCTGAAGTTCCTGCTAATTCACACAAGAACACCAGCTGCCAGAAACACAGTGTGATTTTTTTTAATATAGCGAGGAAAAAAAAAAGTGGGATGCTCCAGGGGGCTGGAAGTGAGACAACACTGGGGCAGTATTAAAAAAGATGAACGAGATGCCTTAGATAATTACAGAACATTTAGGCAGCCATTAACTGCTGGCAGTCACAGCTGTGACYGAAAGAATTGAAAATATGTCCATCTCTTTGTACGAGACAGCGGAGTTTCACACAACACACATCTCCCGTTCAATAAAAACTTAGGGCATTTCCACCAGTTACTTCTCTCCAGTTACAAACGCTGCTGGGAGGCAGAGGAGGTGAAAGAAAAGACCTATAAAATAGTAACTAACACAGACAATACA
This sequence comes from Nothoprocta perdicaria, assembly GCF_003342845.1. Lineage (NCBI taxonomy): Eukaryota > Metazoa > Chordata > Aves > Tinamiformes > Tinamidae > Nothoprocta > Nothoprocta perdicaria. Next base: position 1,243,973 of record NW_020455777.1, on the reverse strand, counting down.
GATGGGGTAATGCTACACTTCAGCAATGCGAATTATTAAGCTCAAACCATCAAAAAAAMCCAGGAAAATATTTATATATAGGTCCCAAGAACGTGCACGCTGCTCGGCGACCGCCTCAGCCCCGAATTCCTCCAATAGCTACGGATCCAACCAGCTGTGCAGGCGACTTCTGTCTCATGTGTCTAACACTCCCCCGCCCGCACGCTCCCGCTCTTCCCAAATCCAGCGCTGGCTGCTCCCCGAAACTCCACAGAAACTTGCTGCCCTCCGCTGCCGCGCGCCCGTCCTCCAGACGGGGCAGTTAATAGACACTGCTTAAAACCAGTTAATAGATACTGTTCAAAACCAAATATTAGGAGGTCAAGGAAGACAGTGGCAGGTCTCTCAGGCCACGGGTCCCTCGGTGCAGAGGTGCAGTGCGATGCAAGCGCTGCAAACAGCTCCTGCTGCAGCCTGCAGCGCAGAGCATCCCGCTGGACGGGCACCGGGGAGCCACAGGAACCGGAGCAAACGCTCCCGGGAAATAAAACTGGAGGCAAAGGGAAAGGCTGCGTGTTAATTTAACAGCTGTCACAAGGCACGTCAGTTCTCACAGCCTTACGGGATAGAAACACCATTGCCTCACTAAACTAAAGGACTACGAGGATCAACTGGGTTTGTATTTATAAAGGACTGCATTTAAAAAGCACAAAACRAATTCTAATGTGGAAAGCAAGGCCCACACAGGAGTCTTTCCTGACTCCCACTAAAGGGGTGCTGAAGGAGACATTCAATACTAACCAATTTCCCAGCTAAATCTACCCAACTTGCTTTATTGCCGTATAATTTTAGGGCGAATTTCACCCCGGGTAAGCAGCTGAAAGACCTTTGTGCCCTGAGAAAGGCCAGCATACCTGCAGGAAGAGATCGCTATCTAGTGCCTGATTGTTTTCTGCCCAGCTTCACCCACTGGCATTACTGTTCTTAAAAATTTCACGGAAAAAAACACATGCCTACACCCTGCTTTATTACCCTCCAGAAAGGAATAGAAAAACATGCCACACAATAGGCATTCAGTTTGCAGCTCCTGTGCCRTTTGGTGGGCCCATTCGGGCAGGCAAACAGAACAGCTCCAAGGCTCTCACAAAAAACATGTTCGCCCAACATAGTGAGCAAACAGATTTAGAGGCGCTGTCTGAACTACAGAAACTGGAGCTGGGCAGTGARACCCCTCTCTGATGGGCTGTGAGGGCAGCTGGATGCTGCATTTTCTGTGTGACCCACCAGCTACACACGGACTCGAGAAGGAGAGGGCAGCAGAAGTGGGGACACTGCCTCAGTTCAGCTGCCAAACTACGCTGCTTCCTTTGGAAACTCACTTTGCTTCTATGCACGCTGCCCTCTTCCCAATAGATGCAATATCCACATCTGACTATTTCACAGTGAGGATTTATTATTCAAAACTATAATCTTCTCTTCATTCCATTCAATTCTATGCCATAATTGCAGGTACTGTTGCAAGCAACTCCTTCTCCCTTTGGCATTCGTTGCCTTCTGCCACGAAGAGGAAGGTTCTGGGCCAAACGCTACGAACGTGCCCAGCCACGTGCAGGTCTTGTCCCCTCTGGTCCTTCCCTTTTTTCTGCAAGACATGACAACATTGTTTAAAGTATAAAGCATTTTAAACACTAAGAGCTCTTCAATAATTAAGTAAACACTGATTTCTTTCATAGCATATATATGCACCCCATGTTTGACAGGTCTATTATCCTGCTGCCATCCCAGGAATTCGCCTGGATGTAACTTTTGGACCGAAACTATACGAAGAGTCCTACTCAGGATAAAAAGAAAGTCACAGACCAAAGCAGAGATAAACTAAGTGATCATTAATTTGAACGGGGGCATGAAGGGGCAAAGAAAACCTGCTGGGAAAAGCACTGCAGAAGAATAACTCTGTGAAACACAGAAGGAAGAAAGGAAGAAAAATAGCAAGACTTGTTCTGACAGACGCAGATTTATTAACAACCACTTTCTTGCTACTTAATTCTGAGGGACTGTGCCGTTCTTGTCAAGCATCAGCCACTCTGCTGTAAACCAAGGAATTGGTGAATCCCAACCAGCCGAAAGCCACCAGTGCTGCCTGTTCCCATCTGGTTCTTCAGCGCTGAGACTGAGAGACATGAGGGAAACAAAGGCAATGAATTTATTTCAAGAGGAAATAAAGTTCAGGCCACATCTATTACCATGAGATCTGGGCCTTCTGTTATCAGAATGTGAACTAGACTAATGCTCAAACGTTTTTATATTTTGAGGAATTTCAAGGTGAGACGTCCTCAAAGTTACCTGCACTACTGACATCACGTACATGACACCAGGGTTGGCTCTCGAGTCCAATGTGGTTACGCAGAACTGAGATATAAATAAAAACAAACAAAAAAAGCAACAACAAAAACCCACCGAACGGAGTCAGAGGGACAAATACCACACAACCAATCAGCTGCTTTCTCAGATTTAAACTAAATATATTTTAAATTCTGCAAGGAMCCTTCACTCAGAGATTTCTTCATTTAAATTACAAGTCTCCTCCTCCCTCATTTGGGCCGCTTGTTGTATGCAAAAAAAAAAGAAAAAAAAAAAGCATCTTGGTGCACAAATTTTTGCTGGCCTGGCTCAACTTGGAAAATACACTTATTTTAAGACATCGGAGAAAATCTGTTTCTGATTCCAAACACTGGATATTTTATGAGACCATTGCCAAGAAAAGAATCCAAGGAATGTCCTTACATGCACAGAACACACAAGACAACTGGTGAGCAGGCCTGTGATCTTTTTAAAAAAATAAAATAAATAAAACCTACATTTCTGTCATGGAACTCTTCCATAGGGAGCAAGCGGCACATGCCTAGGATTTTTCACGGATAGCTTCTATCATAACTTCTTGCTATTATTAGTCAAAGAGACTTCCCTCAAATCCACAGTTGTAAGACAAGCAAGGATGGAAAATACTTCCCAAGAGCAGCAAGCGGCCACGCTCGCCTTACAGCATTTCTTGGCCCTCTTTTCCTTCCCCAAAAGCTACGAACCAAAGAGAACTCCAGGCAGAACTACAGACACGTGAGCTCGTTTGTGAGCACATGCCAAACGACCCGGGCTCGCGACCCTTCTAGGAATTAACTCTTATGGAGAAAAACAGATTTAAAGGTTTCATTTGCAGCACTTCGACTCAAAACACCTGGAATAATCAGCGCTGCCCYTCCTGCCCGGTGCCTGCAGATGCCCAGGTGTATCAAGCACGACCACAGGCCCTGGCTCATACACGGGATCAACGGCAGCGACGTGGCCATAGGGCCGAGCCCTCCCAGCGGGATGTTCCAGGGATACCTGGGTGCTGGAGGCCTCGGAGCGAGCGCATCCCGGGCTGCCACCACCTGCTCTTGTCCCCGAGCCCACCAGTGCAAATGGAGAAGGGTGCGAGGCAAGAGGCCCTCGCGCACGGTGCGGGCAGTGACTGCTCCAGGCTAATACCAAACACAAGAAGTTAGCAGTGTCRACGTGCAGGAACTTTCCCCTGCTTAAGGTGTAGACAGATTTCTTACCAAGCATTAAAATAGTGCAAAACCGCAATGAACGAAGGCGAGCAGTGTAAGTGCATGTAAACATCAAGGGAAAATAAAAACATATCAAGCAACTTCTGCAAAATACACTGCTATCCAGCACGACTAATAACTCTACCACTTTGAAGCACAGCCTCAAAAATGGCTGTCATCTTGTAACTAGCAACCTCTCTTATCCAGAAAGAAAGGCTACTAACATCTAAAGGTGAATTAGGTGCCAAGAAAACTACAGATGAGCACAGGAGCCCCATTTGCTCTCCAGCTACTCAAATCACTTGAAAAAAAACAAGTACCCTGTTTAAATAGCAACCTCTGTCCTTTATCTCTGAGCTAACTCTTTAGAAAGTTTTGTTTTGCTTTGTTTTCAAATTCCAGCGATGCTTGGAACTGCCTGTGTCACAAACCAGAAATCTCTTGCTCAGCAGTTAAAAAAAACTTAAGTGTGGTGTTTTTTTTTTTAATGTGTTTAAGACTAACCAACACCCAGCAAAATTGTGCTGTGTAACTCATTAAAGCTTTATCTAGGAACACTGATTAATGAGACTAAAATCTAGGGGAGAGGAGCCTTTCTTTCTGTCATCTTAAATTTATGGCTGGCAATTTGTACCCAGATCTTTAATGTGATCTTTTCACAAATAACAACTCTTAGTAAATGCAGTYAACATGTTGGAGCAACTTTGAGACAGCAATAAAGAAGGGTCTGACAAGCAGTCACATATTTAACTTTATTGCTCTCCTTCCCCAGAGAAAGGCTATTTTGTTTGTTTTTAAACAAACTCCTAAGCTGTTCCTTACCACAGCCCTCTGCTGTAGCTGCTTTTCAGCAAGGGAAGGACACCCACAACAGCAGTTTCAAATACAAACAGGAATACAGATGTCACACAAAAACCATAGCTTTTTCTGGTGTTTTAGCTTCAGAAATACACTTTAAGCAAGTTTAGATTAAAAAACAGAACAAAACAAAACAAAAAAACACCCTTCCCTTTCTCCTGACGCCTCTTGCCACCAGGACCCAAGAGCTTCTCTGGAGCAGGGCAGGTTTGACCCAGCCGAGCGCCGGCGTTTCTGCTGCGCACATCTGCGTTGCTGCAACGGCAGCGTCCTGCGCAAACGGGAGCACAACGGGAGCGGGATACGCTCCCAACACCCTCACGGCACAGCACGGTCAGGGAAGATGCTTCACACCATAAACCCCTCCTGGAGGTGCCCGTCTTCGAAAGGTGTCCGTGCGAGCGGCCACAACGCACGTGCACCCATGTGCGCGCACGCAGCGCGCCCGCCCTGCCGTGGGCAGCCACGGGCCCTCCTCGAGGGCTGTACTGGGCAGCCAGGGTCCTGCTCCGCGCTCGCCGAACAAAAGGAGCAAGGAATTCACGCTGTCTCTCATCAACACACCAAGTAAATAACAAATAAAAAAGAAATGTTTACGTACATGTACACACACACACACACACAGAGACATTTCAATAGCGCCCGCCCGCCCAGGGGCACGTCGCGGTCGCAAGGCCCGCRCGGCACCGCTCACCTCTCAGGCAGGACATGCTGCCGCAGGGCCCTGGGGCGCGCGCCGGGTGCCGCTGCCGGGGGCCGCCGCGCACCCGCCGGCCCCGTCCCCATCCCGCCCGGACGAGCGCGCCGGAGCAGCCAGGCATGCGGCCAGCGCCCGCCCATCCGCGGGGTCCCYGGCTGACGCCTCCCCACGCCGAGCGGGCAGATAAAGCCCTTCTGACAGGCACTGCCCGTCGCCTTCAGGCAGCCCCGGCCGGCCTCAGCRCCGCTGTTTTGTGCTCCGTCAGCATTTGTCACTGCCTGGACTCAGCTCGCAGCCACCAATTCGTCAGCCTTGGGAAAACACATCACCTCAGTCTGACTCAACTGTTGTTAGGAACTACTAGCTCTGCTCTTTGTGAAGTTTTCCTTTCTTTTTTCTTTTCCCAGAATGCATGGCTCTTCTCATTTGTGCAGTTTGCTATTTCAGCTATACATATATATATATATGCCAGGCACATAAGCCAAATTCCTGCAAATCTCATATTTAAATACCAGGTAGGGACAGCTCGTCTCTGGAGACAGTCACTCTGCCTCTGAATTTTCTCTGCAAATAACTGGATCTAGAATTTCCCTGCTATCGTGTCAAATCCAGGAGGTGCCTTTACTGAATTTTCATTTTAGGAGGCGTCCTGGGGTGAACTCCTAGAGCTGGGGCCAGCATGGAGTGCTCTGTGCTCTCCACACAAAGCCCATATTCTCACCACACCACAGCTCTGGGGGCACCACATTCCCACAACGCGCCAGTTGGCTCTCCATAGGCCGAATGGAAAACTGTTATTTTTTGAATGCTGAACAGTTATTTTTTGAATATTGTGTAGCCCTTTCTGTGCACCCTGAGAGCGATTCCCGAGCTAAACAGGGAAGATGTTTAGGAGAGGGAGATTTCTTGCATTCACACTATTCCTGACACAGAACAGGAAAGACACTATCTCAAAAAGTATTTTCTTCTTTTAGGATCACAAAGCACAAACAGCTTCCACCAGTACTGTGCTCACTGTGTCAACATTTGGGACTAAATCCAGCACATTAAGATTCTGTTGACTAATGCTTACAGAGACCCCAACCTCAGACAGCAGAAAAACACAAAACTAGGGAATCAGGGCAACCTGCCTTAGTGACGCACTTAGATTTGCCACTGTCACTAATTTCAAGGTATCTTATGCTCTAAGAAGCAAAGATCCTTTTCTTAATTCCATTTTCTGGCATTCCAGGCATACATGTGCTATTTCCTATTACAATTTTTCAGAAGGCTCCGTTTCATGTAGGCCAAATAAATAAAAACATATTGCAGTTGGAGGACGGTTACTTGGATACTAGCGGGATTTTAAGGTCCAATCTTGTTAAATCTACTCATTAATTACCTGGAAGGGGAAGTAAGGAGCACATCAACGATATTCACAGGGGACTGAGAGCAGCTGTGAACACACCACTGGGGACTGAGAAACAACATCACAGATTCTAGAGGAAATTACAAATAGGAAAATGGAAAAAAAAAAATCAATTCTGCACTTATCTAGGGAGAAAAACAAAATAAAACAAGGGAGAGGAAATGATCTGGGGAACAATAACATTGCCTCAGAAATTAAACACAAAATCAGCTGCAACTTRGTAGTGATTTGCTGAAAAATGGAAAGCTGCTTTGGGCTGTAAACACCAAGGCCCCGTCTCACTTGGAGGGTTTGCATCAGCTTCCCTTTCCCAAGGGATGCCCTCATTTGCCTCAGATCTCCTCTCCGACACCCGTGGTCGAAGGCAACCTCCGTCCGGTTCACCTTCTTCCACCAGCTCTAAGAGGAGAACAGAGGGGCCTAAATGGGAGCGAGAGTTTCCTGGCTCCCACTGCAAAAAGGGGAATGTTAAAAAGGAAAAAACATATATATATATATGTGTGTACATATGTGTGTGTGTGTGTGCGTGTATGTATATATATATATATATACACACATATAAAACAGGCTTGAAAAGGGGAGCAGAAGTGCCTACAAAGGTGCAAACCTTCCTGTTGAGGCAGGCGATGCTGAGTGTGCAGTGACCTGAGCTTGCTCCTTTCTTTCAAAAGTTAGTCATGCAAAATCCAACAAAAAGCATCATTTTCATCCCCCTGCTCCATTTTTAATGTATTTTTTCTGTACGTATGTTCAGTAACCACCAATCCCCTCTTAGGCATGCAGCACCGGTTCCCCCTCCCCAGCGTGCCGGGCCTCTGCGTGCATTCAGGGCACACGCGCATGTTTTACTGGCAGCACAACTACCAAAGCTGGGCTTCCCGCAGAGCATCTCACACTGGATGGACCTTGGTGTCTAGCAAAGAGGAAAGCCCCCCTACGTATTTTCTCCTGCATGGGCATTTCCAGCACTGTTTGGATGACCCGCTGCCCAAGGCACAAGCTCATGCTGCAGTCTGTTTTTAAGAGGCAGCGCCAGCACAAAGGCCCTCACCTGCTAGGCTGCATATTTCTGTGAGATGTGCGGGAACGCTGGATTTCTGAAACCACTCCCTGCTGTCTCCATTAGTCAGAGCTGCCTGACAGTTTCCAGTGTCTCTCTTGGGGCTGCTGTTGCTTTTGGGGGGAGGGTGGCATTGGGGTGGAGGAGGAGGCCTAGGATGGGGGAGGAACCTGGGAGGGCAGAAGCCAAGAGGACACAAGGTCCCATGGGCTCCATCTCGTCAGAAAAATCACACCCAGAGCAGCCTTGGAAGGCAGAGCAAGTGTGGCATGCGGGATCCCCGTGTCCACTGGGACATGTGCGCATGTGGCAGCTGTGTCTGGCATTCCCCTCAGCCTTACTAGGTCATCAGTGGCAGCAGCAATTCCTATTTGTGTCCAGTGAAAATTACCATACTTCATGAGGCRTGGGAGCACCAGAAGCCCCAAGCAGGGCCCTCATAAAGGCCAGATACAGAGAGGCAGTGAACAACCAYGACTGTGTGAAAGTATCGGCAGTGAAAGTCAGACTGTGACGCGCACGCTCCTCCCAGACTTCCTCCAGACTTTGTCCAGACTTCCTCTGGACACTGTATCAAAAAGGGCTTTTTAACTCCTCACCCTCTGCAAAAATATTCAATTGGGACCTAGGTACCTAAGTATTTGGGGGACTTGGGATTGAATCATGCTTCTTAGAAACAGATCTACGAAAGGTATTTTCCAGACATAGCCACGGGCGACGTTCGTGTGTCTGGCTCCAACAGCGGAGGTCACAAGCCCAGCGCAGGCAGCAGAGCTTGCTCCTCGCTTGGCAGGACAGGCACCTTCCCCTTGGGTCCCAATATGACAGTGCTGCAGGTCTCTGCAATGGACCCTGGTGTTCACAGCCCCAAACCCCTTTCTTCACACTAGGGCTAGTCCATTCTTCCCTTTTAGGATGTGGAAGAGGAGGTTAAGTCCTGATTTTTAATGGTAAAGACCAGTAGTTACAGCTTTCTTCTATGGCAAATGGAATATACCAAGGTGATAGGCCTGCTTTGGCTCAAAGTGCTTCTCACACACATCCCCACCCCGCTTCACTTTCCAACACTTTCCAAGTTTGGGGGCTTCTGAAATGCCTCCACTGTCCCATGAAATATCAGAGTGACAGGGTCAGAAAAACATCACGTGACCAAAAAAAAAAAAAAAAATACAAACAGCTAAGAGCCTTTAAAGCCAAGTTAAAAGGAGCTTTTATCTGGGAAGGCAGGGACCTAACTTTTATCCGCATTCCCACTACTGTTGCTACGTATCTTATCGAGCGATCAGTTTGTCAGAACTCTGCGTTTCACACTAAGCACAAAAGCCACCAGGGCCGCCCTCGCTGGCCCKGCCTCTCAGTGCGAGGCTGCTTTGCACGCTGATGGCTGCATCTAGCAGGCCCTGAGAGCACCTATGAGGGGAGCCAGCTCTCCCAAAAGCTCCCGAGAGGTTAAATCTGCCAAGGAAGGGAGCAGCACAGCCTGTTGACTCGTTTCCAGGCCCTGGTGACACTTGCTGTGTCTGTCACACCCGGTYCCAACCCCAAGGCCATCAGGGGAGCTGTTCCCTGACCTGCGATGTCTCATTTGGCTGTCAGTGACACTCACTCTATAGCCGTGCTGGATGCTATGGAAATAGCATGCAAATATCTAGTAACCAGCAAATTACAAAGCACAACCGACTATACAGAGTGTCACATGTCAAACTGAACAGGAGGAGGCAGCTACAACGGCTAAGTGCTGCCTTCAGGACCATATCCCCCTAAATCCACTGCATCAAGGGAGCAGTATAGGAAACAACACCATCTGCCATCGTCTCTCATGAAGGAACCGCTCCAAGTATCTCCATGCTAAACGGACTGGCCTTCAAAAAGAGGCCTTGATTGACATCTTTAATTGTGCATTCTTCATATATTCACCTTTTAAAGGGACTGGCAATGGTCTTTATAAACAGAAAAGTTTTAATTACATGAAGTCAGGAATTTTSGCACATCAAGGTGTGTCTTTCATTCTCTTTCTTACTCAAGTCACTGAAATTCGTGCTGAGTCTGAGAGCAACCAGAAGAAATACTGCGGTGTTATTTTTCCCCTGCTGAAAGCATAAAGCACCACTAGCACCATTACTCTTTAGCAACCCTAACTTTAAAATGCAACTTCATAAAAGAAAATAAATTTGAATTATGTATATATTTGTACTCTGTTTATTTACTTATTAAAAACTCAAGATTATACAAAAAAAGGAGTACAGAAAAAAACACAGCCCAGACCTGTCAAACTCACCACTGAAAAAATGTTCTATATTTAGGCTRCTTCTGTCTTGCTTCACATGTTGCTATGTAGCAAATGAATCCCAATTTGACTGCAAGAAAATAGGGCTGTTTGAACATTTAATTAAATATTTTTCCTTTAGGACAGAGTGGCCTGTGGAGACATACACATCTGATACTGTGGACGGGCTCCAGTTATTGAAAGAGGTTGTCTAAAGCCTGGGTCATTCTGGCACATTTCCCTTTTCAACTGTGCTAACACACACACATGCACAAACAAACAAACCAAAACACTGAAAAACTCTCCAAACAAGATTGCTGAAACAAAAAAGCAAAATTTTAAAACTTGAAAGTTGTCACAAACCGACACCACTTATCTCCGGGGCTAAGAAAAGCCAAACAGATACTAGGCACGATGGTCACATCAGCGATAACAGGGGGCCAGATAAAGAGAGGGCAGCTGTAGGATGCCCAGTGCTAGTGTTTAAAGAGACAGCATCAGCTGGGACCCACAGGCCAGCCCAAAATGTATTAGCTATTACTTTGATTAGTACCAGCAAGTATTCTTCAAACCGCAGGAGAGAATATGTTGCATTTAATGGTTCTAATTGTACAGTTTTACCTGAGGATTTTTTTTTTTTTTTTTTTTTTTTACTGATTGAGGCATTGGTTCCTCATATAGTAAGAAAGGAAAGAAGTATTTGAGAATTACAGGAGATGAAATTTGTTTGGGGAAAAATCACAGCAGGCCTAATGACACAAGCAACAATTTTTTATGCCCCCCCAAACGAGCAAGTTGGAAGTACATTCTTTAAAGGAGTACCCACAGTGATTAATTAAAGTAATCCCAGTGATAATTCTGGGTTTTGATTTAATTTAATTTAACTTGGGGGATAACTCAAAATAATAAATATCTACCATAGCAGGAGATAAAATGAAGCATGCTCTCTCTTGCAAAAGGTAACACATGGAGGTGGCTTGTGGTCACTGGACCTTCTGAAACCAGCACTTAAATAACTAACATAAAGCTGCTCACATACTCCAAGATGTGCACAGGCAGGGCCTTTTTACACCAGTTTTAAGACTGGCATGAGGGACAGAATTTTCCAAATATTCAAAGGTACAAGTAAAGTTTTAAACAACGGGGAAAGAGACAACCAAAATAAATATCTAATAGTGCTGATCAGTGATGTCTAAGACAACCTTTTTCCACTAAAACGTCCAAAACAATTATGAACTGCTTTCACAGAGAAATAACCCTAAAGTAGTGACATTTACTYGGAGGAGTAAAGCTCCCATCACACTTGAATTCAGGAGCCAGAAGTCAAAACCTCTATTTCTGTATATACTTTTCATCAAAAGCAAACTTTAAATGATAGTGAAATTTCTTTCCCTCCCCTCCCGCCCTATTCCTCCAATAGTTAGAGTGACAGGACGTTCACACTGAATTACATGCAGCAATTATGAAATTGTGTTATGGCTTTTGAATCCACAATCTTACAAAAGCCATTGTGGATATTAACACCTATTTTTCTCAAGTGCGTGATATAGTCTGAAAATTGCTACAGGTTTAACTTCTTGCTACTAAACAAACAGAAAACAAAATACGTTTATTTAGAAATATGCTATCTTCAGCCTGAAGTGAGGAAGAAAACAAATAAAACAGAGTCATGAATAAGTTTGTCTTATCTTGTTTGCCTTACTCTTCAGACAAAGGGCACAGAAAGGGCAAAATCTTTCAAGAGTCGATGTAGGTCAAGAAAGGAATCCGTAACCAACTTTTCCAAATTCATCCAGGATTTTTTTTTGTCACAGAAGCTAAAGAAAGAGGACATTCCTGTTTGTGCAAGGAGAACAAAAGTATATCAAAGCTTACTATATGAAAAGAATAAGACTATTTGTATCACAGCAGTCACAGACACAGCCTTGAGTTTGAGAGGCTACAGCAGAAACTCAGAAAAAGGACTCGAAAAACAATATGCTACGCAACAATTTCAAGTCACTGCTAATCTGCCTCTAAATAGAAAAAATCACTGTTTTGCAAGGATTATGTATCAAAGTATCTTTGATTAACTGATGCAGCAGAGTTATACCAATGGTGCTTACTGTTRAAAAAAAAAATAACATACACCAAGCAACTAACCACAGGCATATTCCAGTTACTTTTGGGGTCTTTCTTTYGGAAGAGGCAGTACTTTATTATCTGCGATAACAAAAGTTTTCTGAGGAATCTTCTGAGCCTGTGCCATGGTTACTTGGATAGTAGACTCAAAGGCAGAAGACWCCTGAAATTACTCCACTATTATCCCATTTAGAGACCAGAAGACAAATCAGACTTAAAAYGGTCAGAGGAATGAAGAAAACAGCACTTAGAGTGAGGAGACAACAGAATAGTTTGCACTTCTGAATATCACACTAAGGATGCAATGCAGCCAAATATAAAGCAGTTGTCTTTACCTAAAAATTCCCCAGGGCTGACACTCTTAACACCAACACAAAGAAACGAACAGAAAAAATAAGCAGTTTATCCTCCAGCTTAAGGAGTGCACCTATGCAAGACACATGACTGCTACTAGCTGGGAGGAATTTTCAGGTAGTCAAAAAAATACTTACCAAGCACAGGAGAAATGGTTCATTGAAACGAAGCTAAAAACAGCAATGCTTCTTGYACGTCTCTCTTGGTTTAAAGCTTCGGAACAAAGTACATCCAATTCCTTAAAAACACGGATATAAAAGCATTCGCACTTCAGCATTCGCTGTCCTTGGGTAGCAAACTGAACCAGCACTTTCATTAATAACTGTGTGCTGAGCAGGATAAAACAGGGGCTCGTAAGTTATTACAAGCTTCACTTCTGCACTACACTGGGAAATRTTTCTGCATATCCGCCCGTTCCGGCTCTTTCCCAGCTGCAGACCTAGGCTGGTTCCTATGATTACCCCAGGGTAGAGCAGCAAGCGCCTCTTCACTGAGGCTCAGCCACCAGTGTGCGACCTGTCAGCACAGTGCAGGGACAACAAAATGAGTTATTTCTCATTTGACCTGATTAATTTAATAGATTTGCTGCCTTCTCCACAGTCCCAACTGAAATGGAGTCTATTGGCAATGGGGGAAGGCGGCAATTTACTTTGCCTTTCAGCTCTCTGTGTTACCCACCTGGCACCCCAATACAAGGAGCACAGAGGGTTTCCTGCCTTTATAAAAGCAGGTCAAGTTGACTGGGAATCAAGTGTTTAATTTCATACCTAGCCCTGCCATCGCACGTGTCACAGTGATCTCATTTTCTTTCCGAAAAAACAAAGCCTATTTATAATACACAGGTCTCACATGGATTACTCAAGGTTAATAACACTGAATTAACCTTCTCTGGATGAGAGGTGCCATGCCAGTGTGAAGTGTGCTATGGCCAGCTGGATTACAACAGAGAAAACATTAAAATAAAAGCTATGGAAATCACARGCGACTACAAATAAAAACCAGTTTCAAAAGCAACCTAATATTCATAGGCCCCTACACCCTCTTTATACACCRCAATTAGGCACGACTAGCAGAAGTCAGGAGCCTGTTTTTCTCCAGGTCCCACTTTAACRAACAGAGCCATTAGAGCGGAGCCCAGAAGCGCGTGATTCAGAGCACTAGGGCAAATGCCAAACGGCGCGCGGACGCCCGCCACGCGCACGAGCCAGYGCTCCAACGTGCAGCAAAGGGAAGCAGGAGAGCAGGAGCCCTGACGCGTGGGCGCGGGGGCAGCGCGCAGCGGGCTCGCGGGCGCCTCAGGTGCAGGGAGCAGGCGAGGCCATTAGCGCGCGGGGCCAGGAGGGCGCCGGCGGCAGCGCGGCCTGCTCGGCCCGCATTAAATCAGGCCTGCCAATTTGCAGGCTCCTTGCTCTGCTGTGATGGACACAGTGCCTGCTCCATGRAAGGAACGGGAGACGGGCTCATGCTCCTGCCTGCCCCTTCTCCTCTCCTCCCTGTGCGAGTGGGGCTACGTTAAAGATCCATGCTACTTTTGAGGAATGGTTGCCAGCTCCTCTAACAACCTGTGCTTAACTGCTCCGCCGGCCACTCTCCGTCAACACACACTCCTCTCAACACTGGATTTGACACGCTCTGCGCAGGTTCACCATAAGCCACCTCCTCTTCCTCACGCTGAGCGAGGAGGCAAAGAGCTCCTMGCCCCTTTGATACCCCATAAGTTCATCTAGGCAATGCAGCCAAGGAAGCCATCTGCTTCCCAAAGATGACGCGACAGATAGAGGCTGCTATTCCATATGGAAGGGAAGCTCTAGGAGGACACAAAGGCGTATATATTAATTACATTTCTTCTGTATCCAGCATAACATTGCTAGATATCAAGAGCACCTTGCCACATACTTGAGCATACATAGACATACACACATACACATACAGAGCATGCTGCAGTTTATAGACTTTTGAACAATAAGCTGTGCATGGTTAGATTATAACAGGGAGTTCCATTTATAATTCCCTAGAAAGAAGAAAAACCTCAATAAAAAGGTTTTTGTCTAAAAGTTGGAAAGATCAGACAGCAGATAAAGCAGTGGACTAATAATTTCAGCAAAGAAATAAATGAATGGGTGAGTGAATGGAAAATCCAGAATTTAATAAATTCTCTGTAATTGATTTTTATTGAGATTCTACAGCTGAAAAGGCCAATGTATTTCAAAATTTATCAACAAATGGCTAACTCCCTASTTCATAGCCTCAAATACTGTAATACAGAGAAATATACTCCTGTWAAACTTATAAACTTAAAAGTCTTAACTTTTAACTTAAGTTTTTTTGTTTGTTTGTTTTGGGGTTTTTGTTTGTTTGTTTTTTTGCATATGTAGTACTTGCTTGTTACTCTCTAGTCTCTGATACTTGCAAGTGTCCTGCCAGAATAGTGGGCTATGACTGCTCCAAAAATGAAGACTCCCTCAGTTTTATGGGACAATTCATAAACAGTTATCTAGAAATTGGGCCAAACCAAGAATTTTCATAAATTGTTTTATTGCCAATGAATATGAAACTATATACAATGCACTGTTTAGTCTCCAACACTGTATAGAGTGTCTTTCTTGAAAACATGTATAGTCCCCTTTATAAACTGAGTAAAATGTGAAGATCAGCAGAAATCAGTTTTGCCCCTCTACTAAACCACTAATTCCAACCTAAGGGATAGCTAGAATTTGGAAGAAAGTACAGTAGGTCTGAGGGGAAATATATATATATATATATATATATATATATAAATAACATTAGAAATCATTTGTAAAGATTAAAACTACGTATTTTCCAAATGAAAATTACAGCACCCTGTTCATTCCTATATTGCTGCAAGGAAGGAAGCAAGCGGCATGCTAGCCCATATACAGCTCTGCTCTGGCTACTACACTAACCCAAAAGTCTGATTGAGTTAATGTCTAGGACCAGCTGGGTTACAATGCCCTCTTTGTACTCCTTGGAAACACAAAGTTAAGTCAGGTGCTACTGACTTTGTTTGCCTTGTACTTCCCAAGATGACATCCCTCTGCGTAGACCAATCAAGTAACCTTTTACTGGAGCTATTGTACAAGTGAAATTCATGGTGCACTATAAGAGATAAAAGTCGTCAGTGTGTCATGTCAGCGGTGGATATATGGTCCTAAAATAAAGGGTGTCAGAAAATGAACAACTGTGAGTGACACTGGAAGTGCTGAGCTGGACAGAAACGCTTGGCTTCTTCCCCTGGGAGCAGCTGCCACCACAGAGGTTCAGGCTTTTCAGACCAGCTATAGTTTTTTGGTTTGGTTTTCTCCTTTTCTTTTCTTTTTTTTTTTTTTTTTTTACTATAAATATCAGCAGTTTTCTTCTCCTTCATGTAACAAGAGCAAACTTCTGAGACAACATCTCTAAGCTGTCGACCCCCCACCCTCATGCAGTGCCAGCAGGACTCTTTTCAACTCTTTCACGGGAACAAAAATCCCATGATTCCCAAAGAGATTAAGACTCTTCTGCATGGGGTTTAAYAGACTAAAAGGGGATGGCTCTTGGAGGCAACTGCACAGAAAGAGTGACACTAGCCATAAGTATTTGTCAAAATCTGTGCAGAAATTTCCTTTCGCTCAGTTTGCATTTCTCTGGTCACAAATTTCTGCAGATGAACAGATGCTGCTGAAGCAGCTAGGAAATAGGGAACAACCTTATGCCATAAATGCATAAGGTTAGCACATTATTTCCTTCATGTTACTAATTTTAGCTGAAACATTTTGATTGTGCCACTACAGAACTTTCTTTTTTCTTTAATCAAACTTATTTTTCATATAAAAATAGCAGAGGACTGAAACTTTGCAAGGATTTGTACAAGCAATAGTAATGATGGTTGGATCATAGTTTTTGTGACAAAATGAAATAGATTTATAGGTTTGAATAAATGAGTCTGTGATACAGAATCAAAAATTCTTATGTGAACACAATTTGTTCCTGGAGCTTAACATTTTGAGCTATTTCTGAGTCC
The DNA here is from genome assembly GCF_003342845.1 of Nothoprocta perdicaria. Classification (NCBI taxonomy): domain Eukaryota; kingdom Metazoa; phylum Chordata; class Aves; order Tinamiformes; family Tinamidae; genus Nothoprocta; species Nothoprocta perdicaria. The sequence continues at coordinate 1,227,619 of NW_020455777.1, read as the reverse complement.
CATGTATGGTGGGCAATGTTCACCTGATGACACGGGAAAAGACAGAAAATTTTAAGTCTGTAATTATGTACAAATACACAAAACTCGCTACTTCAAGCTGCAGTAAAATACAGGACTTTCCATCATCTCCAGGTACTTTATCAACATGGGGAGTTTTGATTGCCCCTGTGTATCACAAAAGTTTCAAACCACCTTCTGTTGTGCAATGATACAAACACGATGACAACTACATGTCCCAGTGACCCCAGCCTGGTGTGTCTGCTCCTAGCTGAGGACAAATTCCTGAAGAGCACAACATCCAGAGTTTTAACCAAAGGACAGTCAGAGTTGAAGATTAAGGAGTAAACTTGATCACATCGGCAGAATGCTGCAAATGTTGCAAATCCATGTATTATACTCAATTTTATCCCTGCATAAAGAACTCGCAAAAACATGCAAAAGGAAAAAGGGATGACAAGAAGAAAAAGGGCTTTCATATTAAATGTGTCACTTTTTTTTATATTTAGACTTGCGTATGCGTGCTCATTAAAATGTGTCTATAAAACCAGTCATTTCTCTCCCCCTTAAAAAAAAAAGTCTTCAACAGGGGGTGGGGAAAAAAAAAAAAGAAATTAAAAAAAAATAAGAGGAATATAAAACACATACTATTTGTTTTGGAGTTACTCCAGTCTCTTAAAGTAAACACTTACTGAGGTTTKTATAGATTATTATGTATGAACTCGCCCAAAGCTTCAAGACATTTGCACAATTTGAACTTCAGTGTCTCTGGATACAGGGACATGACAAGGCACTGCTTCCRTACATACTACCACCTTCCCTTACCTTTATGGACCTTTATCTATTTAATAAGGGTTGTGAAGTCCCCAACAACGCAACCTCGTGCATGAAACGTTCAGAAAAACACTTGAATAACCCTACATTAGAGTAACACAGAATTTGGATTCAGTAGTCTCACTTATRGAAACTTATTCGTTCTTGGCAGCCATGCATCTCATTAATAAGCAAAACTTTTGAACACACACGTTGTTACTGCTCTGTCTCTGAAATCACCTCAACCAAACTGGAATATTAAAGAATTATGTTCATGACAAATAAATATAGTTTTAAAACTTGTTTGGACTTTGGGGGAGGACTGGGAGGATGTGAACACCACCACACAGACTGCTATTCCAAAAACCAAGTTTTATTCTGCAGGTCAGCAACAACAGAGTTGTAAATCCTTAAGCTTAGCCTAAGCATCCCTGACAATGCAAAAACCTCAGTATTACGAAAATTCAAAGTCTGGAGTGTGGCTCATACCTGTGGACTACAAGAACACTTACTGCTAGTATGAAGTAAGTTTGACAGTATCAAATTTTTACAAAAAGCACAAGTGGTAAAGGCAAAGCAAAAGATCTCAAGTTTTCCTCACGCAGCAAGGCAGCACCTATGACATAACTGCTCCCTGTAACATCAAAAATTAATTGTTTAGTTTATGGAAATCCGACTCCTTGGCACCTTTGTCATCTCAGGCGACAGGGAATGGCCCAGGAGCCGACTTTACAGCTCTGCTATCTCAGATAAAATTTGTCATCGGCGTTTCGCAGCGGCCGAGCCCACAAGTACTTCAGCATTCAAGGGAACTTTTAGCCTAAAAGAGAAGTTTCCAGTTTAGCCTGTTTTAGCGAGGGGGGTGGGAGGGGAGGCACTCCACACACAATTTTCTATTAGTGAATAAAAGTTGGCCCCRAACTTGGCCAAAATACCAACGCCTTCCACCTTTGGAACTGGGTTTGAATCAGCCTTTCAGGGAAGGCAGCTATCTGGGAAATCAGGCTTTCCAGYGGAGGAGCCCCAAGGACAAGCCCCAGGCCGCCGCGCAGGTAGCGCTGCCCGTGCTAAAAGGCAGCCAAATCTTTGGACTCTTTCCTGATGCCTAAGGTTTGGAAAGCAACTAAGTGAAATGGTGGCACCGGGAGAGCAAACAGAGAAAAGAGCAGAGACGGAAGCCGAGGGGAAGAAGTCGGAATACGGCAGGAGGGCAAAAATCCCTGCACAGGCCCTTAACAGCCTCTTTTCACGCCTCACCACCGGGGTTTGGCTGCTCGTTGTGCTTTATCAGCACCTGATGGGATGGGCACTATCAGGAGGAAACTGCGTGAGAAATAGGGCTGGGAGCTCAAGGGTGTTTAACTGCTTCAGAGAAAAAATCTCACTTTCTCGGCACTCCTACTGATAGGACCAAGGGATCAGATAGACTAGTAGTAGGGCAGCTCTGTTCAGAGCTGCTGCCACAGGTTTTCCTTTTGAAACTGGATAAATTGGTGAAAAAAATAGGAACAAAAAACCCACAAAACATTCTAAGATGCTCTTGTGGTGAACATGACCTATTCCACTTTCAAAGTCAAMGTAATGGTGACATTCCTATGTATGTCAAACTAGCACATTCATTATCTCTATTTTGAAGTTAACTTGCCATGTCACACCCACTAAAAAAAGCTCTGAGCCTGTCCCAAAACGCCCAAAGGCAAGACCATCACACCGCTCATTTTACCTGCCTACCGCCCTACCTCCCACACACACAGAAAAGCACCAAAACACAGTGAAGAGACCCTTTTATCACTGAGATAAAAAGCACCTAAGTAAGAGAAAAACAGAACACGGGGCAGGTGCAGGGAGTAATGAAAAGAGTAACGGCATGGGAAAAAAATTATCAACAAGTCTGGTCTACATGTCCAGTTTTCTGTCTTTATACACTTCAGCTACACCTTCGTGCATCCCACCACACCATGCACAACTTCTGATGGAAAAGAAATTTTAATTCTGTTTTATACAGCAGAGAACATGACCCCACAGTGTGCCAAGAACTCTGCTAACCTGCAGCTTTCAGCCATTTAAAACAAGTGCACACACAGTATTTTGTTGAACTTGGACCAGATCTCCCAGCATTCGGATTCATCCTGTCTTCTTCTACTCACGAGCCAACCACCTTCATAGGCCTACAATTCAACTTAGGTCCTCAAGAAGGGGCAGCTGGGGAGAGCAGAGAACAAAAAAACAAAAACCACCACCAACAAAAATGTTATTATCTGACAGGACAAATCACACTACTGCTATCAAAAACTACATTTCTCAACATACTCTCTTTTTTCCAAGTAAAAAAACTATGCAACATGGGAAACATAACGTTCCATCACATGCACTCTTCTCTCGTCYCCCACCACCATCATAAAGAACACTTTTGTCACCTCAAAAGGTGAAAAAAAAAAGAATTTAAAAAATCAGGTTCAAGATCTGAAATGCAGCAGTAACATTTGCCTCATTTCAAACTCCTTCAGACTGCTAGGGAGGAAGAGGGTCCAGTGAGAGAGATTTCAAAGCTGCTTTTTTTTTTTTTTTTCAGTTTACTATGGCATTTTCAAGATTTCTCTTAGTAACTGCTTTACTGCTATATCAGATGTAAAGTCTAATTAGTGCTACAGGTTCCAAAATACACCAAAATGTGTGGCAGCTTTTAAAAATGAAGAGTGAAGCATCAAACCTTGACTGACTTCCTCACAAACAGAGCTCACTTGCACTGGGATTTGTCCTGTGTTTGCAAGCTGACATTTACCTTCTATTTTTGTATTTCTTTGAAATTAAGGAATCTCACCAACCTGGCTGCTTTGCAATTCCAGTGTGCAGCCCGTGGGGACTAGCCATGTTGCTGGTGAAACAGCAAGCAACACGGACTGCCTTATGCCCGTCACCTAGCAGCCCCATGGGAATGCAACACGAGACGGGCAGAGCAGCCAAGTGGCAAAAGAATAAGAGGTCTAAAAAGGACAGGAAGAGGGACAGCTCAGAGAGAAAAAAACAACTCGCTTATTTCCAGATTCTATTAACACTTCTTCCTTTATACRTAGGCTAGGGCAGAGAAAAGGTAGGAGAGCCAGTGATCTCACACGCTTAGTCAATTTGCCCGGAGGCAAAATTATTCCAATAGATAAAGCTTTAGTGGTTTTTAAACACTTAAACAATTCTGCTTTTCTCTATAAAACATCCTTCTAGCCTATGACGTCTTCCACTTCTTTCTAATGTTCTGCTGTAATTTTGAGTTATGTGGGCGAGCCCAAGCGCTGAAGCCCGGACTGTTTGGAGGCCTCAGTCTTACAAAGCAATAACGCGACGGTCCAGTGGAGCAAGCTAATTGGAGAGCACAAGTACTCATTTATCGCACATTTTTTGGCTGTGACCACAAAAGCAAAGCACCGCCTCAGGTACGAGCGCCTCGAGGGGCTCTCACACCACGTGGGCAGGCCCAGCTCCCCGTGGCGGGCGCAGCCCTCGCCGCCGCGGCGAGCTCTGCAGCTGCTGCGCAGCCCGGGCTCCGTTCCCCCGGGCACCCCTGCCAGCAGGTCAGCTCCTTCCACACACAAAACCTCAAACAGGCAGAATGAAGCAGACTAGGCAGAGATTTTCAAATGATCAGGTTTGCCTTTACATYTCTGCATATATATATATATACACACATCTCTATATAAACTCTCCATAATTTGCCCCATTTTATTTCCAAAACAAAATCACATATTGTAGTTTCCACTACAACCAGGCATAGATATTTTCATATCTCGCTGTCCAGTTATGGAGGGCATCGTGCCCTCCCCCTACATCTATACAATGGGCTGCTTTATGTCTCATAAATCAAGTGTACAGTAACACTCTCAGAAAAAAATAATACACCATTAATCCATCAGTAAAGTTTCCCTCCCCATTGTGGTCTTGCAGTGTGACCACTAGCTTAAGAATTCAGCTAAAGAAACTTTAATGAAGTCACACAGCAAATAACAAGCACCCTTCACAGCTCCTTGTGACAGCACACAAAGTCCCCAAGGTGTTACTAGTGCATCAGACATTGCTGTACACTATGAACACGCTAACAAGCCAAAATAAGAATTAGCAGCCTGTTGCAAATGGCAGTGATTTTTGCTGAAGCTCCTCAGCAATGGAAAGGGTTAAAAAAAAAAAAAAAGAAAACTTCAAAGTATGGATTAAAATCCTCTCCCACCCGGTGGGGAGCAAAGCACGAGTGTATATACATCCTGTGCTAGTGTTCCTGCATCCAAAGCATTTACTAGAGCCACAGTTTACTTTTGAGTTGAAACTGAACTTCTGGTCAAATATCTCTAAACTGCTGCCAGAAGCGAAAAGCAATTGAAACCGCTCTGAAGTTCCAATGTCCTTGGAGAGCCTGCCTGCTCTCACAAAAGTCACCTTATAGCAGAAGTGAGTCAACCTTAAACTTTCCATCAACAAACTAGTGCTCTGGCACCGCTTGAGAAATTACAGTCAAATCCCTTTATTGAGTATTTTTAACCATACAAATACTCCACTGTCTACCAGCCACGGCATGCACTGATAACGGTGCTTCACCATCTCGCAGGTACAAATTGCCAAAATACATTTTGACTTAAAGAACTATGCTTGAATAAGAACTCCGCTCCAAAAATAAACAAGCAAACAAAAAGAACACAAAGACTGCTTTGTGTTTTTAAAGTTTCATATAAAATATTCTCCAGGTTCGAATCCATCAAGGCTTCTTTYAGAACTGCCCACCTTGCAAGCCTAGATCTCTTCTCTATGGAGCAGATGCCTGCAAGTTTCCTTGGGGAAAACAAGTGCCATTTTCATTTTGCATCCGGGACTTCCTATCAATCTGCCCTTGTGAAACAAAACACACTTAAAATCTTCCTTCCAGTGCAGGACCATGAAGCAGCCAACCCATAAAGCCATCCAGCCTCTTACAAGTGCAGCCTGGGACAGCTTCTAATACCACAAGGAGACTCTTGGGGCACCTGCCCAGGAGCTGAGTCACTAGTGACCAGTGGCTACAAGAACCCTCACCCAAGCTTACCTGCATACCACACAGCCAACACGTCTAACACTTCCTATGTGGGAAAATAAAGGTTTTCCAGCCGAGCTTCCCTGGATTTATTCCCAGCAGCTCTCTAGCTCTGCCAGCCTTTTGTGTGGTGCCACAGGCGGCTCCCACAGGGCTGAGGTCCCAATGTCACCAACCCGCGACACGGGCTCGAACAAAAGGCACRAGGCCACCAGGGGCAGGGAGAAAGCGAGTCACCTTTTCTGCAGGGGCTTCTGTAGCTCCAGGTCTCGTCATCCTCATCTACCTGCTGCACGCACATGGAGGGGAGCTCACCGTCGCTGCGAAACAATTTCTTTGTCTGCCTTGACAAGGAGGAGAAATTTATCCAGCTTACAGCGCGTGAGAGGGAGCCGGGGTTTTGTTTGAGTTTGAAAGACCTCGAAACACACTCCTTTTTCATCCTCTTCTGAGCCGGCTACTGCCCTCACTTCAAAAAAAGAAATAAAAAATAAAAAAATATATACAAAGATGACCTTTCTGAGGCTGTTCCCGTGCCCCTCTCCGTGGCTCTCGCCAAAGGCTGGGCGACCTCCGCACAGGTCTCTTCATGCCGCATCTAACCCAGCACCAGAAGGGAGGCAGGTCGCCGTGCCAGCCCGGCTCCCCGGGAGCTGTTTTGCTTCAGCAAAAGCTGCCAAAGAAAACAAAGGGGAGGAAGAAAAAGCCAGGGGAAGCGGCACCTTGCAGCGAGCATGTAGCGGGCGGCAGCGAGCGGCCCTACAGCACATGCCGGCCCCTCTCCCCGCTCGGGGCCGAACGCGGCAGCCCCGCTCTCCTCGCCGGCATGGTCCTCCGGGAGGCCGCTCGCAGCGCGGCCTCCGTCCCAGCCCTCCAGCCCCGGCTCCGCTGGGAAGAGCCGGCGGAGGCCGCGCGGCGCTCGGTGCAGCTCCGGCCTCCGCGCACTGCCCCGTCAGCGTCCCAGGCGCTGCTCTGCCCCGCTCTCCAACCGCGGAAACGCTGGTGGAGGAGCCCCAGGAAGACTCTCTCCACAACAAAACAGGCAGCGTGGCTGTCGCTTAGGATTAGTGTGAAACACGATAGGCTCGCTCTCCAAAAAGCACCACCGCCGCAGCGGCAAAACTCCTCCTTTCCTCAGCCAGGAGCGCTGTGGAAGCGCAAACTTCTGAACCGAGACGCGGGAAAGCAGCAGCCTTGGAGCACCTCCAAGGGAGGGTAATAAAACCTGGGGGCTGCAAACTGTACAGGCACCCTGCACACGCTGTGCTGGAGAGATCTGTSCCCATGTACCAAGCGGTAGTATTAAAAATAAAAGGGCAAGTGCATGCAGGCATCTAAATCAAACMAAGCCACTATTTCTGACGATGTGAATCCTGCTGGCGCGGCTGCAGCTCTCAAAGCACATTCTGCTCCCAGCTGTGCYCTGGTCTGCCACCTTCACTTTGCACCGGCAACTGGTAGAAACACTCCCCAGTGCCAGGGCTTCAGCGGGATGGGTGATCTGCCCCGAGCAGGGAGCAGCCTGGCAAGGCTGAGGGAAGGGCAGCCCATCTGGAAACACAACTTCCCAACATTG
>NW_020455777.1:1216958-1220101 GCF_003342845.1 Nothoprocta perdicaria | reverse complement strand
TAAAAACAAACAAACAAAACACCCCACAAATTTCTTTCTTTCCAATGGAAACAACTTGAGGAATCCTCAAGGTGAGGCTTATAGAAGGCAATCTTCAAAAAAGAATTAACTAAATAAATACCCTTGCCTTAAAAAAAAAAAAGATCCCTCTAACACTTGCCAAAACAAACAGAAAACCTAAAACAAACACCCTCCTATCTGAAAAAATAAACATTACTGCCTTAATATCCGAATGGCTGCAAGTGATGTCATTGCAAGAACAAGCAGCTTAAGGAAACAAAAGGTAGGGTGTTTTAGCTATCAAACTGTCAGCCAGATTTGCACTATTGCAGAACCCACCCTGGTCTCCTCTCCGCAGATGCATCGCGGCCTCTTTGTATTTTGCTGCACGGCCTCTCCAAAAACCATTAAAAACAAAAGCTTTGGCTTTTTCTGCCCTGCAAGTTATGGTTCTGTGACTCATAATTATAAGAGGATAAGGTCTAACCCACTGACTGGGAGGCCGAGAGCTAAGTACTGTATCAGATTACGCCGTGAATCAAGCAGCACACCAAAGTGACCTTTGCCTCCTACAACCCAGCACAATGGGTTGGCCAACTGTCTTCTGTAAATAATTTAATAGGTTGCATTTAAATTGAGCGCGCCCGGCAAGGCCACATATATGCACTTACACGGGTCTCTTGCCACTTGCCAAAATAATTTGGGAGGGGAAAAATGGGAGCACACACTGCTAAAATGGACAAAAAATGAGTTTTGGGGCAGTTTGTTTTATTTTTAGTCCTTATGCTTAGAAAAGAATGTTGAAAATACGCTTTTCACACCTCTAGATTCAGCTACCAGAATATCCATTTCAGAACAGTTCTGATAGGCAGAGGTTAATTTAAAAAAAATATATATGTTTTTAAGTCAACTTACTATTTCTCTGGAAGAACAAACATTTGGAATTGCTAGTACTGCAAAGTACAGAGAACTGTAGGCTACCACAGCTATCACTGCCTAAATTACAAAGAGAAAGATGTATAAAATGCCTAGTAAGAACTGCAGAATCACAGTCATCTCCACTGCTCTGTAATTCTCAGCAACAGAAGATTAGAGAAAGCAWCAAGTAGGAAACCATTTCAGGTTAACCCCCAATGCCAAGGTAAATCCCAGAAAACTGCCTAGGGCCTTGGCAGCAATGGGATTTTAAGATTTTTTCCTGAGCTCTTGACTTCATATTATGGGGCTGGATGAGAATTTGTTCATGTAAGGGAGAAAACTTAAAGTGATTGACCACAGCATTTCCATGGCTACTGTACATACAAAGCGGTGCAACACTCTTCCCAGACTTTGGTGTGGTGCCTCATTATATTTTGTTGCAGGATGAGTATTTCAACCTACTGCAATTGGCTACTGTCATTTCTGTCATTTCCAGGGCTTTTAAATGTAGCATCTGTTATCACAGCACAGTAAATTTTTTTTCCCCCGAGTGCAAGATGCATATCTAAGGGCACGAGTGTAAGTTATTGTACATTTGGATGAAAAGTAGATTTCCCAAGATCAAGAGAAAATAGTAATTACCACTTGGAGAAAACAAAACAACTGAAAAACATACACACATACAGAGGTATCAATATAAATGGAACTATAGGTTAATCCACACTTTAATCAGCGCCCAATGCAGGAACAATCCAACAAACTTTAAAGGATTAAATTTAATTTGGTAAAACACTTTACAAAGCCATTTAAGAAAAACAAGGTACAGTTTTAATAAACTCAAATTAGTCTCCAGTTCTCCCTTTTAAGCTGTTAAACATATAAACGTAAATGTTTCCCATTTTCCAGGTTACTCATGGAAAGATTAAAACRCTATTTTTGATTTACTTAATACAGGCCGCAAAGGAGTCACCAAGGAGAGAGTCAGCTCTTACCGCTCCATGGGAAACCAGGGTATGAACTAGAAAGCCAAACAGGCTTCCTGTTTTTCAAGAGGTAAGCAAGAGCAAACCTGCAGAGCATCACATGCCGTCRGGACTTTTATCATCTATCGCAATTTATTCTTCAAAGAACTCCCCAAACGTTCTTGAGCAAACGAACGTCCGTAGCTCAAAGCTGATGCTCTTCCCTAAGGCCAGCAAACAAAAAAAATGTTGCAAGGAAGAAGTTTCGACATAGCATATAAAAAACAAACAAACAAACAGACATCCTCCTCAGATTTTCTGGGTGTTTGGGAGGCTGTGGTTTCTGGCACAATTCACATGATAATTGAATTCCTACATTTCCTAGGCTCTCCTTCTGGATGTCTCAACTGTGAGAGCTCAAAGCCCTCTTCTAGGCCAAGGAGCTTCCCAGGTATTTTTCTTCAGGTGTTCACAATTTGTCATAAAGCCATTAAGTAGGTGGCAAGACGATAGGGACTTATCTTGCCCCCACCTTCATCAGAGGTCTTCATTTACARCACAGATGCTCAGCGACCTGTTCTTACAGGTACCATTTGAAACGGTCATGGAGCAAACCCACAAAATAATTTCTATTCCTATGTCGTTATTTGCAGTGAAGCAGACCCTGAGAAGCTTTTGGTTTTGTAATGTGGCCTGAAAGCCCCAGTTAAGACTCTGTCCCTTTTTGTCCAGAGCACACAGTGAGAAAAGTCTTTCCACTCCAAGCTGAATAGACGTGAGAGGAAAAAAAAGGAAAAGATCTTAAATTGAGGTTTTTTTCCCAAGATCACAGAAAGAATAAGCAGTAAGCTAAGAAAAGAAACTAGGTCTCTTGGCTACAAGCCTCAYAACCTACTTAAGCAGGTCCTGTCTCAAAAGGAGAGAAACTCCTATTAATTTGTTCTATCGTACCTACTGCGTATGGTCTTTGAAGGACCTAATTGTAAATGAAAGTTTAGTTTCTACATCATTACCAATTTTATCCTTTAAAACAAAAACACCTAAAAATATACACGATGAATGAACATCTAAAAAGGATTTCTGCACTGTGGAACAGCTTTGAACAACAAATCCGTACTTCAAACTTCATTAGACCTATGGAGAATCAGACTGTACATGACTACATATATCAAAACAGTTCTTGGACAACCCTTCGCAACGTCATCGCTCTTCAACTCCTGTGCCCTGCTGGAAGAATTGATTACAGCAAGGCAGGCAATATTT
>NW_020455777.1:1210589-1216917 GCF_003342845.1 Nothoprocta perdicaria | reverse complement strand
GGGGAAGCTTTAGGAAGATCTAGGAAAATCTGGGCCTGATTTATCCTCTTTACAACAGCCACACATGAGTGTAACTATCTCAAGGCCAACTAAATCATTCATAATGTTAAAGGGAGAATCGAGCAAGGAAAAAAAGTGCTTATACAACTGAAAATCAGAAAAAAAACCCTATATATTTGTAATAGAGGCAGAACAAACGCCATAACTGTCTAGAAATAAGTGTTGCGTTTCTCTAGAATAGTATGATGCTAAAAGAACAAGTTAACTACTTGTTAGAATAGCTACTTCAGCATAATATGAACACATTGACAGTGCTTCTGCTTTGTTAATCCACATAACTCCCAAATTGATATAGAACAAAAATTTAAGAGAAAAATCTGATTTGAACATGCAAGAAATTTAGCAATCAACAACAAGAGAAGTTGCAGGTAGTGAGTTTTCCTTGGTAAGAATATGATGCATCCTAAAGAATACATTCTAAAGATACATTCTAAGAATGTGATACATATTCTAAAGAATACCGAATGAAAGCACTAACAGCATTAATTGAACCTTGTCCATACAAAAATGGGGTTTGAGAATCTTCACGACAGGTAATAACAATTTCCCAACAAAATAAGATACTTTATTTGGTAAAACAACTTTTATTTCCCTATATATTAAAGTCTACATGAGGTTTTATGACAGCATACAATCTATGATAATTAGTAATAGGATTTTGATAAATTCAGGATTTTGATATATACGAAAGCGATCACAATTTCAGATAATTCAACAATGCAGTACTCATCACTCTGCAACTGGAAAATACTGCAACTCACTGAAAGAGAAACTCACAGAGATTTGTATTAAAAACAGCAGGAATCTCTTCCCTGAAACTATGTAATATCCAGAGGAAAGGCCTGGCATGTGAACCGCGAGGTGGCAGCATGGATTAATTCATGTTACAACTGAAAATCTAAAAAAAGCAGAAGACAGTGAACACAACCAGAACCAGCATAGAACCAGCATCAGACTGAAAAATTTATTAGCCACAGGCCCACCTGACCAAATTTCATGAAAAAGGAAGAATGAAGTGTATTAAAAGGATGAATCCCTTCTCCTAAAAATGTGCTTCAAAGGCATTGACATCTCTCCCTGGAAAAACCAACAAACCAACGATTAATAAGAAGCATAAGGCGCCTCTTCAGCTTTATTATCCTGGAGTAACGAAAGATGTTAATAGCAACATGGTTAAGATGAGGCACTAATGATGTAGATTTTAGAAGCAGGCTTATACAAAACTGCTATTATGCTTGCTAAAAATACAGCTAATAATTTTACCGTGTCTTGACTCTAGGCATGACTATTTAGTAATTAAGACAACTCTGCTAAAAGCTCCCTGTTTCACTGCATTTCCACAGAAGTTCTTCTAAATTGTGTGCCTCAACTTTGTGAAGAGCAATTGTTTTAAGAATAGAGTATTTCAGGGAACGAGGTAAGTTTTCTGTCTCGGGCATGTAGCTGTAACTCCTTCAAAAGGATGCAAGTTACAACTTTAAGTCATTTAAATAAGACAGATAAGGTTTTAGCAGAGCCAGTAAGTGAGGAAAACAGTACCAGACTGCTGTCCTAGCTGAGACGTGAGCACAGCCTCAACCAGACCATCCTCTTCCTCTGACCCAGCTCCTTCCTCCCAAGCTCTGTGTTTTCCTAACACCCCTTCCCTAATTCACATCTATTCCTGTTTACATTTACTTAGCATTCTTGAAAACCTTGCATTGAAAACATGGGTTTCAATAATAATTTGCCTTGAAAAAATATAACTTGCCTTGTTTTAATCTAACTTGTACGATCAGTTTTCTCACTGCAGCTACTGTACCATACGCTATGCTCACATAGAAAAAAAAAACAGCTTGAATCAACTTTTAATAACTGAATATGCACATGAAGCATTGCAACGCACAGGTTACAGTAAAAAGAAAAGATTTTGGTGAAGCAAAAGAAACTTCTATGAGATCATCTAAGTTTTCTGTGGAAATGTGGGAAGCCTTATTAAAAACAACTGGAGGCTAATTAAAAACAAACTGTGTAAAAACAGTTATTACTGTGTGACTGAGGTCCATTCTGCCAGCAGGAAAATACCCTGAACCACTGAATAAGTGTCTGTCAACTGAATAAATGTCTATCTCCTGCTTCCCTGATTAAGGGGATACCAGGGAGGGGATAAGTCTATTTGCTTTGAAGTGGAAGAGCTCTGTGCTGGTTAACATAAACTAATTAACACACTAATCTGAATGTTTTTAGAGATAAGAAAACCACAAGAAAACAAGAAAGGAAAGAATGGCTGAGAAAGAAAGAAGAAAAAAAAGAATCAGCTGTTATCTCAAAAATTCTCATTCTTCATCTTATTCATTAGGCATTCCAAATAAATGCAAGGGTTTTTTTTTTGCTGTTAATACTTTATGCATTCTTTAGCCTGTGAAATATGTAGCTCAATAAATCTTACTACGTATTTGCAGTAATCAAGTAATGAAAGGGAGCTTTAGAACCTCAGGAGATTCATGGGCAGGTTCTAGCACTGTCGAACGGAAAAAGCAGTTTTAACCAGGTTTAACAGGAGCAACATGGAAAACAGCTTTTGCATACAGATACAAATGCTATGTGCATCTTTCTGTCCAGAGCCCTCCACTTTTTAAATGTATTTCAAAACTCCTTCACAGCCAAAACCGTCAATTTATTTGATCTCCTGTGCATTATGTTTAGTCCTCTCCCAGGACCCATGATTTCTGTAAGCAGTGCAGTAATAGTGAACTTCAGAAGAAAGAGAGGGAATGATTTTGCATGTGCTTGTGCAGGTATAGGATAGCTACTGTGCTTTTAAGCCCAGTTTTAAGTCTGCAGGCCACCTTAGCCTGCTACATGGTTAAGCACAGAGGAAGTGTTGCAATTCTGGACAGAATCTGTAAACGCAGCCCAGCCCCACCACACCCAGAGGAATGCTGCAACCTCCTCTCTTCTTCACAACACGCTCCAGCTTAAAAGAAACTCATTTCTAGGTGGAGGATGAGCACAAGGAATGTTGCTGACACMCAGAGAGCGAGGAGAGCACGGAGTCTGTGTCAGTTACTGTTCTACCTAGCTATGTTAAAGCTGAATTAAAGTAGCCTTGAATAAATAAAAATAATAATAAAAAAAGTTTGATAAAAAAGACAAAAGAAAACAAAGCTTCTAAACTAATAAATGGCCTATTTATGTATACTTACATACATGGAATGCATGTCTGCCTGTCTGCACACTCCATACGTATTTGCCCATGCGTTGGGCAGAAGCAGCAACTGTGAGAYGCCAGAAAATCCTTCTCCCCTCTGCAATTTCCCCTTCTGCCTGAAATCAACTTGCWTTTCTTTTTGCACTTCTAAAATATTTGCTCCTCTACCAATACCAGGTTTTAGGCAGAAAAGTAACCCAGAACACACACAAAAAAAGTAGAGTGGCTCTCATACAACCTAGGGTTACTCTCAAGCAGACATTACATAAAACRTTCTGACACACACTCCTAACGGCTGCCAAAATAAGGTGAGGACAGCACGGGAAATAAAAGCCCTGAATTATCCTCAGGAGAAGGGAACACAGGACAAACAAGAACATCACCACCAAGAATAATCTTAGGTTGCTTCCTGACCACTGGTATGTGAAAGCATGAGCATCACCAGAATAGCTGTTCAGCTGCAGTTCAAATGAGAGTGGCAATTCTTAAGTTGTTACCCCTTGCAGAGGGCCAAAAGAAAAATAAAAAATCAATCTCCTGTAATTTCACACATCTGCTCATCTTCTGGCATACCATTTATTGAAATACAGGGTAGGGAGGTAGAAAGTGGCATGGGAAGCACAGATAGTTGAAATTACAGGTGCAAAAAATGTTTGTTCATCAGATACTAATCTGGTGAGAGCACAAGGGTATCTCCCACAACGGCACCGCTCCGAGTCAACATGCCTGAGGAAGGGAAGGAAGAGATTGGAAAGCAGACGTAGCACCTGCTAGAAGTTAATTCCAGCCACCAGTTACTGTTTCAAGCTCACTCATCAAACCAGGAAGATTCACTCCACGACAGCGATTCATTAATATCGAACTGCCAGGGAGGCTCCATTTAACCAGTGGACTAAACTACGGGCTTCGTGTTCACCTTGGGCTTCTTTCCTACCCACAGCGAAATAACCTTGCCATAATCTGTTGTCCTTAAAGCAGCTGCAGGCTCCTCCTCACAGAAGCTTTTCAAGACCTTGCTTTTCAGATGCTTTGTAAGCACAGGATCAAGACTGATGCACCACTAGCCCCAAAACTCCTCCTCTCGCGTGCCTACTGACGACAAGAGACAGCTCCTATTTGCTCTTTTTCCTTCTTTTACTAACTCTAGCAAAGCAGCTGGGTACAACGGGTAGCCCTCGTGCCAAATGAAGTATTTTATGAAGTTCTAAGCCTTTTCCTTGAAGGGACCAGGGAGCAAGCGAGTGTTCAGGCCTTGCTGCAAGGGCAGCACGCCACGGCAGCGACGCATTCTCGGCTCTTTCGGGCGGTGAGGGGGCGAGGAAGAAAAGAAGGCACCAAAACCAGAGCCAAACCTGTATCCTTGATCAGACTGACCACCCCAAGCCCAACAAATGTGCTGCACAACCCGAAAGTGTTTCTTGCATTTGAGTCTCTTGCATTTCTTAGGAGCCAACGGCGGGCAGCCTGACGGGTGTATCGCTCGCAAGAGGCAGGGCTCAGCTAGCCCATAGCACTGGAAAGGTTTTGGGAATAGGGGTACAGACATGCCAACTGCTTCCCCAAATGCATACAATGCTTGAGAACAGCATCAAGGCTTCTCAGTGCCTCTGGATCCTTGGCAGGGAGGAGTAGGGAGGAATGGAAGGTATAAAACCGACTTTTTATTGTATTGTCTATGCTAGAAAAATAAAGGACATCAGACATAAAAGGCAGTAACAYAGTAGTCGACGTGAAGGAATTTAAATAAAAAGAGAGGGAAAAGTTAATAGTCATCATATTTTTGAAAGAAAAATCAAAATGTCTGTAAAATCCAAATTAAAACTGCYGTATTTTTATTTTTCCACCTAATTCTGCCTGTAAAGTCAGAGTACCTTCAACAACATGAGCAAAGAGACATCAAGACGCAGCAGTATAATGATTGTACTTGTGATAAACATGCCTTATGTGAAGGCATCTGACAAACTGCTAGTAATAGAAATATCTATTTTGGCATTAGTTTCTAAAGAAATACAAGTACAGAGACATGAGACTACCGAAAGAAATACATGCCAAAATACTTACTGTCTAATCATATGCTCTTGCCACATACCAAATCCTTGTTATGCAACCCATTTTATTCACCCGGAGGAGTCTGCTGGCATGTTACATATGTGTGTATTCATCAAATAATAACAATAATGGTTTATAGATGGGAACTACCTTGATTCATGTGCCTTCCTGATCTACCCATGCTCCCTGCTCTAAATGCATCAGTTGACAAGATTATGAAGACTTGGCTTAAAGAGCCAATATTTCACTACATTTTTTTTGCCCCTCATCTGAAATACYGAAGCAGAAAATACACTAACTTTCTCAGCCAGTGTTGGCACAGAGSTAATACTCCGCGCTGTGGTTAAGCGCTAGCTCTTCCTCCTCCAGGGCATCGTGAGTCATCCCTGATTTTCACACTGGTGTCTTCCAGACAATGCTGGGTAAAACTCTGCTAGCTCATTCTCACCAGAGACATTGTATGAGAGCACAATTACACAGAAGGGATCATATATTAGACAATTTTTAAAGCATTCCATTAAAAAATGTGAAAGGCAAATACTGTAGTGGCTATTAATCAAGCCTAAAAACAAATTAAAACTAGCTTCATGAAACACATTTTGGCATTTGCTGGCACATAAGGTATTTCCTTCAAGCACCAGCAAGACTGCGGCAGATTTGCTCCTCTCATCCAATGGCACCTTTTCCCAAGCTTAGGTAAACCTTTGTTAGGAGGAGCTTTAAATCTCTGCTCTCACACAGGGCTGTTTTCTCATTATGACAAATTACTACTGAACTTGGCAGCAGAAGCCCCAAACTCGCAGGACACCGAGGGTGGTTGATATTTCTCTGTTTAACCAAAGACATCATGGTCCAAATCTGGTCCTAGAGGCTGTTGCTGCAGCACTTGAAGGGCTGCTCTGGTTATGGGAGCCTAATTTAGTCTGTTTAGGGCGAGGGAAGGAGGGAAGGAGGGAAGGAGGGAAGGAGGGAAGGAGGGAAGGAGGGAAGGAGGGAAGGAGGGAAGGAGGGAAGGAGGGAAGGAGGGAA
>NW_020455777.1:1123059-1209734 GCF_003342845.1 Nothoprocta perdicaria | reverse complement strand
AAGAAAGAAAGAAAGAAAGAAAGAAAGAAAGAAAGAAAGAAAGCACATCAAGTAACTATACCCCTATAATTGTCTTTTCTGAACAAGATAGGGTATTGATAAGGAGAAGATCAGAATGTTTTCACTTGTCCCAGTTAAATACACACTGGAAAAAGAAAAAATATATATATTTCTCTCTCTCTCTCTCTCTCTCTCTCTCTCTCTCTCTCTCTCTCTTTCTCTCTCTGTCTTTTAAATAGTGCTTTATTTTCACTGTGTGTGAGAAAATGATCCCTCATGTCTCTGGTAGTTTTCAACAGAGAAAAAAAATACCACAAGAACCTTAGTGAGATGAAGTCAGTGTTGGGACAGAACACTCAGAATATGAACATGCTTTATATTACTAAAATATTTCAAAACGCTTAGRAAAGTCATTGCCCCAGCACAAAAGGGCTATGGCATCTAAGATCACAGGGCATTCATTACTGGATGCAGAGGGTTTTGCTTTGTTTGCTTTTGTATTTTCTTARGCTTGGCAATCAGTTTGGCAACCTTAAGAGTGCTCCACCATACTAAGAAAGTTTCATTATATCCAAAAGCATCTCAGTGACCAGCCAAGACGGGGATCAAGAGAAGAAAACTCTGCTACGCTTGCGCCAGTGGAGAAGAGGGCCAAGCCAAGGTAAATAACTTAAGAGGGCCCTCTTCTGAAGTAAACCCTTCCTCTAGCCCACGGGTTATTGCTACATTGTCAGCCAACTGGACACGACAATTTGTTAGAGCTGCCTGATGAAATTAAGTGGAAATGTATTTCCACCCTAATTCTAGGGAACGTCATTTCCTTTACAAACCTTTAACTGTAGGCCCTCTTGGCAACGCTCTTGCCTGCTGCTTGGCTTTCAACACCTTTTTTTTTTTTTTTTTGGTTATCCTCTTCACGGCAACCTTCTCCTTTTGCTTACTGCAGAAATCAAGTGAACCAGCATGAGGCAAAACACACACTGCTGTGGCAGAGCAGCAAGCATGGGTAGGAGAGACAAAAAGAGACAAAGGAGAGAAAAAAAAGAGACAAGTCACTCATGTAAGCAGAGCTCAAGACATTTACTCTTCTGCAGAGCACAGAGGTGAGGACACAGCTCCCTCCCAGACCAACACAGGAGTGTGCACACATGCACGCTCTTGCAGCCCTTCTCAGGAGAAGGGCTCAAGGGGCAGCCTGAAACCCCTTCTCGCCCTCAGGAGCAGATGCCCCATCCAGACACTGAGCCATGCTTCCCTGGGGCACTATCAGCTAGCTCTGTGCTGCTGCTTTGCACGTCTTCAGCAAAGGCTCTGCTGGAGCAGTCCTACAGGTTCTGCCTGTAGAACTGGGTGCACCATCTCTTCATCTCTTGGAGGCCTGGTTGCCTTCCTACATTCCCTTCTCATCCCACGGCCTTTCCATAACGACTTCCCTCGTGATGGACACTGTTAGACCCACGCACTGACACGTGAGAACCCACCTTTAACCTCATCAGATATTTTCCATTGTATCAGTCCATCTCCCAGCACAGCTTCCCAGAATAGTGCAAGTGGAAAAACCAGGCTGAGCGAGGCAAGGTATAAAGGAGCACAGAGCAGCTACATTGTATCCCTACATATCAGGAAGAAAAGCAAACAGGAAAAAAAAAATACAACTGCAACAACAACCACTCCACAACACTTTGGATTTGGGGTGATTTCACCCTGGCCTGCTCAGTGTTACTAGCTTTTGCAAAATTTATGGTGAGTCATATCTATATTTCTTTTTTCTCCCGCCACACCAGTTCTTGGAAGTCACATTTGGGCAAGATTCTCATCTTCAAAATAAAAAAGAAATTCTCTAAACTTAATTTGAGGGGTGGTAGTAGTGGGGGGTTACACAACCCAAACGCATCATAAAAAGCTCAAACGTGAAGAGCTATAAAATCTTTTTTATTATTATTTGCACATCACATGATTTTTCAGCTGAGCTCATGACCTTGAGTGCTTTGCTTAAACATGGTTCTACAGGTGGGAAAACCTTAGCCAAAATCTCTGTAATGGAAGCARTGACGCTGCGGGAATGCACTCAAAGCAAGGTGAGGGATGCTTTCCCGGGGAGGCTGCCGAGGTTTGCACACACTAATTTCCATGTCACTGCTGTCAAGCCGATGCCCATTAGGATGGAAAGAAGAAAAGTACTGGCTTTTCATTACTGGGTAATTGGGGRCACACCCTTACTAGTAAAAGCAGTTCACTAAGTAATTGCTCACTACCAAGTAGCTAAAACAAGAGTACCAATAAAAATGCTCTATGATCCAAAGCGTCACAAGAGAAGCAACAACTGAAGCCGCTGCAGATTTCCTGAGGGAAAAGAAAAAAAAATGTGAAAACTCTTGCTTTACAATCAATATTTTCTTCAAAAGTAATTACTGGAAATCTGATCTTCTTAAATATTATTTTCTCTGATTATACTCAGATTTTACTCAAAAACAAATTTTTAAAAGCTCTAATTCTTTTCTATAAAGGTTTTTAAGCACCAGGCCTGAGATGACGGGAGCAGGATCACCATTAGTACCTCTTTTCTGCTTTTCTTTAGCAAGCTCAGTTCAAAAGCTTCTGCTCTGAACTGCACCAAGCTGTGTGTGGGCAGAGGTGGGAAGGCAGCTCCAGACAGAAACTTCCCCTTGGCCATCAGTCACTGCCCCAAGATTTCCCCTGTTCCATTTTCTTTGCACCAGATACGAGTTCAGGACAAAAACGTGAGAATTCAATCACCACCTCCTCCTCAATTCAATTCACCAACATATCCAGCTAACAATTTTTATATTGCACAGTTGAAAGATTAAAGCGCAAACTCCTAATGAACATTTCTTGCTTATGTTTTATTACTTCCTTTAAGTAAAAGAGCTTACTACTGAGCTGCTTCAAGAAAAGCTTCTTCTCAGGAAAGACTCAATCAAATCAATATTTAACACTTAAAATCTAAAGATTAAGTGTGCCTACAGATTAGCCAAGTGACCTGAATGCCTGCATGTGTCAGAGATTGACATTTTCCTTTTTTCCTCCTCTTTTCTTTCTTTCTTTTTTTTTTTTTTTTTCCCCTTGTTTCTCTATCATTTGTTAGAGGAAAATTACAAGAACATATTAAGACAGGTGAGGAAACAGCAACAAAGCCAAATGATCAGACAAACCACTGACATCATAATAATAAAACTAATCATGACAGATTTGCATCAAAAAAATAGTGCTAAATCCCGATTGCTTTTCATGTTTTTATTAGTATCAAATGATAACAAGCTGAACAGACAGTTCACAACAAGCAAGATACATAGTGCAAGAGAGTGATATAATAGTAATCATGTTTTAGAAGCATGTTTTAGAACTAGAACTAAGCAATAGTTTGGGCCATCTACTAGAAACGCCACATGGTTCCGGCACACAGAGGAAGAGAGTGACGAGAATGCTGCACAACAAAAGTGCTTCCCTTTGGGGATTTTAAAGAACAGGATCATCAGCAGTATGACACCCAGAAGTCCCTATCACCAGATGAAGCCCATCTGGTGCAAAAGGATGTATGCTGGAACCTGGATGCAAGGGGAATCTGGGGGTGCAAGARGATGTTTGCCATAACCTGCTTGCGGTTTGGGGATGCAAGGGGAAACTTTTCCTTCAACCACATGAGCTTTCTGCCCTAAGGATTCTTTGAGGGAACAAGATTTTACAGCAGTTGGGGGGGGATTCAGACAGCCTTCTTTGTAAGAGACAAAATAATTTTCTTGGCTTTCATCAAGCCCTTTCACTATTTCACAACTCACATCTTCTGTAAWGAAGCACCAGCTTTGCTTGTGCCGGGACTCATGGCTGGTCCGCAGCTGAAGCCGCCTGCTGCAGCCACCATCCCTGCTGTCCTTATGTTCATGTTTAATCCCCCCTTCTACTTGATTTATGGCATTGTGGAATCATCAACACAAAAGAGCAATATAGGGTCCTGGTTATTTGATTGGGAAGCTCTCAGGAAACATAAGGATAGCACTAAAGAACAGAAACTTTGGCAAACAAGAGAAAAGACATTTAAGGAAAAAAGACTMCTTTTAGCAGGATTATATAGTCAAACTGAAAAATGATTTTTTGATCTGATCTGTGCTTGTTGGCCTTTTGTTAAAGCAGACATGCACATGTTGAATGTCTATTTAAAAGCAGAATACGTTCACTAAACCGTACTAGAGCTGGAAAACTATTTGTAACTGAGACCATAAAAGGGAGAAACCTATGGAATGTGTTATGTTAATTTTACAAAGCCGTTCTCTAGCAATCAGCAGATTCATGCATCAATCCTACACTTAAACACAATAGAAGTCTAATCAGGAGTTTACAAGAGTAATCTAAGACAATGTATTAGAAAGACCTCTGGAGTTTTTTTTTTTTTTTTTTTTTTTTAATTTTATTGTATCAGATGCTGTTGGCAGGAAATTCTGATGGCAAGAAATGTGTTCCAAGCGTACTCTGACTTTCCAGTGGAAAGTGAGGATTTAACCAAAACACCTCTATACACATTGCACATAAAGAAAAATGAAATCAAAAGTAAATAAATCAAAGTAGGAGTTCGCAATAGAGGCTACCATCATAGTGAAATTAATTTCTGGAAATAATTAGCAACTAAGACAGGAAGAGTAATCAGGGAGAGAATAGTATTTTAAACAGTGAATATTGAAGTATTACGCAGYGTATGTGAATGATGGAAACATGCTCAATATTTCAGAG
This sequence comes from Nothoprocta perdicaria, assembly GCF_003342845.1. Classification (NCBI taxonomy): domain Eukaryota; kingdom Metazoa; phylum Chordata; class Aves; order Tinamiformes; family Tinamidae; genus Nothoprocta; species Nothoprocta perdicaria. Next base: position 1,204,991 of record NW_020455777.1, on the reverse strand, counting down.
ATATGCAACTTAAAATTCAAAACATGCTTTCAAGAATTTCACACAGTGGAAAATCTGTACTTATCAATGGTCTGAGGCCATAAACCTACACAGCAAGTTATCAAAGCAATACATCTGTGTACTGTCTGCACATGCAGCACATGCCTAGGAAACAGAAAAGGATGATGTCATTTCAGCCTGTTTTTCATTATATTTAGTTTTCCAAATCTCTGCAGTACTGGCTTACCTCTCCATCTAAGAAATGGGCCAACATTACCAGAATTCTGGGCAAACTTACAGGGAGAACTCAGCAGTAAAACATACCATTTGCATGCCCCGGTGCAAACGCTCCCTTCCCTTATCATGGGCTAAGAAGGTGCAGCACAATTTCAGTCACCTGCTGMAGCTACAAACAAAGCTACAACAAGACCTGACCTGTTAATGAGTCTAAAGGGATATGGATTTTGTCATCTTTCTTCAAATGCCGCTAGTTTTTGTTTTGGTTTCGCACCTGCATGTTCACTGGATGAAGGTGACCTTAGCAAGCGCCAACACTGAGCACCCCTCACCAAAACACTGACAAGAACCTGCTTAAGTTCTGGACAAAACACCAGGAGCTTGACACAGTAGCTGAAGACTGGACAACACCAATCACAGTGACTAGCAGGAAAAAATAAAATCAACGTTTAATTAAAATCAGACCTCTGCCATCTTTCCCTTTCCCTACAAGAGGTTCTAGGTTGGAAATGAAGGGCCCTGGGCCCAGAGCGCTGCCTGCCCCGGCCGCCCGGGCAGCTGCTTCCCGCAGGCCCCAGCAGACCGCCATCAGCGCAGGCCAAACACCATCACCGACACAAGCACTACGTATTAAGCACAGGATAAAAGCAACCAAGCATTGCAAAACGGATCTGTGCATGAAGGGTAAGGGCCTGTGATCTTGTGGTGATTTCTGCTGATTTTTGTTTGTTTTTAGGAAATATGCCCCYAGCAACTGAAGAGCAAAGGTTGATAACTTGGCAGCACCTTGGAAAACTTCCTCCTATCCTTCCRAACACCTGCAAAATGAGAGATCAGTTTTTTCCTCAGTTTCAGTGTCTTGGCTCTCCAGTTTCAAGGAAAACATGCACATTCATGCAGAGGAGGATGGCCTTAAAATGAAGTTTCCTGTGAAGGTAAAATCTACTTTCCAGCAGAGTGGTGGCAACAAATGATGAAGTTCTTAGGCTGGTAATGCCTCTCAGTCCTAGTGCATCTTACGCACTCAGTGCAGCAAGGAAGGAACTGCACGTCCGGGACAACATAATTAAGGCCACACTTCTTTCAGCTTCGTTAAACCAATTTCATTGTGTCCACCAACACGGGCTTTTCATGTTTCATCCACCCCCCGAGGTTTCCTATGCACTAACCTCACTGCCTGTGTTTCAGAGCACTCCTGAAAGCCTCTGTTTGCCACCGGTTGGGGTCCTTGCATGGCCCCCATGCACTGCTCCTTATGCCCAAGGATCTTCTCTCTCCAACCTACATCCCCACGAGCACTTCTCCTGCCCTCCCTGCACCATCCCCCCTCCATCTGCTGCTTTCCTCAGGATAATCATTCTTATTATCAACACATTTTCTACACAGAGGATAAACAGCAATAGTCTACTGTGAAATGTAAAAGYGCTGGGAAGTGTGTCCCAGAAACTGTAACACTTTGGATTCTACTTTTTCAAAATCTAATGTGCTAAAGAAAGAAAAGGTATTATCAAGCAGAACATACAGTTTCTCATTTTCTCCWTTTTCACAATTCATTTTTCATTTTATTTCTGTGAAAAGGCCTAGCATATATTAATGACTGCTTTGTAAATGTAGACTCTTACACCTTTTGTGAAGGAGAACGGAGCACACATGTTTCTCTCTCTCTCCCAAAACTAGTTGCAGGACACAGAAGGGAGAAAAAAAGAGGCAAAAAAGAACAAAACCATATTCCTTGATTCAAATGAAGTCACTCCTGTTTCTCTTCCAAAAATTACAAGAGGACTATGTAAGAAACTCATCAGTAACTGGAGAATCTTGGAGGATCATTTATATAAACCTGGATTTGATGCAATATGAGCTCTTTTCAAAAACAACTTTTCATATAAATGCATTAATACTAACTTGCTCATATACATATATATACACATATATATTTATACATACCACAACTTTGTGTAATACTCCTGGACTGTGTTATTTTGGCCAGTTTTACACACTGCATGTTAAAATAGTTTGTACTCTTACCAAATGAGGGAACTCAAGGAACTCCAGATTTTTCAAGTTTGGACATGCTGTAGTAGAAACATGGGATTCTGCCAGCAGTGCTGATGGACTCTAAGGGGAAAGCAGCCATGCCTTAGAGCTCTGTACTGGTCAGGCTCCATATGTAATGGCCAACACAGTTCTTCCAGCCATGGCAGGGCTCTCAAAAGCACAGGAAAAGCCRTATTCGTTGCCAGAGTCCTTACTTGCAAAAGTCTTGTTCTCCTTCTCTGTCCTCTCCTCCTGCTATAACTTGGTCTGATATGGTCACTATCAAGAGAGGGAATACACGCAGTGTCATGATGAATTATACAGTGATGTGATGCAATATATTAGTTATCCCTGCTTACAGCCYGTTAGCATTAGCCCATATGTTGATCAGAACATTCACCAGCAGCATATTGCTATGATTGAGCATGAAGGGTTGGACCAGATGATGTTAAGAGATCCCTTCCAGTATCAACCTGTCTTTGAGTCTGTGATTACTTCTGAAATAAATACAAATAGAAAAAAAATGCTGTAATTTCCTGGTTTAAAACAGGCTTCACTACATATAAGGTGATCCAAGTCAGTTAAAGTAAACCATCAAACATGTTCAAATCTGTTTATTGGAGAAGTGTGGAGAGAGGGTATTTCATTTCGAGAGCCTAAATTCAAAACCCAAGATTCATGTTTCCCAAATCCAAAGAGTAGAAACATACTAACATTTAAGGAACTTTGCAATTGCATATGTTTACTAATATTAATGAAATTGATTTAGCTGCTAATAAGAAAGAAAATATCACTAATAACTCATTCTCATCATCTGTAGTAACTTCTGCAATATGTTTTAAATAAAGGAATCAGTCACCAGAAGGAATCACTAAAAATTCTTATTGCTCTATAAAATAGATACACGTAAGCAAATTCATTATGGAGTATATTCAATCTGCATCTCCTTTCAGGAGAAAGTAACAGGAAATTACTTCCATTAGATATTTGTTTATATCTATATATACACATACACACAGATAGATACACTTCCCACTCCTAACTGTTACACACCATTTGACATTACACAATAAAGACCTATATAAAAAGCAGCTAAAAAAAGTTTAAAAAAAGAAAGCACAGTGCCTCAGGCACATGTGGAATATTTTATCTCATTTACAAAAATGCAGAGCGGGTTCCACCGCACACCAAGACCTCTCTCTAAGGGTTAAGTTCACTACTACTGCTTAGCAAAGCAGTCAAGAGTCTTTGCCTCGTTTTATTATTCACTTTGCTACAGCAAGGTCGCCAACTACTTGCTGAATATCAAGTCTACTSAACAGCATCCTGCATTGCTCTCTGTGCTTGATTTAAAATGGATATATTACAAAAATCAAAAGGACGCAGACATGCTAAAAATCTGTGGAGCTGGACTCTGACCCGACTTTTATACACATGCAAAAAAGTGCAAAGCTTCCATCCATAAACCAAAGTGCGGCCTATATCTACATAATCATAAATGCTACATAATTGTAATAGTAAAAGAACAACCTCAATTGCCCCTGCTATATTTAATTGTTCCTTTCTAAATATAGACTTTTTCCAAGTCTAAGACTCAGGTCATCAGGTAAAACTCTGCAGAGCATAAATCTGCCACTACCTTTGCTCAAAGCAGCTCTTTAATCAAAATTCATTTACTGTGACAGTGAAAAGTGGTTGATTTAGACAGCAGAGCTAGATAATTTTGAACTCGTTCATCCTGTTTTCAAAGGAAAGAGATCACAGTGGAAACTCAGGAGAGTCAGCAGAAACTCTAGCAAGTTGTCAGGCTGCCAACCAACCTTTTTATCTTTTTGTTTGTTTACTTAATCTTCTTCAAAAATGTACGTATGTTGCAATCATTACCGATTCTCCGTGAAATTCACAGTATCCCCAGAAAACTGTTTGCTTTGCTTCTTCGTAACAATTAAAATTACTGAAAGTATTAGTACATGTAGCAATTGGCAGTCACCTCCAGATCATGCCTTTCCCATAATTACAAGGAGAAACACTAAGAGCAGTGTTGTTCAATTTTCCCATTCGTATAGTTACTACTGAACTCCAATCTGACTCATCTGTTTTAAGATGAGTAGATAATAACAGAAACATTCCCAAACGGAGAACACCCAAACAGCGTCMAGTGTCTTATTAGGGTCTAAGGCACTTGCAGTTGGCATTTTCCAAACCAGGCCTTCTCCACCTTAGTTATACATTTCCCCTTCTTTGTATCACACAAATTCTATCATTACTCTACAGCTGAAAATGAAAAGACATCCGCTTTCAAAAAAAAAAAAAAAAGAAACTTCAGTGCAAGAATAAAACTGTATTCTGAACATGTCTTTTTAAAGCATTTTAAAACACTGAAATGCTACTATTAAAACAAGAATATGAAAAAACTACTCTAAATGATAAAAAAAAAAAGAAAAACACGCACACTTTAAGGTATGTTCTAAGACTTTAAAGTATGTTCACAGACACACCACTAGCATAATCTCACAGGTTACTGAAATTCAGACTTCTTAGGGAGAGGGGGAAAAAAAAAAAAAAAAAAGCAGGATTCACCCAGTTCAAGCAGTTCATCTGTTCCCTGTTGCACATCATGTGATTAACGAGGGAGGAATTAGTCAAGCAACGTTATTACATTCAAGTTTTCATAACAAATGACTTTCTCTAGGGAAGCCAAAATAAATTAAGCTAAATATTGGAGTAGCATGAACTATATTTAAGCTGTGATTCGACATTTGGCAAGAGCAGCGCTTAAACCGACTCCAACAGCCACCACCCACAGCTGCTCCTGCCTAAYGCTCCGCAGAGCACCGACCGGCGCAGCCCTGGCAGCCAACGGCACCGGGAAGCTCTTCCAGCTGCGAAATAACCCAGCAAGATCAAGGAAGTCCAAACCAGGCCTATGCGGGCCGGTGCTCAGCCCCATCGGTCCCATCCAGCTCCCCGTGCGATCACACGGCCACTGGTGCCAACGCACCGCGGGGGCCGCGACGGCGCGAACGGGTGCCGCCACCGAGGTTTGCTCTTCATGCACCTGAGGGTTTTAACCCACCTACCCAGTCCCTCAGGCAGGTGCCACGCACCTCGAGCTGGAGGCATGGCCAGCGCCAAGGAAGCTACTTAGAAGTAAAGCTTGAGTCAAGAAGCGACGCAGAGACGAGCCCCACGGCTGCAATTCCACACAGCTGGGCCCATTTAATTGCAGTCTGCCATCGTGCCAGCCACCCACTGCTGAGCCACTTGCCCAACAGAAAACCATGAGGTTCTGCCATGTGTTACCCCATGGCTTTGGGTTCTCTCCAGTTACCAGAGTGGCTCAGTACACACAGCACCGTGGGATCACAGCAATGGTAGAGTCCATACTGAGGTTACGTTAGGCTGCTGTGAATCTACAGCCTTGGTGAAATGGCATTTTGCAGGACACAGAGCTAATTCTCAGGCATTTCTGCTCTGCARAATATACAGGCCTCACCACTGCACTGCTCCACGTTGCAGCCACAGCAGATAACCAAAGACATGCAAGATTTTCATAGGAATCTCCAACCCAGCACATTAATTCACAGCCCTTGCAGCAAAAGCAGTTAGCCCGGATTGCCCTTAAAAATCTCTGATCAAGGCTGTGCAAGACACCATTCCCACTCCTGACCCACAGGAAAGGCCCAGGCTCTGCTGAAGGTCAATGGTTGCTTCACCTAAACTCCAACAACTAACCTTTAAGCCAAGAGCTTACGCCTGGCTAGAGAAGGCCCTGCACTAGGAACTATCTAGCTGACCTTCCTCACTACTACTAAACCTGTTCTTCATTTTTTTTACCAAAAGAGATGAGATACAGCAAACTCCATAGCCTGTCATCATTTCATTATTCATGAGGGAAAATGTAATGTCTTCTCCAAGATGTACATRGAGTATCTGCTATACCTACATTGAGTATGAGTACTCAGAGTATCTGTATAATATAGTACATACATGCTTTSAAGGAAGACACATGATGCTTTAATTTCAAGCAGTATACCCGTATATAATTTTCTTCCCTATTCTCCCTCAACACTTTTTTTTTCTCCCTTTTTTCTCCTCCCACAACATGGTTCATTGAGGAAGGAGACACCATTGTGTGAAGTAGCCATCTGGTTACAAAAGTCTTAGCAGTAAATTGGTGGTTGTTTAAAAATGCCCTCTCTTAACAAAGCAGTCTTCTTCCTGCTCTATTTCCACTGGTGAATAATATTTAAGGAAGGGACAAGCTTTTTATGTTGGGCACAATATATTTCCTATATACCCACATCATCCTTCAGACAAAACAATCTAACACTGCTTTGCAGATTATTAAGCTGAAGCCCATGACCACCCTATGATTTATGCTACCATTTCCTCTGCATTACGAACAGAGAAAACTAAAGAACAACAGGTAAGTCAATYGAACAGGTTATTAAAAACTGTGAGGAAACCCACAAGAGAAGTCTGGTGACTTCTAGGGGGTGCAGAACTTCACGTCTGCTTTCCTGGCTCTGTGCCTGAATTTTACAATTACTACCGTACTTCAGTGGAGCAAAGCTCAAATAATTGGAGATATAGCGCCTGCTTCCACTGCAGCCAGTAGCAAAACTCTCATTAATTTTAAAAGATGCAAGACTAGACCGAGTATTTTTATAACAACMATGATCACTGGGAGGCATTCCCAAGTTTGCAATACTCTTAGCTATGATACTACATTTAAGTGCAATCCCTGTTTAAAAGCATTCAAAAATGCTTTCAAAAATTCAAGATGATTTAAAATAACGTAATAAAAACATGGTCTGAAAACTGTCCACAGTTTTGCCAAGACCTTGTTCTTATAAAGAACATGACTGAATGGGCACCAAATAGGTCTCATTCATATTAAGAATTTTGATATGAATAATTTAAATGTGTTGCTAAAGCACAAAGCAAAGGCCTCTGCAGCAAGGGACGGAGTCCCTCTGAGGATTCTTGCTTCTTTTGGATCTGCTTTTGCCCCTGGTTATGACAGCCAGCTTTCCACTCATTTTCCAATTAAAATGGTAATGTAATGGGATCRGGAAGATTCATCCAAAGAAACAAGTTTATTGCAGAATTCATCGGGAAAATAATGAAACACCTCAACGTGGAAGAAGAAAAGCTTCTCAAAGGCCTTCAGCTGAACATCAGAAAATGAAACTGTTTAGATGATAAAGTCTACTGGATGTATGGAGTTTTTTGCACCAAGGCTGACCCCTGCTTCTCTCTCTATTACAGGAAATCATCTCCAGACAGATAGAATCCCAGTAGAAATACTTCCGTAGATCTCATTAATCAGAGGATCCATGACATTTGTTCAYTCAATTCTAAAGCAAGTGACAGCACAAGTGCAAGCTATGCCTAGCACCAAGGCATCCACAAGCTCTTTCTAAGCTCACATCTTTGGGGCAACAAGCGAGCAAATGAACAAACATCATCACAGCCCACTTTGACCACGGCCACAACCTCTTTTGACTATGACCACAACCCTCAACTACTGCATCCTGCAGATTTCCCCCAAAAGTCTAACTGTATAAAGTACAACCAAGAACTACGCTAACACACATAAGCACACAGAAAAGCCGTCCATAAAAAAGTTTGCAGGTGAATGAAGGCTGCCAGCCACCCCAGGAGATTAAGTCGGCACTGCACCTACTGCCCTCCCCGCAAGCAGAGGGGCAGGAACACGGCTCCTCTCTGTTCTGGTCTTGCTCTACTGCTCACAACACTTTAAAGAAAAGTTTTTAATAAAGTTTTTTTAATGTTTGTTAACTGCATCTGGCAGCCAAAAATCCTGATAGTTAATGAGATTCACATAGGAGAAAAAAAAAAACACAATTATATCAAACACAGAWCTCTCCAGACACAAGAGATATTACAGCATCCTCAAACCCCACAGACACCTGTACGCCGAATAAATCTGAACTAATGGATTTTTTTTCCATGAGCTTTCCCGTATTTGTTAGTACTRTGTAAACACTGGAGGGCTGTCTGCCATGTCAGAGTAGTTGTTTAGACGCATTCATCCAGATTAAAGATAATGGAAGTGAAAGCCCAGAGTGCTGCTTGAAAGAAATTTCAACATTCCAGACGTGTGCATTCCTCACCAAAAGCACGTGAGGCCACGGCAAGGAAAAGTGTACAGATTCAAAACGTGCTTTTTCTGTCCTACAGATAATCACAAAATTAATTTTACAGCATCCCAGAAGCCTTCAAATACAAGAGGAGCTTAGGTGGTTCTTAAGCTAGGGTACCTGTCTTTGCTCAAAGCACTTTATTTTTAAAAGACACTGAAAATATTTTTGCACATCAGCTTTAAAGGAAAATACTCAGGGTTTCTTTGCTAGTCTTAGTTTGCAGGCTCTGTGGGCTTATCACTAGAAGGAAGTTTCAGTTTTTCATATTCTCGCCTGTGCTTCCAGCATTCCTTACATCAAAGGCCCTTTCTTACAGCTTCACTGCCTTCCTTCATTTTCCTTGAAGATAAAACAGTGAATAAAGGTATTCTTTTAAAGCAAGGAATATTCACGTTTCCCTACAGCAGCAAATCCTGTGTACTGTGTATATTTTGACAGGTTTTTTAAATTGACTTCACTTTCAGATGAAAAAGAAGGTTATGCTGAATAGTAAACACAACTCACTCTTTTGCAAAATTAAAAGCACACACTTGGACTTGTTTAGGAAGCTAGATGTCAAAATTAAACCCCCCAACCTAAATCTACCTGTAGTATTCACAGACTAGAAATATGTCCATGCTATTCCCAAACAAGAAATTGAATATACGTAGAGCCAAAATCAGTTGCTCCCTTCTGCCTCAGCCCACCTCCTGGTGCCCCACGGCTCTGCTCTGCCCTTCCATGTGCCTGACCCTCCCCACCTCTTCCTGCACCTCCACTAACTCTCATCAGATAATCTAATGCATTAACTCAGCAAACCCTCACAAAACTGCCTGCTGCTGCTTCTGATGAACTTCTCCAAGCAGCTCAGCTTTCCATTCAGGAAGCTGAGCCCACTCCATCCACCACAACACTGGGGCTTTCAGCATCTCACAGCCCACATTGCATAATGCTAGAACCTACCAAAAACATGACCAGGCGCTTTGGCTATCGGCACAGCTGGATCTCTTTATCCAAACTAATCCAATTCAGCCCGACTCATGTCTCCCTATTCTTGTCTGTGTATTTTTACCACAGATAGCTGTGTCTGTGCCAGCTGTTAGTCCGTCAGTCACTAGTTTTCCACGCTCCTCCTGGCCCMTTTCTAAGTCCCAAGCACTATTATTTAACGGCTTCAGAGCACAAACATCAACCAGGATGTTACTCCAGGATGTGCCAGGTAAGCATTAGTCTCATTTCACAGCTGAAGACACAGATATCAAAAGGTTTACTAACTTGTTCAAACAGGGAGGCAGGAGAAATCTGCAACTTAGCCATCAACAAAAACCCAAGGGAAACAAAGGGAAAAAACAAACAAGCAAGGAAAGAACCACTCTTTAAGATACTGCTGCACTACTGAAACTCGAAATTGATATAAAATCATCTCTATGTATAATAAACTACTGTTCTGAAAGCACTCAAGCCCAATTTTCATCACAAGAAGACTATATTACTAGAGCAATTACATGGTTTGTTTTTTTTAATAAGTATGGATCTATAGGACTGAGATTTGAGGTCCTGTGAATATTGACAGAGGTAAAAGGCCTTAAATTCTTCATACTACTATTCATTCTATTTAAATTGTGTTACTAAACCGTATTGAAAAAATAAGTGGAAATCTGCTTACTAAAAGGGGAAACCCTTGCTTTATATACCCAGAAACATATAGAGCGGTTAAGCTACATATTATATTTGATATGAAAAAGAATTAAAGAAAAAAAAAAAGGAGAGAGAGAGAGAGAGAGAGAGAGAGAGAAAGAAACTGGAAGCAGATCTAATTTCACACTCCAGGGATTACAATGCAGAGAATACACATGCATTCTTCACTGACAACAGCACTGTGAAATGCTCAGTAGATTGCCGGCACTCTTCGGATATAAAAGATTTAATGTTCTGCTTGGTTACTTCACAGCATGCAAAAGTCTAAAGCAGGCTGCATGCTGGAATACCCAGCAGCTTAGCAAGAAAGAAAGAAAAAAAAAAAAGGGAAACACAAGTAAAGGGCCTCAAACTTAAGGGGTCCTGGTAGACTTTATTATTTCGGAGTATTTTACTGTGCTTCAAGTCCAGACTCAAAGAATTGTTCCCTTATGAACTGCCTAATCAAAGCCACCTTTGGATGGACCTATTGTCCCAAGAGTCAGCTGGAAATGCACTGCCCTCATACTTGTACTTAGCCTAGCAAAAATAAATGTTAATCCTTTTTTCCCTCCCCCTACTCTTAAACATGAAGACTTGTGACAGAGGCAAAAAAAGGGAAGAAAAAGGCACAATCTACATTTACAGTAGCTGCATTAGAAATGTTACCTGTACCTGGATATGAGTCATTTCTCTGCCTGCTGACCTTTGCCGTGGTCACCACTCTGGTAGACCACGGCACCTCTAGGAGGAGTACTAATTAGGACAAAGCACCTCTGCAAGCTATAGCGATTTCCCCCCACGCTGCTCCCACACGTGGCCAGTGAGCAGGAGCAGCCCGGGAGGGCAGACGACAGCGTTAGGATAGCTGATCCTCATAAGTGGAATTCGAAGCATGGAAATGTGCTCTGAAAATGTAGTACTTGTTCTATAAAGATGAGACTCAACACAGAGAGCTTCCATAATTAGTCTTCAGGAATAGAAGGTGGCTTCAAATCTTGGGTATTTTGTATTTCAAATCGTGGGTTGGTTCAAACAAAGCAAACTTGGTCCAAAGAAAGCAAGCTTCTTTTGTTAAACACCTAAACACCTAGAACTCTTATAGATACACATACAGCATTAATGAAAACTAACTTCAAACAACTGAGGATTTTTGTATTTAGGGTGCCCTTTAAATGATCTGCACAGCACTGAAGACTTTGTAGTTGTTTTTAACCTTTTATGACAAAAGCACTTTGGGAGGGGGAAGGAAAGGGAGAAGAGAGGGGCAATCCTCTAGTTCTGTTTATAAACAGCCTTAGAGGAAAGCCCAAAGGAACCCCAAATACCCCAGCCCTTCCTTTCTCTTCGAGTCTTTCAAGTTTCCTCTTGGCAGAGGAGGCTGCCAAGGGCTTTGCCCGCGGCCCCAGGATACTCAATGGTGGAAGTGACCCATGAACGGAGCAGCTCGAGCAAACGCTGCAGGAGACGATCCTCTTGGAGTGCCTCATTCCTCCTCCTTGAAAAGCCATGCACGGAGAGCTTCCCTTGTGTGCTCATTCCCCCGTTTCCCCTAAGGGGGAYGGATTCCCTGGAATCTGCCAGATTCCCAAGGCCTGGAAGGCCTCATCACAGAAAGGAGACGACAGGGCAGCTACTCAGGGAACACTCACAGAGCCGAAAGCAGCTGATTTAGAGCATCCTAAAGAGTTACAACCTGCTAGCAGAGAGCTGGCTAACAGGCCGCACGCTGTCCAGAGCCAATCCCAGTGACGTAAGGAAAATGCAGTAAATCAACCATTTTTACTTTGCCACTGGGATGGGCCCGAAGCGCACATCAGCCCATGGAAACTCTGAAGCTCTGCACAGAAATACCTGAGCTTGCAGCAGGTCRGTCATCTGCAGGTGGCTCTCGTAGCCTCCGCTCCACAAGACACGGCCTGAGCCCCACGGCAGCCACCTCGAGGAGGCGACCCCACTGCTCAGCACGTAGCCACTGCCCAAGTCGGGGTCTCCTTCTCCTAGGTCATTGCCACTGCTCCACGGAGCCAAGGTAGCTCATGGAACGTACTTGCATCACGGGAATTTCTGTAGCTTTCTGCTTTTAAATAATCCAGAAGGTATTTCTGCAAACAGCATCGTATGCCCTAGGAGTTTCTCTGCTCCTTAGTGATCGCCGCCATCCACCACCCAACTCCATCAGATCTTTCCAAGTGCTCTGAAAAGGCACAGAGATAGCCAGGGATATTCAGATACAGCAGCTGTCATAGATAACAGTGGGAAGCAAAAGGGCAGGCAAAATGTAGGAAGAAACTAAAAAGTATTCCCTAAATTGGTCTAGCCTATGCAAAGCTGGAAATATCTGTTTAATTTTATATCACATATGAACATGTTTTTAAGAAATATAAATGATATCACAGGATGTAAGAAATAATTGTCCTAAGGAAAAAAAAAAAGTAATATGCAAGATAAAAATAACTACTTGAGATCAGGGGCAAACAGGAAGCGATAATTTGCAAAAGAAAGGTATTTGAATAAAATAATTTGTTTTTAAAAGTGTATATTAGTAAGTATAAGAGCAGTGCAACATGCACATTATTTTTATCAACTACAAAGTAGCTATAAACACAGTAGGAAACAGCTGCTATTGCAGAAAATTACTACACCCATAGAGTCGAGCCTTACATTTTGAAGGCTTCCTAGATTTAAACTAGACAGATTAAATGAAGCACAAGGCTACTTATTACTTGGAGTAATATTCATCTTAGAAGGACATTATGTTTATTGCCTGATGCTGTTTACTCATAACAAAGTCTAATTACAGCCTAACGAGCACACCCATTAACTTCAATGAGACCAGTCAAAGAGGAAGACAGGCTTCGCTGGGAGTGAAGCTCGGCAGCTTCCCGGTGAGGTACTCCCAAGGAAAGCAACCATTCACTAGTTAAGAGAGGAAACTATTTAGGGTGGCAAACAAAGCAGGAGTTACATAATTTACTCAACATCACAGCAGCCATCGTCAAAGCTACAATTAGAATTTGGAAACTTCTCATCTTCCACGTTTGTGCACAGGGCCGCCTGAAGTCCACATGATGAGTAATCACCTTCAGGAAAGCTCCAGTGTTTGCCGTCATTTTGACAAGAGGTTACTGAATCATCTATGCTTACTAGAATAATAATTTCACAGGGACCAGTTACATATTTAAGGAATATACAATTTTGCGACTATAATAATGTGCAGAAAGGGAATGAAGGAAAGCCAACTGAGAAAGGGTGGCCCAGAGCTACGAAGCTCTCGCTTTCAAGCTCCATCTCCCATCTTGAGCCAAATACCAAGCAGCAGATCACTTCATATCTGCTTGGCACGCTGCACCACAACAAGCAAACCACTGTATCAATCAAATTGGTATCTCTACTGATAAGCACAGGACATTTGATGGCAACAGAATCAATGCTAGGTCTTTGCATAAGGCTGTCTCTGCTTCACTCTTAAAAACGCAGTCTGCCTTGTCTGTACTACTCCTGATCATCAACCCTAAGTAGTCCTGGCTCAAAGCATCTTAATTTAATCAGGTCAAAAAACTAAGGGGTTGTAAGTCAACTTTGTAGCAGCATGACATGGTTGAAATAGATTAATATTATAAAGAACTTTTTCTATGAAGAGCATGTTAAAAAGCTATGTTACTACAAACGTAGAGATGAGAAGACAGCAAAACGTCATAGGAAAAATTATGTCAAACTGACAAAGTGTGGACTATTTTCTCAACAACTCRTATTCTAAACTTACATCAATTTATATTCCTGATCTGACTGAACAYGGCAGCATGAAGCTACACAATTAAATCAAACAACAGACTTTATATATTTATACTTCCATGTGGAGGATTATGACTGAGCATACTCACGTCTTCCGAGTCATTTCCATTCCTCTGTGTTTTCCATCCCCTCCTTTCCACGTGGGGTTACCCGCCCAGCTCCGTGYGCAGCTCCCGGACACCCCGTCTCCAGCTCCCCTTGCCGAGGGCACCCCTGGGCGCATGAACGCGCTCCCCTCCAACCCGGAGCGATCCCATCTGGCGAGGTGCCGGCTGCCAGGAGCCCCTGCTCTGTTCCCGGCCGCCTCCGTTCAGCAGGGAGCTGATGCAGGCGCAATCAACGCGGTCCCGGCCACGCAGAGCGGCGAGCTCAGCGCCAGGTTATTCCGCGCGCCGCGGCCCCCGGGCCCAGCAGTGGGCATCTGTATTGCTGAAAAGTAACTATTGCAAGTGCACATATCCAGAAAGAGCCAAAGCTTAACATGACAAGGCAATACAGGATTAGCAATAACTAGTCTTTTTTTTTTACTTTTTTTTTTTTTTTTTTTTTTTTAACTCCTCTCTCATCCCTGGTGACTGAGAAGTCAAATTAATCTCTCCCCTTTTAAACCATAATTTTCAGATCAGAAGTGCAAAAGCAGCTGGGTAGATCTTTAATTATCATTTGTATATATATTTTGGTTACTCGTAATAYGGGTATGTTAAAGGCCCTTGAGTCTTGTTTCCTTTCCTCATGATTTTATCACACTTCATTCAAATTACAGGTATGACTTTATATAGTTTAGCTGCATCTAGCTTCAAAAAGTGAATTGGGTAAGAATCAGACTGCCAACAATTCTTAAGGGTTAGGCCACGTCAACACACACAAATTGCTTCTTCCAAGCCAATCCTAGGAATGYTGGAGGTATCCACATGGTTTCAAGCATGGATTGGTTTGGTGCTCTTCGGTGAATTGCGACAGGTGGAAAGAATAAAGGAAATGGAAAAACACGTGGCCATTGCATCCGTTTTTTAGGATACAGACCTAAGCAACAGCCCTCAGGTTCATACATCAGAGACAACCATTTTGGATTTCCTCCTTGCTCAGGGATGACTTCAAAGCACACACGCAACTGGTTCTCAAGCTCTTCAAAGAGATCTAGAAACAGGAAAACACTAGACTACAACATATTCAAAACCCAGTAATAACAACATYAGTTTCTGCCACCTTCTCACATTAGAAACGTAGCTGCAACCTACCCCAGCAGCTAAATGAGATAAGGAGCAAGCCCAAATGATCAGACCACAGAAGAAGGGAAGTTGGGCAGAAGAGGATTGTGGATTCCCCATTATTTGGGACAGCTACTGCTCAGGAGACTTTAACAGACTCAGTGTTGAAGGCGTAAATGTAGAAGTAGTAAAAAAAAGTAGAAAGTTTTGATCAGCATTGTCAGATGTGCTGCTCAGTTTGCACCGCTGCCTCCTAGATGAAGAGAGAACAGGCAAAGGCAGCCATGGAGCGGTTGCCAAGATTCCACATATGGGAAAAAAAAAAAAAAAAAGGAGGAGGAAATAAATAAGCAGAATAAGCAGATGAGTGTCTCAAAGACACGGCTTCAAAAGGAGCTGCCAATGCCAGCACCGTTTCTTGGAGAGACTGCCTGCATAACTCCAGCCGTACTTGAATGCACTCTCTTTCCCAAAGCTTACAAACACTCACAGAATGCTTAATACCTCAAGCAAAGGGAAGCAGATAGGACAAATCAGGGAAAAAATAGCATGAATGTGCAGAGGATGAGAGGACACAACTGGAAGGACGCAACTCAACTGGATGAGAGGACACAACACGCTTCCACACAACTGGAAGCAAGCTAAGACATAATAATTTCATCAACGGKAGTCTCCACACCAGAATTTATTTAAAATGCTGCTGCAGCCATGCTGCAGGTCAGGTATGTCTCCGCAGAA
The DNA here is from genome assembly GCF_003342845.1 of Nothoprocta perdicaria. Classification (NCBI taxonomy): domain Eukaryota; kingdom Metazoa; phylum Chordata; class Aves; order Tinamiformes; family Tinamidae; genus Nothoprocta; species Nothoprocta perdicaria. The sequence continues at coordinate 1,189,171 of NW_020455777.1, read as the reverse complement.
CAAAACAACCCCGCAAGTGCTGCTCTTTTCTCCCTTTGCATTTTTAAGTCAGATCAGCTCCCCAGTCTGGGCCACAGGAGACTGGTGCAGTCGCACCAGAAAACTGAGAGGTGTGTGCGTGCGYACGGGGTGGAAACGAGAGACAGGAATTCACCTTGTAAAACACAATTTAAGCCAGCTCTCCCTGCCAGGGACAGATTTATCCAGGCTTAGAGGAATTTACAAATGAGCAAGTAAAACCCAGCCACATGAGCATTCTTGGAGAGAAAGTTGCATCTTGTACAGCGTGGTATCCAAGATGAACTTTTGAGGGATGAATAAATAACATCTCCGTCACTGGCAACATACGTGGCCACAGAACTGCAGAAGGGAATTCCCTACGGAGTCTAAAATGTCAGCTACCTGCAGAAGTCACCAGCAGTGGCTGGTATCCGGTGCTGTAATCCAGACCGTGGGTCAGAACAGGCAGACTGCGGAACCGCATCCCACGGGAGAGGGACATCTCCTGCCCGAGACCTCTTACCTGCAAGCACAGAACATCAGCCTGCAAGCAAATACATCCAGAAAAGCTTCACCTGCAACCTCTATGGCCGCCGTGATCTAGTGCATGCAGCACCTGCAGTCATATGGAGCTCTAAGGGCAGGCAAAATTGCAARCTGCCAAAGGCCTTGTTGGTGTCGCAAGCAGGGCTCCTGCTGCTACAAACGAGCCTATTTCTTTTACTCCTTATCATCTTTAAATTTACTTGAAAAAGACAAAATTCCTCACTTTACATTATTTGTTTTGCAGCATTTTGTTCCATTCATACACAGAACTGTTTAAATGAGCATGGAGTTGAGAATTTATTTATTGCATTCTGAGAGGCAAATATTGCTCATTGTCTAAAGAAAAAAAAAAATATATATATATATTTATATATATATATATATATATATAAACACAACTTCATTAAGGATACAACTGCACTTCCACCTTCTCAAACACTTAAGTCCTGTTCCCATGGGTTTTAAGTCTTCTTCGGAGTTACTACATCTAGCTTAGACAGATCTTCTGTACCACAGGAGTGAGAAATCATTCAAATGCTCAGTCTTTGCTTTGAAATAGAAGACGACTGGCAGACTTCTGTGAGAGGCAGCGGCCGCCTCACATGCGCTATCACGCCTGCAGCAACTAAGTGCAGAAAATTAGTAAGAGTCATCCTTTTGATTAGCTCTTGCAAAGGGAAGTTTTGGGGAATTAAGAAACCACATACAAAAGTCATGTGAACAGAGAAAACATTCTGAAACATTTAATAGGGCTTAAATCAGTCCTTCTGTCCCATTTTTAAACAAACTTCAAAAATACTTTGGGCAAGAAAAGCTAATTATGTCCTTTACTAGCATACAAAGTAAATGCAAAATTCCCTTATGCACCTACATATCTCTGTAAACCATATTCCCCTTTTTATAAGTTAGCAGTTGACCTAACCCACCAGTTAAATATAACCTACAAAGTTTATATTTATTTCCTCTTTACAACTATTTCCTTCTCATTTCAACTACATCATAGAAAGCACCAAGGTAAGAAGATTATCTAAGACTCTTTCCCTTTGTCCCTCTTTCTACCAGGCTCCGGTAATAATAAAGGGAGCTCTGGCTCTTTGCCATTACACTGGCACCTAAATACACTGCAGGTGCTGAGGGAAACTTCTCTTGCTCAGGAAGTTTTCTCAGACTGCCGAGTATGTTACATTCTGTTACATTCTGCAGAGCAAGTTACATATCTGTGGTAATTTCTGCAAAATCAATACCAAAAAAAAAAGTAATATGGAGGTAAAAAAAAAAGCAGGATACATTTTATATAAAATCTAGCAAAACTGATTGTAGTGGTTGAAAAATCTCAAGTTTTTTTTGTCTCCTTCTCAGCAAAAAGTTGAGAAGACAGCACCAATATAAAGTCATGCTACTCTAAAGCAGGCATTTTTTTAACCAAATTCTTAGCATTAGTAAATTCCCTATTGTTAAGATGCAAGCTTCATATGCTTCATATGCATCAAAAGTTGAGACATATGTAAAATTCATATTCATATTCAAATTGATATTTTGGGCGKTTCTTTCTGCAGGAAATTTTGGCTTAGTCTATGGCCTTTATTAAATTTTTGGTATATTATCTTAAATTGCTGSAAACAAATAGGAACCTTCATATGACATTTCTGAAAACATGAGATATTACACATATATTGCATGTAAGCATATACACAAATATTACACAAATAATGCAATAGGATAAAAATACTAGAGGAAGAAAAAAAAAAAAAAGGCCTAAAGTCAAGGATTGTATAGTTATTCTCTTCAGAACATTACAAAACTAGAATTGCTTATGTATATTGCATGGTACAAACTTTCAGGGAAGACGACTAGACTTTGCATTGTGCTTTAAAAACGCTCATCTTTCAGGATGAAAAAAAGCACTCCTAGGTTTTATAACTTCAAATTGCCAAATATCCTTCTAAAAAAGGTGACCAGCTCAGCAACATGTTAGTGAACCTGGTGTAGAAACTCCTGGATGACACTCGGTGCCTGGGCAGGAAGGCTGACCAGGTGCTCCCAGACGTTTTGCTTTGCGAGAAGTTAGTGKGAAGACTCAAGGAGGAGAGAAAAGCACCTCCTGAATTTTGCAGCCAGTTCCTAATTTGGAGCTTCTGTTCATTTAAACCTGGCACCACCTCTTTACTTTAATGTTGGTGCCAGAACCAGCGCYTCTCACCTGCACCGCTCCCAGGAAAAACTCCCAGTGTTTACACTGRGGGACTCCAACCTGAGCTGCACCAACACCCGGTAAAAACCATGTTTTCTCCAAGTGACTGGGAGCCTGAAGAGAAAAATGAAACACGGTGGATAACAAACCAACTGTGGGGTTAATGGACAGAAGAAATGTAAACAGTGAAAAGAATACATGCACTTTCAGAGTAGTATTAAAGGTATAGTCAGCTGGATTGGAGCCCATGGATGTGTGGTGTTTATTTGGAGTTGAAAGAGATAAATACAATTACTGCAGCTCAAACAACTATTTCCTTAGTTATTATTCCTTAGTTATTAAACTCAGCTATGCATTAAACCTTCATATACTGAAATGATGACTAATTCTGTACACATCACTCAGCAAAAGCTCACTCACACTGTATAATGTGAAGGAAAAATAAAACAACAAGCTAATGAGGGAAAGGCATTCAATGACTGAGCGTCGCTTCATGCTGGCAATTGCCAATTCTCATAACTTCAGTGACAGGTGAAGGCAATAAACAACACGGAGAACATGGRCCAAACCACCTGGGCCCCAGCAGAAGGCAACAGAGCCCAGAAGAAMAGGCTAACAGCAGACATTGGGAGAGACCAGAATAGCCACCATCTCCTGCTGGGAGAAGGAGCAGCGCAGAGCACAGCGTGAGGGCTCTGCAGCAGCGTTTGCAAGAATGCTGTCCAGAAAAGAGGCAATTCCTGGCACTGGGACTGAGGGCAGAGCAAGAAACACGCTCACATCCAGCCAAAGCTTATTGGCTTTCAAATGCCTGACTCTATGATATTACTCTAYGATGAAAGCTTACTGCATGGTCATCTACAGTCCCAAGCGTACAGTAGATTAAGCACCAGCCTGATGCATTCGAGTGGTCAAAGATGAAAAAGATTAGGCACATGCTAACTGCAAAACAGCAAAATAATAAATATTGACAGATTTAATGTTTTTAAGGAAATCGGGCCTCTTCTGGAGAGGGCAAATTTCCAAGAGTCACAGTAATATCTCTTTTGCATTTTTATCTTCTTGCTATTTATTATAATAAATTGTGGTTAAGAAGACTTTGTGTAAAATGGAAACAGGTTACAGAGAAGTGACGTATTTCTCAATTTATAAAATAAACATGAAAATAGTCTGCCTAATTTACATCTCTATTATATTTAAACCTCAAGGTAGATCGAGTTCTTTTTAAAAACAAAGCTTTACAATAAAGTACTCGATAAATAAGTCTTGAAAAATCTTGCYGTCAGGGCACAAACCTGCAGCAGAGGGCTCAAGGCAGGACCTTCTTGTAGACTGACACAGTGAATCCCCCAGAGACACCAAAACTCACRTCAGGGTCCTAACAGATTTGCAGTAGTAAAAATCAGACAAGTGAAGCTAGCTCTAACCATCCACCCCATCCCAAGGAAAAGGTACCCAATTTACACATGAATCAGCTCCAGAAGGGGTGCAATTTGCCTCCCAGAAAGTAGAGCCCGCTGACCCTTGTGAGTGCCCAGTGGGAAAATGCAGGTTCCTGCAGGAGGGCGAGTGTGACCACTTGCCAGCTGGGGCCTCCCCTTGAAGCACTGTTTCCAACTTTTGCATCATTTCCCAAGGCAAGAGCCAGCCAGCAGCACGAGGAAAAAGCTCCAACAGACCTTGACTCAGCTGTGGTTTAACATATTCATCAAACCTGGTTCTTGCAGCAGGCATTACGGCTAAATTCACCACAACACTCTATCCTGCAAGGAAATGCATGGAAGACCCCAACTAAAGGACCATCTTGAGACTTGAAGAGCAGCTTATTGCTAGAATCCTAACGCATTTTCTGCTTTTTTTCYCCTGTTTCTTTTGCATTGCTTTCAATGTCACCCTTCCTGCCAAAACACTTCTATTTGTTTCTTTTCTAGTAATCACATTGCCTTCTCTGAGTAACATTCAAATACTATTAGGCATTAACATTAATGTCTGATTTCAACCCTAACTAGGCACGGTGAAATTTACCCAGGGGAAATRGAAAATAAAATAAAGACATGAAATGGAAACAAGAGCTGTGAACACAGTTAAATGTAATCAAGTTGTATACATATAATCCTATGACCCAAACCAACTTCTTAAATATCTGTTATCCCCAAAGCAATTCCCACTTTTCTTAGGAATCCAGCCTGTTTGTGTAGACTACTAAGCACAAAAGGACAGCAGGCTTAACTGTGATCTTACAGATCTTTTACCACAATTTCTGCCAAACTTGCCCCAATTTCAGAGGGATTTAGTTCAACGAACGATGGATGGAAAGGTGCGTGACGGGATACGTGACAAGCAGGATAATGAAACTGTACTAGGCCCTGGATGGGAAATGTGCATTTCAGCAAGCTCTCAAGCTTCAATTCATTGTTTCCGTCAACCCAATCCCAGCTGYAATTTGGGGACATTTTATTTTGGTGGAAATCTGGTAAAACAAGTCAAGCTTTGTTATTTCTTGCCTTTTCAAATTATACTGTCACAGACTACAAATAAAAAAGAGAGGTTGCAAAAAGAAAATCCTGATGGAATTTGGCTGCAATTTAATTGGAGACCATGAAAAAAAGAGAGAAACATATTAGCATGCTTGTTTTTTTTTCATACAGTAATATATCAAAAAAATCAGCAAATATATATGGCCTAGGATATTTTAATGTACCTTGTCTAAAGAATATCCTATTTCATTAGTCATTCTTCATGCTTCCTTATAATCAGTTATCAAACCATGCTATATATTCCTTTTCCTACTGTAACACCCTATAATCTTATTGACCCTAGGCAWGTTCCTGAATAAATTTTACATTTAAGTATATTTTATATTTAGCTTACATCTATGCTACAAAATGCAAATTTCACATTAAAGAGCCAAAATTTAATATGCAGTCATTGTCTGAGGTACTTTTAAAAAAATCCACAACACTTSTGCATACTCCAACATTTCACATTTCAAGGATATTCCCTGCAATTGAAGTGCTACTGTGAGTTTTGAGTAAATTAATTAGTGTTCACGAGAAGGCGTCAGGTTAATAGCACTGGAGAAACTTGTCTACTTTTGTTCCATTTTGATCTCTAAAAACTCTGAATTTTTCTATTAGAAAGTCAGATCCCGTCTAGCCTAGAAGATCAAGAGTTTGCAAAAACTCTTTGGTGACTCTGAAAGGGGAACAAAGTCCAAAGTAGAGCAATCAAGGCAATGGGTGCAAGAAAGTTCTTGGAAAAAAATGAATTTCAAAAGGGCTAAACTAATATAGTGAGTAAGGAAACACTTTGCTTCTTTATACACATAGAAAATCAGAAATAGCATTTCTGACACTTCTAACTGTGCAGAAAGTGGTAAGAAAAAACAGTAACTTTCCAAGCTTCGTTATTCATCCCAAAGCATACAAGCATTAAGCAAGTAAATTAAAAATCACAATTCTCTTGCAGTTACAAGAGCACATGCACAGCAGGTTATGTCTACCTGGTATTTCAAGAGATACTACCATATGGTCAATGGTACTACACTGTACTACAGGCAAAAAGTCACCAGTTTTTGTATACACTTCTTCCCACCTCACTTCTGGGAAAAGGAGGAAACCATCTAACTACTTACGTCAGTGGCTACACATATGTTTAAAACTAGAGCTTTTTTTTTTTTTTTTTTATCATGTCTCGACTTTTGTCTCTCCTGGAAGACTGTCAAAAGTCTGCAAATTTATGCAAACTACAGCAATGACTTGGAAATGTGGCTGACTTGGCCATGTGGAACGCGACTGAGCTCAAAGATTTCATCTATTACCAAAATGATCAAACTGTGAGAACCTTCAGTCCCAATTGATTCACACAGAGAGAACTATTATCTAGAAAGGGTCATTTCGTGCAGGCCTAGGACTGTGCACATCTCTATGGCACACGGAAGGTGCTCTCAAAAGCTACTGCTTCCAAATTACCTCTAAGCACATTAGCAGAGCCTAAAAATTCTCAGGAAAGTCTTAAGACTCAGCTTAAGACTCCTGAATACAAACGTTTCCTTCTGCTTCTAAAAATTTGGATGGAAATAACCTAATTTTAAAAAAAAAACTTCTGTTAAATCACCACAGTACAATTTCTGCTTCACTTTGTACTTGTCTTGGCCTGATGACACTTTCCCTCCACCTATCCTTTTTGGAAAAAGGTGCAAAAATATGGAAAAAGGAATCTACATGAAAAGCTACTTTAAGTCTTTCCAAATGCCAGACTATTAAATATTTAATAAGTCTACAAATACATAAGCAACTTGACTGCAGTTCGCTTGAGCTCTACGGCCATACAAGCAGCGTATCTACATGCAACTTTTACAGTTCCTTCAGTTCCTCTATTACCTGTGAATTTAGCTCCTTCAAGCTATACATCCCATTATTCAAATCCCTGATTTTCTGAAAACAAAAGGCTTACCTTAAAACCTGTTAACATAAATTAATCGAAATTTCTGAGATTTCACTTAAGCTTTCACACAGAATGATAAGGGGCACATTTGTGCATTCATACYGTATTAAAAAAAAATCCCAATGTTTTATAGCCGTTCAAAAATAATCAGGAAAAGGTTGAGGAAGTAGATGTGAACAAAAGATGCTTTTGAGGTCACTACTAAATGGCTAATGACACAGCCCAGTTACTACGGTTGTSTATCCATCCCTCTTGAGCAGCTAGTGCAAATTTCAGCAGACAGAAGAGCTGGCATCACCGTTTCTTTCTCAGGTCAGGATCAAAGCACCAGGCTGATGCCCTTCTGCCAGAACAAAGTAGGTACCGTCACACTGTCAGGGAAAAAACAAAATTAAGCAAAAGACCAAATGGAAAACTTGGAGCAAGTTTAATCTCTGCATGAGCTCTTTGYGGGACGCCCCATCTGTGGGTGTCCCCGCTGTGCTCATCACTGCAGCACATACCAGAACTTGCCTTCCAACAACCAKCTTGAGCACCCGCTCAGGGGTTCCCAGTTATGTATCTGTCTCCCCATTCCTACCCTTGCCTAAAGGCTTTCTCCACACTACGGTAGCCAGAAACACCCAGGGCTACTGCCTTGCCCACCGGTGCCCCTGCTTGCCTCTCTGATGCTTCGTGTTCAAGAGAACCATATGAAAGTCAGTGTGACAGTGGAGCAAGGCCAAGCCACTGAGCTGAATCCACTCAAGATTCATTTCCTTGGAAATATAAGATATAAATATGATCACAGTAGGAAGAGGAACAAAAGTTCTCTAAAAAACAAAATTAAAAAAAAAAAACTTGTAAAGAAAGATAGTATGACTGCACTGGGGCTCCTCAAGATTTTTAAGAGTAATTTTTTTTAAAATAGTTTGAATTTTGCCAAGTTTGAAAAAAAAAAAGAGAGAGAGAGAGAGAGAGAGAGAGAGAGAGAGAGAGAGAAAATGTGACTCTTCCAAGTGAGAAAGTTAGGCAAAAACCCTAACTGAAAACAAATACCTACTACATGTATACCTTCAACACAAATACGCACACTTGATATTAAACGTTATATATTTGACTGACCATTGAGGAGTTCCATCTAGTTTGTGCAAGGTAAGTTAAATTATACACACTCGTAAGACCCTTCCCTAACAAATGCTCTAATTTTCTAAAAAAAAAAAAAAAGAAAAAAAAAAAAAAGGTTTCTAGGAAAAAAAAAAAAGGCATATATATGTAGACACACACATTTATACCAGAAAGGTTTCTTTGAAGTTCTACCCATCCTGTTTTTCARTATTTGATTCTACACTATTTGAGCAGGAAAGCCTTTACCCCTTTTAAAAAAGAAGGCAAGATGTCCGAACAGACTGTTTGACATCTCTTCCAATTCCTTTTTTGTGCAATCATCTCCCAAAATCCACTGTTTTACCAAGAAACAGAACCTGAATGTATTCATATATTCCTTTTTTTTTTTTATTCACAGTTCTTGCTGTTCATCATTGAAACGTCAATATAGTCAGATTTAATAAAAAAAACCTTAATAAGTACCAAAAGATTGGTATAATCCTAAATACTAACCATAATACTTCCCAGTGAGAATTCTGAATGTTACCTTGACCTCTTCCACATTTAATCATAATAATTAGAGATTTACTGAACTTACATAAAACTACTATATTTAAAAACAATGCTATTGAGTAGAAGATGCATATTTACCATTTGCTTCAGGATATTCTGTGTCCATCACCAGGTRTCAGCTGTGAAAAAGCAAAGCATCTCAGAGCACCAGCAAGCAGGCCGCTGCAACCAGCTAGTTTGGAAGCAGATTTACACTGAAAATTCTCTTTAAAACAAAACAAGCAGCCAAGAGCCAGCTGAATAGGGCATGGAAAGCACTAGCAAGCACATCCTGTGACACACGCTACCACAGATCACAATATGCTATTCTGCTGCTTCGTCAATGGATCGTTACAAGTTAAAGCGGCTCAGCAACAATAAATCTAATTTTGGTGACTCATTAACCTAGTCCACACTGATCAGAGACTTCATCTCAATTTATAGGACACCAGTTGGTGTCTAAAAGTGCTTCGCCTCCAAAACCGATTACATCAACCCCTCGTTATTAAATGTTTTCTGAAACAAACCAGAAGTTTCAGAGTTTACAGCCTACTTCTAAAACTAAGCAGTAAGTCAAGGGAATTGCTATTGCAATAATCTCAGCTAAAAAAGCACAAATTAAAAACATTTTTAGGCCAACTAGAAACAACACCTTAATTGAGTGAGAAAGCCACATTCCCCAGGCTTGTACTATGCAGTAAATATGCAGAGAGTTTATCCAACATCACTTCATCTCCAGCACAAGGATCAATGTTGTTCATTGACATTAGCGCAGCCAGACCAAAATCTCTGCGTGTGGTAACTCTGTTGTAGCTAGAGAAAATTTGCAATAAGATCCTGATTTTATTCTTTTTTCCTTGTATGCAAAAGCAGATATTTCTAATGCTTGTTGACCCCCAAACAGTCATGCAGCATACAGTCCCAAAGCTGTACCCGGAGCTTTGTCCAGTCTGATGTTAAAACTTCCTTCCTGATATTTCTTTCCACAATTTAAATTTATTTACATTCTTGCCTAAACACACCATTTCTCTTTTCCTTCTCCTGCGCCATCCCATTTAATGCTTACAATTCAAGTCAATAAAATTCTTGCACGAATACAGGCATTTCTTTGTTCTGAGCTCTATCAGTTGGGTTCAAATTCCTCTCTCTGTATTGTTCCTTAGAAATAATTGAAATAAATGAGAGCTCTTACATATTAAAGATTTACGCAGATAAAGCACTTCATGCATATATATTTAAGAATAAACACGAGAGCTGAACGACAAACGTACTTTATTCTTTGACTTACTTTTTTATGTAATAAAAAACTCAAGAAGTCAAACTCAAAACCCCCAACATAATAAAGGTTTTCTGTTATGAATAAGGAGCTGGAAGGATATACTTCAATGCATTTATGTCCATGAAATGTCTGTCTGGTGAAGTCAATAGACTGTAGAGCCAGTTGATAAGTGTCTTGCAGAACCACAGCTTTTGTTACCACCTAGGATTCTCTGTAGGCAATACAGATTTAAATTATAATCTTATATATATATATATGTATATAGAACCTTTTTCTAAAGTTATTCTGGTTGATTCCCAAGGGCTATATGATAATGCACAGGTGGACACAAGCTACACAGTGCCTTTCTGCAGTTCCTCAGGTCACACCAAGCAGAAGTCATTGAGGAAATCACGGAGTACTTCAGCTCGCTGCAGTCCTTCCTATCACGTAAAGCTTTTCCAGAATAGATGGAAAAACACCACAATGTGCCCAGCTCTCATTCAAGCTAGCTCAAGAGCCATAAATCTCTTTGCAATGGCATACAAAGTGAAAGGCTAATGCCAGGTATCCCTAGCTAGGAAGGGAAGCCCTTTCACAGCTGTAGAACATTGGCAGCATGAAAGGAAAACTTATGGGAATTAACTATAAAGAGAATAAAACGTGCACGTCTGTACCACAGACCAGAAATTTTACTTTATAATACGTTATAGAGGGAAATGATTAAACAACAGACAACATGATATCCCTGAAAAGAGACCGGGGGAAAAAAAGCTTCCCTAATGTTAGAAACACAGGCAGAAAGCAGGAAAAAAAGTTAAAACTTCATGTTTTAGCTAATATTTTTCTAGATTTTATCCTTTAATACCATAAACATGGAAACAATTGCTTGCAAAGAACAATAAGAAAAGTGAGGTTCTTGCAGATGCAAGAAAAATATAACCCAATTGGTTTACTATTGTTAGCTAACACTAATACTAATTTTCCATATGGGGAATAGATTTCAAAAGATAAAGCAAAAGTATTTCAGCAATCTCAACGAGAACCAAAAGTTGGCAACTACAGTCTAATAAAAATAAATCAGAAAAAAAAAWTGTATATTTAGAGAATGGCTCAGCATATTAGTGATTGTACTCATTTATTTTTGAATATTTGAACTCCTTTATTACTAAGGGAAGGACAAGAATCAATTGCTCATCTCTCACCTCCCTGTAAACAGTAGGAAGAGGTGAACTACTTGTCCCGGTTAGCAACGTTTATAAAACAGGGCCTGTGGATTCTGCCGGGATGCAGAGCCTCCCGCTGTCGGATGCAGCAGGGTWAGGTATTCCCAACAAGCAAGAGCGTTTCAGAGGGCTCTGAAAAAGAACAAAAGCCCTAAATGCCTTTTCTGTATTTCTGCGGCCTCTGCGGTTTCCTGACCTCTCAGCAGGATTGGTTTCCTCTTTCCTTTCTTTCCAAGTAACAAGCTGTGACAGAAACTAGGCAGCTACCAGGCGGCTCCGGGCCCTGGGAGCAGCGCGGGAGAGCGGCACTGGTCGCGCGCTGCCGGCCGCTGCTCCCTGGGGACAGGGACCGCAGGCCAGGTAGGTGTTGGCACAAGTGCCATYGGACGCCGAAGCTTGTGCTTCCTGAGCACACGAGAAGTGCCCCACGTCTTGATCTGAGAAACAAGGAGAAAAGGGGGAGCGCAGGGCTACGAGGATGATCAGGGGCCTGGAACATCTGCCCTATGAGCAAAGGCTGAGAGAGCTGGGTCTGTTCAGCCTGGAGAAGAGGAGGCTGAGGGGGGACCTGATGAGCGTGTATAAATACCTCAAGGGAGGCAGTGAGGAGGAGGGGGCGGCCTCTTTTCAGTGGTGGCCAGCGACAGGACTAGAGGAAACGGCCACAAGCTGAGGCACCAAAAGTTCCACAGGAACTTGAGAAAACACTTCGTGACAGTGAGGGTGACAGAGCCCTGGAACAGGCTGCCCAGAGAGGTTGTGGAGTCTCCTTCTTTGGAGAGCTTTAAAAGCCGCTTGGACGCAGCCCTGTGCCACGTGCTCTAGGTGACCCTGCGTGAGCAGGGGGGTTGGACTNAGGAACTTGAGAAAACACTTTGTGACAGTGAGGGTGACAGAGCCCTGGAACAGGCTGCCCAGAGAGGTTGTGGAGTCTCCTTCTTTGGAGATCTTTAAAAGCCGCTTGGACGCAGCCCTGTGCCACGTGCTCTAGGTGACCCTGCGTGAGCAGGGGGGGTTGGACTAGATGACCTCTGAGGTCCCTTCCAACCTTAAGCGTTCTATGATTCTATGAAAAAATGGAAAAGGGAGAGCAAAAATGGATGCAGGCATCTTGACAAATGGATCCAGGCATCTTGATAAAGCATTTTGAGTTTATAACTCAACTTAATACGTTTTTTAGTTACCTGCATGAAAGACTAAGCAAGTAAGTACAAGTTACCACATTAAGAAGTACTTAAATCCCAAAGTAAACGACCATCCAAGTCTCAGCCAAAATAAAAATCTATCATCTGTTGCATCTCATTTGCTAATCACTGAAGTATAGCATCTTTCCTTTTTTTGAAGGAACAGGCATCACTTACAAACCTCAATGTATTTCATTTGTTGCATTGCTTCCTGTTCCTGATAGGGAAAGGAAAATTCATGAGGCAAATATTTAGCTCCAGGCAACAGGCCAGGATAGCAACAGAAAGTTTTACACTTGTGCCAAGATTTCTTGGTTTCCTTTTAAAATGAAAATCGTGACAATTATCTTGATGCTTTCTGATGAATCAGATCTGTCTATATGAAGAAAAGACTTCTTTTGTTTCCAGCACGCTATTTTACAAGCTTATTCACTTTCTCACAAAATAAACGAAAAAAAGGCAGCTTATGTACCGACTTAAAAACTAATGTGCTTGCATGAAAACATTTGTAACCAGTCAAGCCACAGAGATTGTCAGTCAGTAAACTTCAAATGCCAGTTGAAAGAGATACAGAATTTCACCAAGAGGATAAATTTAAAGGCACTTTCCTAAAAACGCAGCTATTGTCTTTGTTTAATATTTTTCAGTCCACACTGTGCATTTGACTGCCTCGTACCACCAATCCTTGATAATGTTGTCTTTTCAAAAAAACAGTTCACCACAAAACTAACGACTGAACTTGAAAAAAGAAAAAAATCCCAAGTATGCCCATGCCCATGCGACCTTCTGCCACAAATCTAAATTCAAGATTATTTTGTTGATGCTTTGCTGCTAGATTTTTTCCCAGGGTCTTCCTCTCTTATTTAGACTAGTTTCAGAAGAACAGTAAAGCRTCACTTGTTAGATGGACTGGTAGGAATTCAAACTGCTCTCTTCTAATCTCCAGCCCTAACCCTGTTCTCACCCTTAGCAGCAATTTAGAAACACCTCTGGTCCTTCCAGCTTGCACAAACATGAGCTCATCTCAAACAGGATTTCAAAGGTAAAATTACTCTGCACTTTTTCCCTCCTAATTCACCAAGTTTCATGACAAGAAACTATCCGGACACCAATCTATTTTGCCTTCCTTGTTTTTTTTTAACTCTTCCCCCTGCAATTCCTGGTGCAGCCTGCCAGAGCCGATTGCTCCCACCCGGGAAGCAGCATCCAAGAGCYGTGCAGGTACAAAAGTTCACAGCACAAAACAGCATCCCCATCCCCACAACAACTTACCATTTTCTGGACTTCTGCCTCCTTCCCCACCCTGGGAGACTTGCTGTGCACCTTCCGTGCTGGGTTTTTTGCTTGTAACCCCTTACACTCCTCAGCCTGAGAGGATTAATGTAGGAGCAGCTTTGCAGGGAGTAGACTTGTGTTCATTGTCACGGCACGCACGCATCTCGCAGCCCACTGGGCTCAGAGGAGAGTCCTTTGATAGGCAAATTTCCCACTGGGAGTTACCAAAATTCACAACTGTCCGGCTGAGAGCAAAAAAAATAAGGTGAGTAAATAAATGCAGACAGTTGACAGTGACCAGGGAAGCCCACGCTGTCAGGCAGCGGCTTCTCCGCTTTCAGCCCACCTCGCCGCCCCACACACACCAGACCTGCCCCACTGCCCTTCGCTTGCACAGCATACACACAAGCTGTATTTTAAGTACAGGACAGAAGATTCTGAAACCAGGTATTGATATTCTGCAGCTCTTCAGCATGTCTTTGTAAACCTTTACAATTTATACCCCTATCCCTCCAGGAAGGAATACAGCACCCTTAAAAAAAGGGATTTCAAGTCCAYTTCAAAGGGAATCTTACATTAAACAAAGCTCTTTTTCACAGTAGACACCAAGAAACATCCCAACTACAGATTATCTGCTAGAATAAACAGTTTATATTTTTCACACAATCTGAATACATGTGCTCTCTCATACAGTATGTTACCTACTCCAAGAGATCTTTCTCTCTATACATGAGGGCCTATAACTTTGCAAAGGGGTAGAGGGATCTCTTTATATTGATCTCAGAAAGACTCAGTCTTTTTGACTCAAGCAGAAAGTCAGGGGATGGTTAAAGCGGAAAAAYTGGCACCTCTGCACACCATTCCCTATTTGTCTTAGCCATTCACTTTCTATGATATCCCAACCTGAATCTCCTGCCCTTAATAACACTGTGGTGAAACGCACTTGTCAGTACCATACAAATGTTGTTCACAGGATACACAATTGAAAATTATGACAGTGAGCAATTTTCATTTTCAGATCTTCATCCATGAGTTTGCTCTGTTTGGCTGAGCGTTTGCTATTAGTCTACTCCATGGAACAAATAACCTGGTTTTAATTTATTTTAATTAACGAAACTGAATTTTAGAAACAAAARCTTCAACTACTATCAGATTTACTTGACAAGACTTGGTCTCAAATAAGTTTTTCCCAACTAGGGCTTTTGATTTGAGAAAAAGAGATGAGATCTTTTGAGTACACTGAGCAGCAAYGCTCTGTGGCAAAGACATGCTTCATCTGAAGCTCTACCAGGCTGATGCCAAAACCAAACTGTTGGAGATTGCACACAGGGAAGAACATAAAAGAAAAAACAACAAAATGTAATATATTATTACTGAAGCATTATATTATTAGTGGCTGAGTTCTATTTCTGTTAGTTTTTAAGCAGACTCACGTTATACAGTTAAGTATAATTTCTATATTTGACCTCCTCTGAGATCGCCCATTATGATTTTATGGGGTTACTGCATTTCATGTAGCAACAGAGAGTGGAAAAAGCCGCCTTGAGCAAAAACAAAGTGTATCCTGCTTCCACAGCTACTTCACTGCAGAGGGCAGGGATTTTTTTTCTCCCCTTTTCTACCATATTCATCAATTTGTGGAAGAGACCCCAACCTGTAACCTGTATTCACTATGAGTATTCAAATCCCTAAAAAAAAAAAAAAAGAAGGGACACTGTAGCAGCCCCAGCTGAAGTCTAACCAGCCACCAGTCTCCTCCTTCCCTAGCCTAGTTTTCAGGTGGATTGGGGAAAAGAAGAGTCACAGCACTCAGGAGGACTGCGGGACCTCAGCATTTGAGATCTCTCTTCAGAAGGCCGAAGAGGCCTTGTTTTCAACAGGAAGAGCTGAAGAAATGCGCTCTTCATTTGAATTGTTGGCTGCTTCCTATTAACTTACTTGAATTAAAGCTCCTAGTAAAGATAGGGAGGCAGGAAGAGTTTATCCCTCTTTCCATGGAGGATTGTGGCAGAGCTGGACCTAGAGCCCAAGCCTTGCGAGGGCTCCAGTGCTCAAGCAAGCAGACAACGTTGGCTGCACCCATCATCATAACCTGCATGAGAGCAGCTGCTGAAGGGAGGCTGCTCTTCTGCTTACAAAGCGCCATCAGTTTTGCTCTCAAGGCACCCAGAAAGCTGCAGACAGGGTAAGCAAGAGCAGAAGGCCGTGCAAAGCCACAGAGCTGCATTGCTTCTGGGGTTGCTACTTGCACACAAAGCTCTCCACTTGCACATGAAGAGACAAATATATTATTATCATTGTGAAACCTACACTACCCTCCATACTACAGTGACAGTCATAGCAGCCATCAAGTCTATCTCACAAAAGGCAAAAGATAGGAAAGATGTGGACAAGGTACTAGTGTTAAAATACCAGTTCCTACCTTACCCAAATCACTACAGGCAACAAGCATCATCTCAACTTTTGTGGAGGCAACATTCCCACTGGTCTTGTGCCTATACTCAGTCATAGGCCAAATAGTCAGATCTAATTCACACTTATCCCAGAGGAAGAAAAAAAATTTACCATACATATATGACTAAAAACCAAGAAATTCTGACTCAAACTACATTACTGAGGAAGAAAATATTTCACAACATCAAACATGATTCAAATATATATATATTTTTTTGCACAAGGCCACTAATACATCCACATCCAAAGTGTAAAGTTCACTCAATTATTTTTATTGATGACTATTTCTGAGGACCCAACATGGCATGGATAAAGACATACTGTGTTTACTCTTCAGTTAACTCACATTAGCACACTTCAGATTCCTCTCTCAACATTAATCGTTCTACGGGAGAAAAGAATAGCTGCAAACTTTAAATATTTCTTTGGAACTAACAGTTTTTCATCAGTAACACCCAAGATAAAAACATGATATAGAGTTTGGATACTTTTTTGTGATTGATTTTGAGAAAAGCAGGTGCAGAGAGTTCCAAAAACAAATCACAGCCCAAAACATCCCAAATCCATAGACTACGGAGCATCACTGGCTTAGTTCAATCTTAAAACAGTTTACCAAACCTTTCAAGACAGCATTAGATAATAAATAAATAAAATAAAAAAGTCTACATGGGTGCAACCATAAAAACAAAAGCAAACAAACAGAACACTAAAAAAAAAAAAAAGGCAACTGAGCAGTAATTGTACACTGGGCAGTAACCAACTACTCTCAAAAACAATAAAACTGCTCTTACCAGCACGTCTATTATGTATTCTAGCCAGTGAAACACACGGAAGGGAAAGTGTGCTACACAGGAACAATTTCCCCACCCCACGGGGATTAACAAAATGAGGCACCATGTGCACCTTACATAAAACACAGCTAAATATAAGGGGTAACATTATTACAACCAGAATTCCTGAACAGGAGAGCTCTGTGAGGATTATCAGTACAGAACAAGTGAAAACAAGGTACAGATGTGTAAGGGGGAAAAAAATGAAGCAGCAAGAAGAAACATGATCGCAGTGTAAAAGGAGATGAGAAATCGGTGCATGTTAAAAAAAAATAAGAAATAAAATTTTTTAAAAGTGAGGGATGACTGAATTGAGTGAAGGAAAATGCAGTCCTCCCATCCAAATGTTGGGGAACCAGCATTTACAGCAAAACAAAACATATTAAAGAAAGAAACAAGCAAAACAAAAGGAAACAGAAATACAGACCWAAGTCTGTTTAAAGATTAGCACAATGAAATATACTATTACTGAATAGCCTTCTGAAAATAAAAGAAAAAAGAAGGCAGAAAACCCCTTTCTAATTCCTATGAAAGTAAACTCAAGAGGAAACAGCCTCTTGTCTATCTACCGAGCATAGACACCACTGGGCTCTGAACCCCAGAACAGCTGTTTTCTGCTAGGTAAGTCACAGTGTGTTGGATCCGACTRGGAATTTCAGTGACTCAGATTTTTTTCAAATCACTAGACACTTTTAATTATCGAGTTATAACACAGACTAACATTGAGCAAAACTGGTTTAATTTGCATTTAATTACAGCAGTAGATCAAGCCACACAGGTCTGGCACCGATTTCCATAGGTGAAACTAATGAATACTCAAGGTGCGCGAGAGAAACAGGAATTTCAGCTAAGTGAAAACTCCAGCCCACACTGACAAAGACGAGAGTCTGCAAGAGAGCGGGAGGAAATATACCCTAGAGAAATGCAGGAAGCAGAGTTTTCCATCTTGGCATGCCAGAAACACTTGGCTGAAGTAGGTAAAGGAATCAGATTTATACATGACTCGCAATCCAGAACTCAGAACTGGATACACAGCACTTTGTTATTAATAATAGTTGGTATTATTGGTATTAATAACAGACATGAAAAAGTCATTGGACTAAAACAGAAACAGTCCTGCAGAACAGACGAAAACCCATATTAATGCAAACCAGTCGAGTGTCCTAACTCCTAGACTAGGAGTTTTCCTTCCTAATTTCTCTGTCTGGTCGCATGACCTTCGCTTCAACAGGAGGGAGGGAAAGCGATGCTCTCCCACGCCAGCCCAGCGGCTGAAGTTTCTCTCATTGCCAGGCTGCAGCGTGAAGAAACAACATAATAATCAGTACCTGTAGCTGGTGCTTAAAGAATTAAGAAATCAAGGAGGGAGGTACTTGGCATTCAGGGTTAGCATGCAAGGTAAGTTACCAGATAGCAAGTCCAGACTCAGGGCCTAGCATCCTCCCAAGGACACGGTTATACACGTATGTTTTCTCAGTAAGCTAAAAGCTCCTAGCACATTCTTTTACTTCTCCACATGCATATATTTATACATATTTTTTTCCAACTTGGATCAACTCTGCTCACCTTGGTGTGAAACGAGCACACTGGAGTGAAGGCAGAAGCTGTTCAGGAGGGCGCTGCTGGAACGAACACACCAGCTGGATGGAATACACCAGCACACCCATCACTGCTCGAACAGCAGCTCCCCACTTAGCACTCCTGCCAGGAAGGTTCCCCTCGGAGCAGGGATCAAGCTGACTGACACTGCATCCTCCTGCACCTCGGGAACCTCAGGAGAAGACAGTCACTGTGGTGRCAGCAACCCACGGATGCACCACATCAGGCATCACCCGAGGGCAAATTTCTGTGCGACAGGCTGAACACACCTGCAGCTGACTGTCACCAAGGGGAGCAGGCACCTTTGCCTCCCTTCTGCGGGGGTCAGAATATACCTGGAAAAACCTCCGAAACATTTTAATGCGGCATTACATCTACTACTTGCTCCCATGCAGACTGCATCAAGCTCCTCTGGTAAGGGGTGACTGGAAAGGTAAGACTGGACAGGTCATATCAGGACATAAATTAGAGGCTCCACTGGACAGAACTTCCTGAAACAATACAGAAGCTAGCCTGAAGGAAAAATCAGCTTAAAGGRCATTGCAGCTTTACGCAGAGCCCCATCCCAACAGCTTAGCACACATTCCTCTGTCGGCGCTTTTACTCTTGCATCACACCCAGCAAGGAGGACCTGTTCCCTGCATTAGGGTGTGAAATAATTGCTTTGCTTGGGAACGAGCAGCTATCACWTCCACTTCATACTAGGCCAAAACAATAAGAGATGCAGTTAAAAGTCTCACAGTCCCAGCAAAAAAATCTTGTTTGTTGCTGTTCTAAAAGTCCTAACTCAAATAATATTACTTTGGTAGATGTTCATATGCAGCTGTGCAGAAGCTGTGGACACCACTGCAGTGACACTTTTCTCAGTGACACTTTGTGCAGATGCTGGAGCTACCTGCCAGGGTCTCCCAAAACAGGCTCCAACTTCTGCATTGCGGGACYGTCTCTGCATTCTCTATGCTACTGRACTTTGTTCTCTAAAGTGAAAAAAACACACAAAGAAAAAAAGAAATTGAAAAAAAAAGCCACACAGTAAGRTAACAACTGTGCCTGGAAAAGAAACAAACAAAACAAAAGAAATCACAGGCAGAGGAAAATAGAAAAACAATTTCCAGAGCTTTCCATCAATAAATATGTCAACTCAAACAATCAAAGCACCTGCAAGCGGCAGGCACAAACTATTCAGCAGGTGCTGAAAGAAGTTAAAGTTACTTGTGTGAACGTGCAAGGGCTCCTCCGCAACAAAGGAACCAGAAACCCAGCATTTGTTATCACTTCTGCACGCTAGGCCGGGGCCTCGCTGCTTTTCTCCCTAGCACATTTTTTCCTACTGCCTTATTTTTAAACAAGGTGTAATGAGCAACAGATGCTCCCGCAGCACAGGCCTCTGAGGACRGGTAATTAGCAGATGAAAGTTCAACAGTTGCTTCCCGCCCCAGCTGGACGGGCTGGTTGTCTCTGTGGCGCTCGCCAACGAGCGGCACGGGCAGGCCCRCGTCCACCCCCACCACCCACAGCAAAACGCTGTAAAGTGGGACATACTACGTGGGATTTGGTGCGGAGATAAAACCAACCTGCTCAGATAGGTTTTATTGGGATAAAGTACCTATTCACGTGTTTACTTAACATAGGAGATGGGGCCATTCGTGTTCCTAGGTAACAAGGTGCTGGGAAGGAGGTTAGTCAAACTCAGCTGGCAGTTTTCAGAATATTCTTTCCTTGTCTCCGTGTCCCTAAAAGAAAATACTTCAAAACATTACTTACTTTTAGCTCTAAATATTGGGCTTCATTTTAAAGCTTGTGAAAAAAAAATATAAAAAAAAAGAAAAAAATTACACCAAAACAGTTAACACTGTAGATACAACCTTAAGGCAAGAAATGACTAAGGTAGCTCTAAAAAAAATACTTTTTTTAGATTAATGGATGCAGACTTACAGTAGTTTTATAACTATGGCTAATCAATCCTTAAGCAAAAMGAAAAAAAAAAATCTAAGTACATACTCATACCATTCACCACAATTAACCACACTCTGCAGAGCTAACAATAGTTCASAGCACCTTATTCAAAAMCTTTATTTTCTTTATTAAAGAAAATATAAGACCTTATATTTAAACACTTCAGTATTTATTATATCCTTCAGGAGTGGTTCCTGAGAGCTGAACTGTGCACCAACTTACAGCAAAGGAGGTAAATCTGTTCTCATTTCACACTCGGTGTTAATTCCCGCCGTATTTGCACATGCAGTTTGGAACASAATACTTTCTCCACGTGTTGCCACTAGCTTTGAAGATGGGGATGGAGAAAAGGCAGAGCCAACACCAAGTGGCCACAAAGAGACTGACGTCTGTCCAAGAAAGCACCAGAGCTGGTTCCCATCTGATGTTTCCCTCTCAAGGGCCRCTGTAACCAAGGGCTGCTTTAACTCCTGTGATCCGGCCCCAAATGGCAGCATCTGGCCACACTTTCTCAAGGCATCCAGATCATCCACCCTGCTCGCTAGGAACTGCCAGGTTCCCTGCACGTGTCCTGCTGTTCCCGATCCAGCTGGCGATTTTACCTCTCTTCCTGGAGAGYCATGATCACAGGTCCTCTGGGACCTCATTTCTCCTTTACGGAGGCTCACGCAGAGCAAGACAGTGAAAAAYGAGTCACAAATTTATTTTTTTTAATTAAACAAACAACATTTTCTCCCTATATAAAACTACATAGACTTCAATAAATGCATGTGTGGACTAAAGTCTCTCTAATCTACATAAAAATCACACACAAGTTTCMGAGCCACAAGAGTTTTTGAGCCACGGACCGAAGTTCACACCTCTTTTGAAGTCCCGTCTCAGACGGAGCTCTGGCCTGGTGGAGCCACTGCTACCTCATAGCTTTCAACTGCTGTGAATTTTCCTCTGCGCTCCCCATTACTCTTCTGCATATTTAATCACCGGGTGCTGACATGGAGCAAGCACGGACCAAGTAAAACAGTACTATGAGTAGCTTGTGGTCACCAACAGCAGAAAGGGYGGCCCTCCCCTGCAGGATGGACAGCAGAAGCGGAGAAAATACTGCACTACATTCTCACATTAACAAAAATACTTTTCTGTACTTTTAAGACCCATACAAGCTCCATTACTAGAGGATCCCATCATATTAAGGTTTGTGTTATGGTCTTTATGGTAACAGAATTTGTACTCCAATAACATTCACGCCAGGGTGTTAATATTATACTGCTATGCAAAATGACTTGTTCCATTTGCAAAATAATACACGCAGACCATTTATTTATTTTCACTTAATATTGCTCATGCTAACTCATTAAGCACAAACAAAATAGTTCTGTTTTGAGGGGGGGKGTTTTTGTTTGCTTTTTCTCTTTTTACAACAGCCAAATCCTGGATCAGAGAAGATCACAGCCAGTAATTAAAGCTGGAGCAGTCCCACGGGTAGCCAACTGGCTCRTTGTACCTCAACTGCTATTTTTTTGGAGGGAGGATTTGGGACCTGCCACTGGCAGCACACAGAAAGGCCCAATTTCTCCTGTGGCTGCTGGACACAGGCAGTCAAGACCCGAACACCACGACTGCCACATGAATGGCCTGGAAATCAAAGCTGGTTCAATACCATTGACAAGGTAGATCAATGAGTAAGAAGCAAAGCCCAAGACAAGGGAACAAGACTGCAGAGGTGAACGTGACATGGAAGAATCCAAGATTGTCTACAGCCTCATCATGAAACTTTTTTTTTTTTTTTTTTCTCTCTCAGATAATAATGAGCATGAACAGCAGAGACAAGATAAGCACTGGTTGTTTGCCTATCTGCATTAGAGATCTCACACTTGTATGTGCTCAGGTATGCTTTCCTTCACCACAACAAGTGTTTTACTCGATTTCCTTTACACCTAACTACTGGGATTGCTCATTCTGCTCATCTCAGACATCCAGGCACACAGGGCAATGTCTTTCAAGTCAAAGAMGACTTCCATATCAGCCTCAATGCCCCAGTAAAGAAAGGAACCGGTTTGTTCCTCCTAAGAACCACCTAAGAACAGCTGCCCACGTGCAACCTCTGCTTCCAACTGAAGACAAAGAAAAATCTTTTTTTTTTCTTTCTATGATGCTCAGGACTTTGTTYGATAGAACAAGTAACAAGAACCTTGAAATTTCATCTCAGCTTTCTAAACATAYTAGAAATTTCTGCATGATTTGGTTAGAGATAGCATTCTAAAGACTTTATCCATCAGTGATAATGTCCCATTTTTGGGTTACAATCAACCCAACTAATGTGCTTTGCAAAACTTAGTTTTTTTTTCTGTTCTTGATTACATGTGGTCCTACCAGGATACTTAAAAACAGCATCATATCATATAATCTGAAGTATATTATAGCACATTTGGAGATGCAGCAGTTAGAAATATATGCAATATCTTTTATTTTAGTAYTTTTTACAACTCAGCCTTTATGTATTTCTTTCAGTAACTTTAACTTATGTTCTGCCAGAAGCATGAGGAACAATTTATAGCAAGGCCTTAAATGTTTTAAATCAGTGGGAGATAAACCCAAAACCTTAAAAATTCTAGACCTTATCTATATCTTAGGAACTAGGTAAGACATTTTTTCCCACTTTCCAGATATGAAATTTCAAAAGCCACTACAGACATTTGCATCTACCATTCACATACTTTTTTACTGGGAATTCTTCAGAGATTCATATTACATAGATCAGCTGGGAGAGGTATTTGAGAGCTATTAATCATAGGAAATACCACATACACATTTTTACGCAATTAACTGAAATTAAAAAGCATTTTACCCTTTCTCTCTACAGAAATCCTCAGATGTATCTCATGAATTAACCTTGGTATGTATGCGTAAAATATAACCCTTAACCAATTTCTGTTTTAAAAATGAACTTTGATTAGTTTGTAAGGGGTCATTAGAATTAATCAAAGTGAGGGTTTTTGAGGAAGGCTTTTAAGGATTGTTAAAGGAAAAGGAAAAGATTTCAGCATGGGAGTTAATCTACAAATACTGAAAAGATTGCCAGAGCAAGCTGGATTTGAAAGAATTTAGCATTAATCACAGTATTAGAGCACACGTCTCTGGGCATAGCACAGCAAAGCAGATGGGCAGGTAATCCAAGAGAAAGTTCAGCACCATTTCAGTGCTTCTCTCTAGAAAAGTTACTTCTGTGGTGGATTCCTTCAAGGCACCAAAGGGAAAGGATATAACAAAAMCATTGATTTCATACAATGCTGGGATGAAAAACAATGTCTTGTACTTACTATCCGTGAGATACTACAAGGAATCATTAAATTATCCCCCTCCCCAGGACAGAGATGCTGTTCTGAGATCTCTCCCCAGGACAGAGATGCTTGCTCTGGTGCTCACTCACTGTAACACGTCACTTTTCTGCATCTTCGTTCTCTGCACTACAACATGGGAAGTATTACAAAGTCAAAGTATTACAAAGACATCTTTGAAAGTCCTTTTGATATCCATCTGCGAGAAGCTTTTCGCTGTAGATGCATTTGGATACATATTTAGATATCAAGCTACATCACAGTAGTCACAGGATTTCWCCCACCACATTTTAACTTTTGTTGGTATCTTCATGTTTATTTTTTTTCTTGTAATCCCCTTCAGAAAAAAAAWAKARAAAAAAAAAGAAGAAAAAAGCACACTTTTACTCTCTCCTTTATGTTTTTTTTCCTTTTTGTTTCACATACAAAACCAAACCCACACTGGCAGTGGCAAAACATATCACACAATGAGCTTCTAACTTGGCTGTACCATGGCTGCGGAGGACAAAACTGCATTAGTTCAATGGCACCGATGGCTGCCTCACATACTAATTTTGTTTCTTTTCAATCCACCCTTTTCCACTGATGCCTTCTGTTCGTCTAAGCGCTCTCCTTTTTCCACTCATTGAGGAAAGAAAAATTAAATGCAAAGACAACATCAGCTGTTTAAGACAGCGCAGGTTGCTGCAGTTCCCTGTGTTCTCACCTCCAAACACACTGGAGATGTCCTGCTGCCATCGGCAGGAGTCCGGGGGCCGCCTGGTCCCGACGGGCCGGTGCTCGCCCCACCACGGCTAGTCCTGTCCTTACACCTTCCCCATGGCGGAAATAGGTGTCACGAAGGACMTTTAGCCAAATATTAACATAGCTTGACTGAAACCTTAAGGGCAATACTTTAGTTAGGAGAAACTGATTTGAAGTTCAATAGTCCAGAATTTGGCTTCCGATGTGGAATTGGATGCACCACTAATCAGGCTGTTGAAGATCTTTTCCTCTCCTCCCAAAACACCCTCCCCTCCTCTTTTTACAGGATTTCAGTGAAGAAGGGCAAGAGGTAAACAGAGGAATTTCACTACCAGTTTTCCCAGGGACAAATTGGTAAGAGYTAGGGGGCAGAATGAATTTCTCCTCTCAGAAATGAAAGGAGAAAGGTGGAGATCAAAATGCATATACAAGAAAGTGACTAAAATAACACAACACAATTCACACACACACAAATATTTAAGGGAGCCAGTGAGTTTTCTTAAAAGTAGGCCCGTTTTGCATTTAGATATATGACTACAGTGTAATAAGAAAGTGCAGCTTTATGTGAAGGTAGAAGGAATATGGCATCATTTTCTATGCAACATATTTGCACAACAGCAATCCAAAATAACCACCGAATTAGGAAACATCAGGAGGGAATAAACACTTCCCTCCCCACCAACTGCCCACCAAAACCAAACAAATACGAAAACCTTCCCCACACAATCTTCTTCTCTCCCTCACCTCCTCTCCAGTGTAAACRCATTCCTGAAGTGCCAAGCTCAGCACTTTTAACTCCTTCAGCAAGGAGACGCGCTCTTCTGGGAYGATGGTGCTCCAGCCTAACTAGGCACCGACCCCTAAGGACGAGGACAGGGCGGGAAGGGACCCTCAACACTACAACCCCTCCATCAGCCACGTCTATAAAGCTCTTTTGTTCCAAGTTCATGTTTAGCAACTCAAGGTCAAAACTGATGTTGGAAAACGCAAACCATAAGTCAGCACAGGCTTCCTGACCTCAACTGCAAACAAGAAACTCTCAAAAATTGACTTGTGCCACTGTCTCTTTATATGAAAATACATAAAAATGGAATATTATCAACTTTTAAATGACTGCAAATTAAATTTTGAAGTATGCTGATGAAGGCAGAAATTAGAAAAACAAAATCTGAATAAGTGCATATCAGAATATGAACTTAGGAACGAGCAATTTGCTTTTCTTATAGCTTGGACAATTGAAATCAATTAGTTGTGTTCATCTGTTCTCATCTACTGACAAGACATTTCACTGCACACTCCACAGGGAAAACTAACTGCTTTAAACAACTTTTTTTGTCTATGGAAAGAATTTTTGTCTATAAAAAATTTTGTCTATGAAAATAAATGGCTATTAGCCTTTGACTTTGAGAAATCCTGGGTCAGATACAGGTGACCTAAATGAGGAAGAAAAAATAGTGAATTTAAAAGCAAGTGAATATATATAGTGAATTTAAAATATAGTGAATTTAAAAGCAAGGTTTTCATAGTGGCAGTGGAAAAAAAAGGATGTTCTCTGCAGGCTGCAACTAGTCTCCCTAGAGATGCAACAGGGGAAAAAAAAGATTCATTATGCTTTTCAGTGAACCCTGTTCTTGCAAGGTTCCACAGCAGAAAGCAACAGAGGTGCCAAATACCTGAAATTATGAGGCTATCCAATACAGATTTCCCTGTGGTACTGTGACAAAGTCAATTTAAATACACAATACAAARGGCCTGCAGAAGATGAGAACTCTGACACAGAGCTGTGAGTTAGGATTTCCATCTCTTAATTTTAGGATGATTCGGTAGTCTTTTGAAATCTCATCTCAAAATTTTTAAGGATTTATCCCAAGAATGCACACATAACATCTTCCACGTGGCGTTGGAGTCTCCTCTGAGAGCTTTAAATGTGATTCTATAAAATGCCAGTTTGGCTTCMCCCGCATGATTTTGAATGGTTTAACTAGAGTTTATGAACTTTCCTTGGAAAGAAATGTACAATAATAGTTTGTCATGTATGTAAGGAATAGGCGATGTAAAATACCAGATAATCCCAGAACCTAACAAAAACATATTTAAAACAAGTGAGTTTTCTCCATTAGCTTTTATTTAGCCTTTTAATCACAAGTTTCATTTAAAGCACCATCATGTGTAGAAATCACTGCCAATTAATTCAGCCTAAAAGGATGGTTACTTAGGGTAAGCATAAGGAAATGTGTTAATTACCACCAAGTCAGGATACTGAGGGTCTACATTATCAAATACTGCTGTAGATGACAAGAAAGATGTTCCCTGTGTTTCTCTTGGGGGTTCACTTGCTTGTCCCAAGTCATATAAGAACAAAACTGTGTGACACTCTTCTTCTAACCAGCTTAATAAAGCTGCCAGAAACTAGAAAAAAAAAAAAAAAAAAAAAAAAACACGGGGGGAGGGTATTGTATTAACATAACCTAGATCCTTAGACAGTTTCCAAGAAACTAGCCAAGAACCTTTGTCAGAATTTGGTAAGGGAAGCTGATGTCGAAATTCTTAAGCATTCAGCAGGGTTGTTCAGGACTCTCCGTGTAAGCACTGCATGTTTTTCACTCTGTTAAGAGATACTGTCACAAACGTTTCTGAAGACAAGACCCTGGAAATAGTCTCCACTTTTGATCTGATATCATCAGTTTATTGCATTGTCTTCTGACAGAAGCACTARATATTTTTGTACAGAAGTAGTAAATATTGTTGAGAAAATAGTTGAGACCATTAAAGTTCTTCCAAGGAAACTCTGCAAAATCAGATACCCTCAAATAAATAATTATGTGATCCCTGGCTGCCAAGTCTGTTAGCTGGTTAACCAATACCCTCCTTTATCTCTCCTTTTTCAGATAAATGTGCTAAAACATTTACCTAAGGCTACAGAACTCTCCCGGTCAAGCTGTCTATCTCTGGTGCAGTACCTCTCTGACAACCTTCCAGTAAGGGAGAATGTCTCCGCATTCCTGTTTATGGAGCTTTGGCTTATCTACCGATAAATCCAGTTCTGGGCTTCCAGCGTGAGAAAGACATAGGCATACTGGAGCAAGTACAGCAAAGGATCACAGAGATGATTATGACATTGGGGAATCTGACATACAAGGAGAGACAGAGGGAGCTGGGACTGTTTAGCCTGAAGAATAGAAGGCTCAGGGGAGATCTTATCAATGTGCAGGAATGACGGTGGGGAAACAAAGAAGACAGAGTCAGATTCCTCTTAGTGACATCCAGTGCCAGGACATGAGGGAAGGCAAATAAATTCATGAAATTCCATTTAAACATATGATACAGCATTTTTGCTGCAAGACTGGTAAAATACTGGAGCAGGCTGCACAGAGGAGCTGTAGAAGCTCCATTCTTGGAGGTAATCAAAGCTCAACTGGACCTGGCCCTGAGCAACCTGTTCTAGGAGATCCTGCTGAAAACAGGATGGTTGAACTAGATACTCATCAGAGGTCACTTGCCATTCAGCTGCAGAGCTCTTGACACACTTATCTCCATCAAGCAGCCTCAAGAACTTTTTCTCAGGAAGTTTTATTCCATCAAAAGCCTACCAGTTGTACCAGTCAATGACTTCTTTGCATGCACAAAGCCAGATTACATATCTTTCATCCTACTCCTTGCCAGCTATATCTCTTTTCAAAAAGCAAGTTGCAGAATTTTTCTGTAGGGTTAACAGTAACAAAATGATTATTAAGGAAAAAGCTACCATATTTTGTGCGCTGGGAAAAGGGGAAGGGAGAGGAAAACATCTCTGTYAGAGCAGCAGGGTCAGAACAACATGTCACTAGAAGCTCTCCCTCCCCATACTGAACACCACGCTTCTCAGAGGAGACATCACAAATTGCAAAAYGCAAGCCAAACGCCACAACGCGTGGGAGCACGCAAGATAATAAGTATTACAGATGGTTTCGGTCTCCATTACCATCAAGGAGACACAATGTCTCTCTAATAGATATGGAAAAAACAGAGCCTTTTGTAAGATGTCAACTAAAAAAAAAAAAAAAAAAACACCAAGAGCCTCTTTTTTTTTTTTTTTTTTTTTTTGGTGGAAGTCTTCCCCTTAGGCAAACTCTCAATGGATTTCTTATTACCTGCCCTTCCTCTAGACCTCAAGAAGGTCCGCAACTATTGTGAAAGCTTGGCGTCTTCAACACAAATTTCTCCAAGCCACACTTAACTAAGCTGCCATCTTCTTGCTTGTCTCAAGCGTGTTACRACCAGACTCTCCTGGGGCAAACTGAGCCATGTCGCTTGGCTAAGCTTGCGCTGTGGCCATGCTAAATAAACGCTCTCTCAAGTTTTATGGAAAGCTGTGATCACAGGCAGGCCAGCACTGCAGTTAGCCCTTCCTTCGGGATAAGCAAGYGCAGCCTCCATCCTCCCCGTGCGCGGGCTGCTGCGCCAAACCGCAGCCTCGCGCGCCGCAAGGGCTCCAGCCTCACGTCCGCCTCGTCTGCCCCTGCGCCACTGCCTCTCCCGGGCGCGAGGTTTACGATTACAGAGAACGATAATCCTGCATAGTATGTACGCTAATTATTATGTAATTGTAATTGCGACTRCAATTATGAAATGGACGATAATCATCTATTTACAAACTATTGCCGAGATCGCTGCTTTCCTGCTCCGCAGGAGGAGGCCGGCCGGTGCGCGGGGCAAACCCGACACGACGCCGTGCGGGATGTTGGCGGCAGGGCCTCCCTCAGGCCCGCCTTGCCCAAAGCACACCCGGCACGGCTCCACAGGGCCCGAGCTCCCACCGTCGGGAATCGCATCAGGGCGCCGGGTCCTCACGGGCCGCCAAACCGGCCGGCCCTCGCTCCTCGACACGAGGGTGAAGCCCGAGGACGCAGGAGGGTGCCAGCTCTCGCAAGAGGGGCTGCTCTACCAGTTCCCCCCATCTTGCCTCTCATCAGGCTCCTGAGCACATCTGTCACAAAAACCTTCCGTTTTATCACTCTATTTCCTTACCCCTTCCCCTATGAAGTATATTCACCTCGCAAACCTCTTTTCCGTGATAAATAACACCTCTACACCTCAATGCCCTTGATTTTATATATACATATGCTATGAAAACTAGCCAGGCAGGAGGAAGTGTACAGGAGCAGCTAATTACTGTAAATTTGTTAGCATGAGGAAGTGATTTAATGTAAAGAACAAAATTTAAGAAACCTGTTTCTGAACTAACACACCAAGGCAAGACATCACCATATTCTAATTGTCTTTCTCCTTTGCAATAAATGTAGAAGAAACTTGTTAAATCTCCTATTTAAAAAGTTGAAATTTCTAGATAGCCTGTGTTTTTTCCTCCTTCATAAAACAGAGCTATTGCCATTCCAACATTATGGGTCAAAATGGAAGAAAATGACTATAATGATATAAATCACCTGTTAATATATATATTAACCATTATATACTATATGTCAATCTTACAACTTCTACTTATTTCCAGAAACTACTGGAAGATATAGACTTCTGTAAGGAAACATTTTTGGTATCAAATATATATATTTTGGCAGAAGAAAACACTGAAAAAGTTTGTATTTTTGTTGCAACATGTCCAGAACAAGTTGGGGAAAAAAATCCTGCTGTATAATCAAACTGTGCAGTTCCTGTACTCCTTCTGTGTTAAAAATCAAGTATCACAGCTAAAAAAAGGATCATATTTTGCATGCATTTTTACATTTTGTAAGAGGTTGTTCCTGTTTCCTGGTAGTTGGCTTCTCTTTTCTAATTCAAAACATCCTAAGCATTTCTAAGGAGCATGAGGCTAACAATATTCTGAGGTTTTATTTTTAACATCTAAAGATACTCCATTGGCCAAACATCACTTGGTTTTCCAAGGCATTCAAACAAGTTAATCTATATATTGAATAGGAAGGGAAAGCCAACAGCATTCACTTGGGAGCTCCTTCCTCCCATACAACAGGAACAAAAGGTGCCACCAGAGATAACCTACAAAGCTGTTCCCTCAAATCACGCGAAGCTTCCTATAACTTAACTCCATCTGTTGCCAAAAGCCAAAACTAGCCAGAGTAAAAAGCAGAAGACAGATGTCAGATTGCCAGGAAAAAGACTAAGTTTGCTTTCTTATTCAAAGGAACTGTTGAGAAAGCTTACCAATGCAAGAGCAACCAAGCCTACAATAATACAGTTAAACCAGTGAGTGGTAATATTTATCCCACCACTTAGAAGTTGATGAGAGCTCCTTATAATCAAAATGCAGACTAAAAAGGAGGAGGCAAAAAAGTGGGAATCTAAGGTGAAAAAAAGTGCATTCAAGTACAACAGATTGCCATCTGAAACATTCTGGAGAAGTCTCTAGTTTTCACTTTCTATTTGACAATTCAAGAAGAAAAAAGAAAAAAAACACATTGTCACTATTTTTCTATATGTTTGTCACCTCGACTTTACATATTTTTTCAAATTTTAAAGTTAGCAAGTAACTTTAAGTTAGTAATATTTATTGCTTGAAAAAATTAAAAGTGGTTCAATTTTTCAGATACAGCAAGCATCTGTAGCTCTAATTTGAGACATCTATGATAGATCCTACTTTTTAGAGATTATGACCAAGTCAATCAAAAAAATCTGAACTCTTAGCTGAATATGAATTCAGATGAACTATGAATCATAATTTGCTTAGTTAGATTCTAGTTAGCCCAAACCTAACTGCAGAGAAAAAGGAAAGATAAGCATATTTGATTGACTTAACAGACCTGTCAGTTCTCAAGACAGCAATTTTAAGATTAGAATGGACTTGCTGCTGACACGTAGAATAGGAAAAATTAACCTATTGAAATTTTTAAATGTGCTYTAAGTTCAAAAGTTATAAACTTGAGTCACAGATCTAAAATAAAATGAATTTCTTAGAGTTTTACMCTCACCTAATACTTAGACACGCTCATTTCTATTACTGTGATGAATGCAAATGCTTTTGGTCTCAGTTTACACTATTATAGCAAAGTTCATTCTYTCTTCTCATTCATTCATAGGAAGGACTTGGATGCGTTTTCACAAATAAGTAAGACTCAATTACCAACTTTTGTGAAAGCCTGAAAGGAGAAAAAGACAGCAGACAAACAAAATCTATTTGTTCTCACCAAGATCTTTGCAAAAAATCTGCACCATAGCAATTTGCTAARCAGAGAACAGAGACTCAGACTTTTAGAAAGATCAATTTCTGCAATGTAGCTTTTGAGTTGTTTTRTTTTCCAAATGCTTAAAAAACAGCAACTTGCCATTTTGACTTACTTGCTTTATTTCTTCACGGGACAAATTAAGACAGTAATTACTACAGTGCTGTCTGCTGCACCGCAACCCCGAGCTGGAAGACCAAGAGGAAACTAAAGCCACCGTGAGAAAGCAAAGGTGCTTCGGGACTCTCAATCCTGCTTGTTGCCCCTTCACCTTTCCCAGTTTCAGCAAGCAGCAGGCGTGCAGGGCGTTGTACCCCACAAGGAAGGAGAAGTGCCCAGAGCCAGTTCTGCCAGGTACAGCGGGGTGCTGAGAAGCCCAGCAGACGGCACAAGCTGCTACACAGGCAGGGCCAAGACACGGACGTGGAGAAAGGAGGATGCAGCCACAGCATGTGGGTTGAGAAGCCCAACTGCTGAAGGAAGGGAGGAAGGAAAATTAAAAACAAAAATCAGGCCTCAGCTTAGAAAGTGTGCACAAGCGGTGGCTCTCATGTGGAAATTACCAAGAAGAATTATGGCAAAAATAATTGCTTTGCACTGACGCCCATTGCAGGCGCAATTCTGCCTTGGGGTTTCAGAGCAACGCCAGCTAAACCACACCAAGCAGCATCTCAAACATTCATATTCTAGCTCTTCACAATTCTCAGGAAGTGGAGCAAAATCTCATACGCACAATGCTGCTTAAAGGACAAGAGACCAATACATAAATAAATAAATTAAAAGAGTCTAACATAAAAGCACTATAATTTATAGGTGACAAAAAGAGAAAAGGCAGGACAGCCTGAAGGTRGAAGAAGCCCTGCCCAACTAGGACTGTGCTCTAGAAATACAGACAACTCACAGAGTCCACCCACATTAATCTGTGCTTAAGCCACAGGTACAAAGATATTTTTTCTAGTCTTTTAAGTGGCATGTCATCCAGTCTCTTAGGAGACTGTCATCCAATCAGCAGGTCTCCTATCAAACCTACACCCAYGAACAACATTTAATTACCACGTTCAGTTGATCTTGTTAACTGTCAGAGTGGACAACTTTGATCTTGTCTTGTGATAACTAGGTTTGGACTACAAAAGAAGCAGGGACTTTGCATAATTGCCAAGCCTTTCAAAGTGCGTTTTTTAAATTCGCCCTATTTCTCAATTTCCTTTTCTAATKGTATTGCATTAACATTAGCTCCACAGAGGAGTAAGTCAAAGCAGTATAGGAAAAACAGGAATTAAAAAAGAAAAAAATATATATATATAAAGAATAAACATACTTCTCTCACCACACTTTCCCCCCAAGATAAAGCATACATGAYGGCTTCATAATCACCTAACAAAAAAACACATAGCAACCCAACTATCGTGACTGAGGGTAACCTCACACAAAACTTGTGTAAAAAGGTACTCATCAACACAATGTAAATAAAGGCTGATCATTAGGACAACTAGATCATTTCTTGTACTTTTTAAGCACTCTAGCCTACTACAGTATAGCAAAGCTTCAACAAATCACACACTTTGGTTATGTTTTACACAGTTTGGTTGTTTTGGGTATCACAAACCAAATCACATGCCCTTACTATATTATCTAAATATATTTGAGCATGCAGAAAAGAAAGAGATAAGGAGGATTCCACTTCCTTTCCCCAGAAATGTGGCAAAGCCCAAGCCTTATCCCGGTGAGCCTGGCCTTGGCCATGCAAGTCACGGCATCCCAAAGGCTGCAGAGGAAGGTGCTGGACTCACCAAGCACAAGTGGGATAATCTCCTCCCTGCCCCCTCTAAAAACCTTGTTTCACTCTTGACTAGTTAGAGGTTGGCTTAAACWGCAAGACAGAGGTTTTGAGGAATTTCAGTGGCTTCCAGTATGTTGTTTTATGTTGGCTAATGGGTTCACCCCAAAAATGCTTCTTCTGCAGGAGCTTCACATTAGCAGCTTAGGAAAGAAGCCCACAAGACCAAGATTACCAGCTCTCCCTCAATCAAGCAGAGACCGTGCCAATACTAATAGGAAGAGAAACTTCTGAGAGCATATTATTGTATCCTAAAATATCTAAGAATGTTCAGAATAGATCCTAATTAAAAACTACTAAATACAGTACGTTTAATTCATTAACTACTTCTCATAAACACTGTTTTCCTGAATGATCAAGCCAGTCATAAGACCTAGGGAAATCAACGCTCGTAGGTGTTGTGCAATGGGTTCTGAGCGAGGCACAAAGCAGCTCTACATTTGAGCCAAAGTGTGTCAACTGTTTTCAAAACGGGGAGCCAAATCCTCCTCACACTGAATTGGACTGGAGCACTGCCACTCGGCAGGACAGGGAGCCGGCCCTCTGTGCCCATGGGAAACCTTGCTCCAGCTCCGGCTTTCTTCCTGCTCATTTCAAATGAGATCTCCTCTGGGTCAGGTTGAATTTCCACAGATAATTAGTCTTGCACTAGCTAAATAAAACAAGGGTTATATTGCTCCCAAGCAGCAATCTGAGTAATTACAAACAGGGTAAAAGAGAAAATTCCTTTTATTTTTTTCCAGGGAAATTTAGCAGTTAACTCTTCATGGGGTTCTAGCTCAGCTGCTGAGTCTCTGGGCTGCACAGCGAAGTACCAAGGCACGTGAAGCAGCTGGCGGGGACCACAGCCAGAGTGCAGCTCCCCAAAACCGTGGAAGGGATTTCTTCATCTTTTCCTAGACTGCGTGCCTCAGTGGAGGCGGAGGGTGTGTGTTTTCTAGCAGTMTTTTAAAGGTTTCTCAGTGTTGTTACAAGGATGTCCTATCTTCTACAAGCCTCCCTTAGCCCAGGAGCTAGAGGGAGCCCAGGAGGCGAGAGGGGCCTGCCAAGCGCTCGCTTTGCTGGGGAGGGCTGGAGGAGGGGTTTCCCTAGGAATAAGCTGAATAAAGCTTCCTGTTCAGCCAGAGCAGGAAACGTGCTCCAGCACTGCCTTACACACAAAGAGTGGAAAATACTTACTAAACAAAATAGCAGGCGACGGAGGGTGAGCCGGATTGTCCTTACATCATGCAGATAAACACAAAGCCATATGCCCCGTCCCCCGAGCTCGCTTTGATTAGCGTGCTTGGACTTGGAAAAAATACATACATATGTTCCACATGAGCATAAAAGGATGATGCTGTGCCTTTAAAGCCAAACACTGGAGGATTTGGAACAACGGTAATTAGGAGGTAGCATTTCCTCCCTCCCACAGGATCAGTTTCTGGTTGTTAGAGCAGGAGGTGCAACAGGCCAAACCCTTTCTTACTACCAGAGAAACTGAATTAGAAGTCGTCCTTCCGTTCACCACCCGGCACTTCTCTTCAGAAAGACCAAAGGAACAAGAGCACAGGGAACTGCAGGGACAGCCTTCCAGTCTGTCAGACCATTAAAGCYCGCTGAAAAGAAGGGCAATATTAGTTCTTACACAAGTCTCTGGCTGTGGAAGAGAAACATGCATGGAAGAAGCGTCCTCCTTTACTCCCTACAGAAACAGCGACTGTTCGGGGCCTCAGGGCTGCCTTGTAATTCCCCAGGCAGCCCTGCTGCCCTCATGCACCCTTTGATGTGCCCTGACCGCACCAAAGCGGCCCTTTCTCCTCACCCACCCTGATGCCTAAGCACCRAAAGCCGGGAAAGCCGCGTCGCCTCCTGCCCCCATGGAGGTGCTGACGCAGGGCGCCCAGCAGGGGCAAAGCGGCTCGGCAAGTGCCAGGGTGCCGGTCGCGGCGCGGAGACTGCGCTGGAAAAACAGAGCAACACACCACACAAAACACAGCGATGCGCTTAGGCTTAATGAACACCTGATGAAAGAGTATTAAAAAAATCTACTGAATCTAATTAATCCTCTAGAAGTGGCTACTAAATTCACCGGTACCACAGACAGGACTTATATTTTATAAACCGCCTTGAGCTACTAGTGCCTCCCACCACCATGAGTTATAAACCAGTCATCGGCCCCACAGGGACATGTCTCATGTTTTCATGTCCCTTCTTACGGCACAACGCCCTGCTCATCTCAAGACTCAAATAAGTCTTGAGAAAACATTTTACTAAATGGCCTACAAATATCCTTAAATTAAAAAAAAAAAAAAACCAGCTGCAAGCTTCTAAGTCGTGAACAGCAGGTCCTCCATCACCAGAAACAAAGAGCTTACGTCAAACCAAACCGAGAGCCAACCCCTGCCAGTGAAGCCACCACCACTGCAGAGCACTGGCTATGACTGCAAGCTCCCACACAACTGGAGGCTCCTTCAGCACCTGAAGCACACACAAAACTGCAGCCCCCCCGAGCACAYGGGACACACCTGTGTCCCTAGCACACTAGGAGAGCTGGCCTTGCAACTGAAGAACACTACAGAAATCCAAAGCCTCAAGAAGAGAGAGCCCCCAGCTTGTACGGACTGGAGCTGTGTGAAGCCTCCTGCAACACACAACATCCTTAACCCATTTGGGGAAACTGGAACTTCTTGCACACGCGCGGAAACGACTGTGTGAGCTTTAACTAACACATTCAAGTCACTGAATGATATCAAAGAGCATGTAACAGAAAAAAAAAAGGAATCTTTCAAAACATATTTAACTACTAAATTTAACTACTAATACTCCTCTTTATAGGTATGATATACAGACATATACCTAGGTATGACAGCAATAGCTGGGAGCATGTTTGTAAGGCCCACATCTAAGAACACACTGTATGGCCAGACAGTTCCTGACTGTGTAAAGCGTGACTAATTGCAGGCAAGGAGTTGTGTAATGCCCTCATTCCCCCTTCACCTGTACACCTTCACACAGCGATGGGCAAATTCTGGCGGACAACAGGTCTGAAAGACTCCGTGTGGAAACTKTATTTTGCAATAAAATTACAATTCACACCAAAACACATCACATTTCCAAAGCACTGGGAGTATACAAAGTATAGGTTCATGTACCAGCTGCCTGCCCACGGCTTCCTCCTAAAAACAGCTGGAGMCCGTAGGTTTTGCAGTCCTCCTCTGGTCCCCCTCGTGCAAGAGCATGCTATGATCACCAAAGCCATCCCAGGACCTTCAGTTCCCATTCTCCTGGCCCCACSACGCTCATGGAAACCATTTCTTCACACAGAAATCATCTACAGGTTGAAAAGCTGGTGTACAATGTCCTGCACCCTCAACAGCCAGATCAAAATGCTGAAGCTCTGAGGGGCCAATAACAACAATAATAACAATTTATTAATTGTAGTTGAATAATGGTAATTCAAGAGACATCTGTGATCCTCAACTGATCTCAACTGATGTCCAAGTTTGCAATACTTTACCTCCCTTCCCCCTCCAAAAAAAAGTGTTCAGAAGCAATGGGAATTTGGTAAATAGGAAAGAAATTTAAATAGTTTATAGTCCATGTTCCTCTGAGTTCCCTTCAGTCAACTGCTTCCTCTGGGAAACTATTGCATTTTCAAAAATGGGAAGGGATGAGGGGAGGAAAAAAAAAAAAAGAAAAGAAAAGAAAAAGAAAAAGAAAAAGAAAAAGAAAAAGAAAAAGAAACAACCCTTGTCACTGTTCCCATACAAAGCCACTATAATTAAACCATTCTCTTTGTTTTACACATATTTACCTTCAATGCCAGCAACAGGGCTAAACTTGCAGACAAGCCTTGACAGCTTCCATTATGGATGAGTTCATGACGTTAACTACAACTGATCATCACACCCAGTCTCACTGGCCAGATTACAATATGAAGAAAACATGTAACAAAAGAAGTGACATGACATAATGTCCAACTTAGTGTCAACATCGTTGGCCTGAATATCAATTCTTTATGACAGGTAGACAAGTAAAATACTGTCTTGCTTTACAAGAAGGCTCTTTCATACAATTAAAAAAGGATGGATTAAAAAAAAAAAAAACAGCAAATCATTAAAATTCAATGGCTTTAAGAAGTAAGATTTAAAAAAGAAAAAGAAATCAGTGAACTAAGTACTTGTAGCAGCAAGGCAACCACTAATAAAACAACATAAAATTTGACAACAGGGATCTTAATCACAAAAGAATTTAAAATCAATGATCAAGCTAACCATAAGAAGTGCATCCAGTTTAGAGGACTGCAGGGGCAAGAGCAAAACCCAACAAACTAAAAACAACTAACAGGCCTAGCTCGAAGAACTGTGTTATAATGWTTTTTTTTTTTTTTTTTTATTAGCAAATCTGTAACTTGGGCCAAACGACGACGAAGAGAGAACAGAGAAACCAAATGCCTGACATGCATCAAGTGTCAGATTCGCAGAGCGCGGCGCTGGCTTCACTTCCACCTCCACTCGAGGTACACTGCATCAGTGAGTGGCAACGAGCTCCCTCTTCAAAAGATAAGCAAATTCTGCTTTGTATCAGGACACCAGGATAATACCACCTGGCTACAGATATTCCTGCTCTTTCCTTGCCGGTGCAAGTTAGCCTCCAAACTAACTTTATATTGGAGGAAAAAAAAAAAAAGTTATACCTGTGCTGGTGAGCAAGAGAAGTTACTTCTGCTCATTGCTACCAACATCAAAAAGAACCAAATGGACTATCTCAGAACACCAGCTGAGGAGCCACAGAAGTAGCTTTTCCATAACGGTGATGATAATTTCTCCCTCAAAGGAAGAAAGAAACACACCAAAAGCAGTAATGTCAGTAACAACGGGCAAGTCAGAGGCAAGGTCCACTGCTGGCGGGTCTGCCTGCGCAAGGAGCAGTTCTGCTCTCGGGTGCCCCGCACACCAAGCGGCTCCCGCCGCCCCTCGCGAGGCTCCCGGGCAGCGGCGCTGGGCGGGCCGGGCTCCCGCTCCTGCTCCCGCTCCCGCTCGGCGCCACCAGGAGCGGCAACCCAGCCGCGGAGCCCCGCGAGCGCTGCCCTCGCTGGGGAAGCCGCGGCGATGCCCAGGGCCGCTCTCCCTCGCTCGGGGGGGATCCGAGACAAACGCGGATAACGCTCCGTGTGGCGGGCAGTGCTTACAGGACCCCCGCTCCGGCGTGGGACGCAGCCTGGAAGGCTCCTCTGCCGCGCGGCCCCTTCGGAGGGGCCGAACGAGCCCTTCCCCGCGGCGACGCTGGCGAGGCCAGCGGGGCTCCAGTTACAGCCCCGGCAGGAAGGGGCTGCGCTGCGGGGCGCTTCCCGCTCCCTGGGCTCCCCCCGAGCAGCCGGGGAACGGCCGGGATCGGGGCCGATCCGCGGGCAGCTCCAGAGCCCGCACCCAGCCGGCGCCGGAGCAGCAGCGCCCGCCCCGTCCCGGTCCCCGTCCCGGTCCCCGTCCCGGCGCGGGCACTCACGGATCTTGACTCTGCGGTGGTCGAGGCGGGCGAGCAGCGCCTCGAGGGCGCCGAGGCGGCGCTGGAGGCGCCCGCTGCGCTCGCACAGCGCGTCCGCCTCGCTGGCGATGCCGCCGAAGATGTCGCCGGCGCAGCGGGACAGGTCGGAGAGCTGCATGAGCAGCGAGACGAGCGCGTACGAGGCGACCTGCTCGAGCGCGCCGAAGAGCGGCGCGGCGCCGCGGCGGCGCCCGCCGGGCCCCTCGCCGTGCGCGGGCTCCGCGCCGGCCTCCTCGGGCCGGCAGAGCCGCAGCGGCTCCACGCTCCGCAGCGGGAAGGGCATCGCGGAGCGGCGCCGGGACGCGCTAGGCGGCCGCGGGCTTCATTCGCCGAGCGGCGGCGAAAGTTGAGAGGAGCGAGGCGGGGCGGGCGCAGCGGGACGGGCGCCCATGTGCGGGCGGGCCGGGCCGGGCCGGGACCGGCGGCAGCGCCGCGCGGCGGGCGGCAGGAAAGAGCGCGGCTCTCCCTGCCCCGAGCGCAGCCGGCGGAGGAGGAGGAAGCGTGGGAGGGGGTGCAGCGCCCTGGGTGCAGCCACAAAGGAGGGAAGGCGGCCAGGGGGAGAGGGGAGGGACGCGCAGCAGCAGCAGCAGCAGCAGGAGGAGGAGGAGGAGGAGGAAGGGAGAGCAAAGCCCAGGGCAGCCCCACCTGGGGAGCCCCGCGCCGGGCAGGCGCTTTGCTGAGCGCACCAAGTTCCCAACCCGGAAAGCGAAAGCCGCAGATCGGGACACAAGTGGGTGGAAGATGACGTGTGAGGGGGAAAAAAAAAAAAAAAAAAAAAAAGCGCCTCACAAACCTGGGAAAAGCAAAGGAGGCCGCCGCCTACCTGTGGTTCCCCGAACTGGAGCCTCTGCCCGAGCCTCACCCTTCCCGGCCGCGTAGCAGCAAAGGCGGCCGCTGCCCGCCCCGATTCCAGTCCTGGCCTCGGTCCAGTCGCGTTCGCACTGCCCCACATAGACCCAGGCCCGGCCCCCGCTGCCCCCGAGCTCGGTCTTGTCCCCTGCCTCGCTGCTGCTCAAGTGGGAGATGTTGCTCCAAGGCAGGGGAAGGAGACCTCAGTGTCAAGGGTTGCAGTCCCAAGCGTCACCCCGATACCTAGTTCTGGCATAGACCGACCCCTGTCCTGTCAGTGGTGGCCAGTGACAGGACCAGGGGTAATGGGTGCAAGTTGCAACACAGGCAGTTCCTCTCCGCGTGAGGAGGAACTTCTTTCCTGTGAGGRTGCCTGAGCCCTGGCACAGGCTGCCCWGGGAGGCTGTGGAGTCTCCTCCTCTGGAGATCTTCCAAACCCGCCTGGATGCCACCCTGTGCCCCGTGCTCTGGGTGTCCCTGTTGGAGCAGGGGGGTTGGACTAGGTGATCTCTAGAGGTCCCTTCCAACCACCACCATGCTGTGATTCTCCAGCCCTGGCAGTTTGCTACCCCTTGTCGCTGTAAGACACCACCAGGGCAAGCTTCACTGAGTTGGCTGCTCCAGGGGCTATTTCCTGTAGAACTAATCTAGTCTACCAGCAAATGTGGTAAAATATTTGATTTTAACCGGGAAATGGCCTACAGACTCCGCATTCCTGATATATGGTGAAAAAGGAGAAATAAAGTCCCGGACCTACAAAAGGAGAGTGGTCGTGTGGTGACATTGCAGCCCACAGCCAGCCCTCTGCCCTGCGCAGCTGCTGCTGCTGACTATTCGTGGTGACTGTAACGTGTGGTGAAAGTAACAGAAGCAGCTGGAGGAGGAAGGACCCAGGACGGATCCATTTGTCCTTCCCATTGGCACCTTTGGGCAGCATCATTTGAAACAAAGTGTTGTGAACTGCAGTAATTCTCCTGTGTAGTTTTAGCCTGGGTTACCTGAGGGAAATTTGAAGCGAACAATTCCACGAACAGTTTTTGCAAAGTCCTGTGGTACTTTTAGGCCTTTGAGCAGCATGCACAAGAGTGGCAAACACAACTGAAGGGCACATGTCAGAATTAACAAATACAAGTATTTCACATGAAACTCATAGGCCAAAATTGCAAGCAACTTCTTCATATATATTACACAAAAGAGGCATAAAATCTTCAAGTTTTACCTTAAAAAGGCAACACAGTCTAGGGCTAAGGAGCAAACACAACCTTCTCCAGACATCAGTCCAAACAAATCACCACTGGATAACTTCACAACTTGGAAAACTTCCTCTTGTTTTCTGGTGCASATAGTAAAATTGAGTGCATATGTGCAATATTTGTAGAAAGTGATGAGAGGGAGCATGGTGCAAACAGGCTAAGTGGTGTTTAATCAGGGGTTAAACACATAAGGAATCCCAAGCAATAGGCTTGCGATAGGGAAGCTGTCGATATTGATTAGCTGGGGATGGAAAGCAGCCATTCTTTCACATTCTGCTTTTATTTGGGGACGTAATGTCTTTCATGAGCTCTTAGATGTGTTTGCTGGGCATGGTCATTTGATAAAAACTATAGCCTGTTCCCTAGGATGTTTGAGTTAAGAAGAGTGTAACTTTATATCTGAATGTATAAACTGTAGGAGCATTAAGGGGAAGTACAAAGTAGACTAAAACACACAATGAAGAAAACAAGCAAAGGATACAGTTCAGGTGTCTGCTTATCTACTGAGACTGAGGCTTATTTTAAAACCATGTGCATGTATGTTTGACTGGGAAAAACTCATTTTTATTTGCCTGAAGCTTTAATAATTGCTAAATTATTAAATTAAATAAGTTTTAAAAAATTTAACACTCTAATATCCTTTCTTGCTAGAGAAAATTCAAATCTAGATTTTTATGTTGCAAATATTTTTGAATGCTCTTAATCTGTAAGCAAGAAAAAAGACAGTATTTAATAAAGAGTTGGGCTGAAATTAGAGTATTTGGGTCCAAAAGATAATTCTGGCTTAAAGTTACTTAAGTCGGAACCCTAGGCAGCACTTAAATGTAGTCAAGATCCTCAGCTATTGTGAATTAGATTAATTGCACCAGATGTGGACCTATTTCACTGGCTCTTATGTCTGCAGACTGGAAAATGAACTGCTCTGACAACCCAAGTGCTTCTGGTAGGAATAATTCTGAAAAATAATATATTTCCAACACTGACAGATAAAACAAAATAGGAAATAAATCTGAATTGAAGAATGCACTGCTGTTATTGAAAAAAACAAAATCTCAATGTTTATTCTAAGCCAATACTTTTTTTCTCATTAATCTGCTTTAACTCTGGGACAGGATGTTATTGTATGGAATAATTAGGAAAACAGGTGTGAAAAATGTAAATACTGAATGATTATGAAATACAAATATTGATCAGTTGAAAGCACTAAGTTATGGCCTCAAACCTGGTTCCCTGTCATGCAAATGGGCAGGGCATGAGAAGGGAAAAGGAGATTATGGACACTGTTACAGTAGGATATCTAGTGTGTTAAAAAATGAGGGATTTCACATTTCATGTGTTGAAGTGAAGTACTGCACGCTTATAAAGTGAGCGGCAGCACCAGCTTTCTTCTGGACACGTCTGGACGCCCAGGCGCTCTGTGAGCCTCAGGTGGCTTCCCCCGGGGACACTCCCACACGGTGGCCGCGCTGGGGATGCTTTTCCACGGCGCTCCCACTGTGGAGCCCCTGGTCCTGTCCTGTCCTGTCCTGCCCTGGCTGGGGCTGCAGGTTGTGTGTGGGGGCGAGGGGGCTGAAGTGGGGCTGTTCTGCCCGTGTCAGCGGGGCTGGTGTCACGCGTGGGGATGGGGAGCTGGACTCTCTCCCTCGCTAGCCAAGTGGCAGCAGGGGCTCTCCTTGGGGCAGATTCTGGGAATCAGGGCCTTACACCTCTTGTAGCCTCAGATACCCTCTGTTGGGAACGGCAGCTCTTCTCCGGAGGCGACTCTTGCAAACAGGACATGCAAAGGAAGAGGACAGATGAAAGGATGGTGGAAACTTCACGGAGATCTGCAATTCAATGTTGATGTCCATTAGCACTGGGAAGTTCACTGTGACTGAATGACAGGTTACGTGCTTCAAGCTTGCTTTTAAGCCTCAAATTACCAAATTAAGCACGCAATAACCTTCATGTTCTGTTTCAAGAAAGAGAAAACAAGCCCTGTGCAAGTTACTCACTGCCTGCTGCGGGTGTGACGCTGCCCCGGCCTGTCCTCGCTTCTGCAATCCATGTGGGCTGTCCCAAGCAGAGGGGCACAGTGCTGGAGCCAGCGTCAGACAGTGCCCAGCAGCTCCTCCTGCAACCCCAGGCACGAGCAGCAGCTGGCTCAGATGGGCCTGCCTGGGATCACCACGTTCACCTGAGCCCACGGGCTCAAACTGTCCCACTATGTACGTCAGGGAAAAGCAGCCCCGCTGCTGCTTGGGCACATGTGGCCGTGTGCCGGGGCTGGGCTTGTTTTTGTTTGGTTCAGTTCTCAGCTCTCCCTGAGCACTGCTACTAGGCTCTGGTTTGTAATTTAGAAAGCGAGCTCAGTGTTCTGGGCATGTGGGCAGCCTCTGCGTTTTTGAGCTACTTCGGCCCTTGAGCTTTACAAGCTTGGTGTAGGCTTAAAATAGAGGTAATTCTACAAGGGAAAGATGTTTTCTGACATTTTATTCTTTCCTGGTTAACCAAAAGTATGTGGATGGTCCGAGTCTTGTTGAGAAACTGGGCTCTTTCAATGATGATACATTTCTGWCTTCAACAAAAAACTTTCCCAGAGAAGCTTGAATAAGATGTGCAGAAAATGGGGAGCAGATCTGACTCCCTAACAAAACTCTCCCGAGCTCTATTTTAAGTACMTTCACATTTTACATTATTAGGACAAGGATCCAAGGAAGTCAAAGTGAATGTCTCTATTCATTTCAGTGGTGCCAGAGATTTATCCATGTTCTTTC
The DNA here is from genome assembly GCF_003342845.1 of Nothoprocta perdicaria. NCBI lineage: Eukaryota > Metazoa > Chordata > Aves > Tinamiformes > Tinamidae > Nothoprocta > Nothoprocta perdicaria. The sequence continues at coordinate 1,145,096 of NW_020455777.1, read as the reverse complement.
ATGCTCTGTCACTCAAAACTGCACACTTATTTTGCTGATCAAATAACCAATTAGCACAGAAAAAATGCCACGTGTTTTGCTGTGTTTCTTTAAGTGTACAACCGGCATCCTAGATTGAAGGTCACCTGTGGTTGATGATGCAGTAGAACTTCCGATTAACCTTTTTCTTCCAGTTTGCCAATGCCAGTAACTGGTCTTTTTCTTTACTTCCTTATCCAACATAGCTCTGAAGGTTCCCTCCTTGTCCAAAAATGGAATCTTGTACAGGGTCCTTTGAAACTAATAACAGAGTTTCTGAGGTGGTAATAGACATTTCTCTGATACAGGTTACTTACAACATCCTATTTCTCTGAAAAGGGGGTCTGGGACCGTTCCAAACTTGTGTTGGCCCCAGGATCTCCCTTTCCATCTTATTCCGGGATCATACACTGGCTTATCSCAGGATCATACACCTGCTTGGAGCCTGGAGCTGAGCCCCCTTTCCTGCTTCCTTCTGCAGTACTCCTGCTGGTGTCCTCCCCTGTGATACCTTCCCCATTACGCAAAGCCAGCAAGGCAACTCCAGCACCTTCAACCCAGCTCATGACTAAATGCATTCCTACTTTCACAGGAGAAGAGTTTAGTATTTTCTTGAATGCTACTTTAAAGGAAGGGTAGTGGTTTAGTGCACCAGTTCCAGTGATTTTTCTGTCTCCGCGCTCCTTTCTCAATCCTAACATTAACTTACTCTTCAAATCTGTCCAGCCTGTGGTTTAGCACTGGGAGGTGGTTCTGCCAGCTGGTCACTGTGCTTTGCAGAGCTCTAGAGCTCTGCACAAGTGCAGGAGTCAGCACACTGTGTTCTGACAGCTTAAACACTCCCAACCCCTTTCTCATTTTTCTATCTTTACACAGCTATCTTTGGATAAAAGCCAGATTAGGAATTGTGCAAGGGAACAAGCAATGTTAGCCACAGCAGGAACAAACACCCTGAAGGAAGCAGTAGTTGTGATGGCCTCAGGGTAGGATTCAATAACAAAACTGGGCAGATCTCTCAGCTTTTGCCACCAAAAGCTTTCCCACTCCTGCTTCCTTCCCTCCATTCTTGCTCACAGGTGCATGGTCCAGTCCCCCCCAGATCCCCTCTCACACCTACCAGACTCTGGGCCGAGCCAGCTCATTTGGCTCACACAGGCCTGGTGTGATACCTCATTGAGTGGTCTGTGTTGGTTAGTGAGTTGAATCAGCTTCCTGAGAGATTCAACAAGTGCCGGAGCTGGTGCAAGGAAAAGGGTTGTAGGACGTGGCTGGGAGTGAGCAGGCAGCAGCGGAGGAGCAGGGACACCTCTCTGCTCAGCTGCTTCATTAAAATATGGATATGGATATGGATGCATCCTATGGACAGAGAAGTGGAGATGTTGGAAAAGTTCAGATCTTTTAGCACTAAATAAACAACAGAACTTGAAAAAGGCAGGGTGAGATTTAGGGCTGAGCTTATCTTCAAGAGATGAAACAAGATGGTAGACATATCTATATAACGTGTAATCTATGCACTCTTGTAGGCTTTTTTGGCATGTAAGATCTGCAGCAGAAACTTACAGGCTCTTGTATGTTCTGGTTTAACCACAGTAAGCTTTAACAAGAGTTCACATACTTTATCTGAAACCACATGTATTTCTTYTTTTTTCATACTCTGATTTAACATAATTTATGTTTATAGTATTGGAGTTACTCTTGAAAAAACTTTAAAAAATTAATTTTCTGCTTCTGGTTAGTACCTCCAATCTGTGCAAGTATCTACAAGAGCTGAAAACAATGTTGCAGAGGTCTTTTTCCCAAGCTGTGTTCCCCTCTAAGCATGCTAGGGAAGCTATGAAACACCATAATAACTTCCACTGAACAGACAAAGAAGCTGATCATTAGAGGCAGGAGGGGGAAGATGAACATAATAAAACCAATTTTGAAGAACATCTTTAAATCTTTGAGAAAATACCTGTGGATTTAGAAGAGAAGGCCTGTTTCTGAGTTTCTCTCGTGCAGCCGGCTCGYCAGGCATCTCGAGTTCCCAGCGCAGAGCTGCTGCAGCTCTGCTGCATGAAATGAGGCTGCCGACCTGCTGCGAAGGAACTGCAGGTCAGCAAATCTGCTCTTGTTTCCCGCCCTTCAAGCCACAACAATACACAGCATCATTCTCAGGGGAGCCGAATAGTGGGGAAAAATCTAGGGTGTGAATAGAAAAGCATTTGAGAGATCATAGAGCCTAAGAAAACGTGAGTATAGCGTTACACCCCACTCAAAGCCCCCAGTGATGATTAGATACTTCTGGTCCTTGTTTTCAACAGAACAACAGCACAAGAGATGACAGCCACGATGGCAGTGTGGGGCTCAGGGACAACTCGCCTCGAGGACTCCAGTTCTTGGAAAATGGAAACAGCCCCAAGTTGAATGTGCCTATAGAGAGACCAAGTTGCTGAGAGATTATCTCAGCGGATGGGTAACATCATTCCTAGAGCTGCCATACCCATTTTCTCCATTTGGTTGAGGCCGTGCACCTCTGTGCCTCTCAACAAAGTGAGTTCCTCACTTCCTGTGTGGCAGAAGAAACTTCTGATATAAAGGAACTTAATCTCTTTTTTTTCTTTTTTTTAAACTGAGAAAATGTTTAGGCATCTGCCTCCCAAGAACTTACAATTATCTAACTACTAATAATATAATTATTAATTATTACTGACTTCCATAGCTACCAGTATGTATACAACAAATCACTGTAGGACGGGAATGAGAAACGAAAAACTTCATCTGGAAAAACAAAGTCTGGAGTGATCGCAGGCTGAAAATCAGACTCGGCATATGGCAATGTTATAAATGCTGAGCAAAGGCTTTTGTTGCTGCCCCTAGCTTTAATAAGAACAGTTTGTGTTGAAAGCTTTTGTAAATTCCATATGAAATTTGAATCTAAGACTCTGACTACATTTATATCTTCTCTAATCATGTTATATGTGGTATTTCTTGAAGTAATTATAAAGTTTACATTTTGGTTCATTAAATATCTTAAGTAAAAAAAAACAAAGGCGTTCAAAACCAATTCAGTCAAAGAAAACTTGAACTTGCAGTCTTTTAAATAGGTTGTGTTCCTAAATGAATGGCTGAGGACAAGCCATACATCCGGTGAAGGGGGCTCCCTTAGGTGGCTCCCCTAATATGCAAACCGTACTGTCCACGACAGTAGAGCACAACTTTTCCCAAGGTGTTAGCTTCCCGTGAGCAATTCCTGCGACTCCAGCAAAGCACTTGCTGCAGTTCAGGGTGCACCAGAACGGGCCGGCCGGCGGCATCGCAGCTGATGAAGGCGGCCGAGAGGCAGCCAGTCCTGGCGAAGGAGTGTGGATGCCCTGCAGCAGCTCGTGCCTCTCGCACAGAATACAGGCTGCGGGCACGGAAGAGCTGCAGGGCACGGCAGGCCGGCCAGCAGTTYGTGCAGATTTTCCCATTCGCTTCCCTGCGAGATAGCGCAGTTCGTCACAGTGAATTACACCAGGGAAATTATGGCAAATTATGGCAGGACGGTGCTCAGCAACCTGCTACAGACTCTGCCACTGCCTCAAGGCACCCCTCCAATTTGTGAAATGTTTTGGGTACCTCTTAAATTCTTCAGATTAAAAAAAAAAAGCCAATGACAAAATATTGCCTAAAAATGTTAGGTATATTATTTATGTTTGGGGTACTTACAGTGTGATTTCTTTGTTACACTTCAGAAAAAAAAAGATGTTGGGGGCAAGGGGTGGGGAGGAGAGTAAATTGACTTTTAAAAATATTTGTTTGGGAAGAATTCACCACCAGGCTAGATCATTAAAAAGTCTTGTTTAGCTTATGGATTCGTAACGTGTGCTCTGCATAATTTCACCTACTTGTTGACTGGTTGGTAGGAGTTGCAATGTGTTCACACTGCAAAGCTCAATGTTTCTGTTTATGTACCCTGTGCATCTTGGAGACTGGCATATTGCTAATAAAAAGTCTAATAATGAAATATTTCAAAATTCAAAAATACTGGTTTGGAACCCTAACTGTAAAGGGCAAAGCTATTTTATGGCTGTAAAGAAATTACACTGAGTCACAAAGTCTGCACTATATGAAATAACAGTTGAGGATCCATGGACCTCCAAAGTGAAAAACTGGAAGTGGTAAGTGCAGCTTCTGGCACATTTKTATTTTCAGTGACCGGTGTGGTGGTAATACCACTACTTAATAACAAATATAAACAATATGAATGGTGTCGCAGAAGCATCAATAATAGAATTTCTAACTTGTAGGAAAAAAAAAGACATATAAAATTTAAAATAAATTGATGGTGGTATTAGAGAAAAAAAAAGGAAATTAGGACTTCTAGTGAATACTGCTATCTGAATATTCCCCAAAGTTTGTGGGTACAAAATATGTGATTATTCAATCCCTATAATGAATGCAGCTGTGTTTATTTCATTGCATAGATCAGACAAACTGTACAACTCACGCTAAGCATCAGCACGTTGTTCATAAATCAGTAAAAAATGTAGCAGTGTGTGCAAGATTTACTCAGACCTTCTTTCTATTCCAAGTGTTTGCAAACTTGGCAGTGTATGCATTCCTCAGAGGACTATAAGTATACTATGTTTTAAGTATGTCTAGCAAAATCATTTTTTAGTCAGTTCAAAACAAAAAACCCACATAACTTTGTTTAATAACATAGGAAACATCCTTTAAATATAGTGAAATATAGAAAAAAAAAAAGTTCTGTTCCAGCTTTTCTGAAAAGTTTTTCTTCAGGGGTGAAACAAAGTTTAAAGAATATCAGCCCAAGGAATAGCTTTTCTAGAAGAAAAGAAACCCACTGGCTGCAATTCAGCCTCCTTCCAGGGGACTCCTCATGCTGTCCTTCGCATATGTTTGAAATGTTTGCAAATGTAATCTCCCCTGTTTGTACTTACATAGAAAACACTTTAAACACTCTTTTGACAATGATGTACTTTGTTTGGCTCTTTAATGTGCTGAGTGTTCTATGCTTTGTATTTCATGATGGTTATAATTGCACTTGCATACTAATACACTTACTGTGATCCATAACCAAAACTTATTATTAATATACTTATTTTCCACACAACTTTATAGCCATAGTGTTTTCTTAYAGTTGTTGCATATTTTTTTTCAATATACTTTGATAAGGACGTCTCATCTAAACTTCCTATTCTATTAAGAATGAATTAAATTCTATTAAGATGAATTTAAGGTCTTCAAATAGAAGTCTCCTCATTAATATCTACTGTCCCAAGCTTTAATTAAATATTAGGCTATATAATCCACCTTCAGTGGAACAGWGCTGAACATGCCCATTCTACCCTACCATGTATTTTGGTTTTAAATGCCTCGCAATGGAAGCCTCTCCTGTGCAGGAACACAGAGGATGCAGCCAAGGGGATGTCTGTGCAGCTGAGGCCTCCTGCTGCTATTGCTCCTCAAAGGCTGCTTCAAACCGTCACATTTCCTTTGGTAATTACAGTTACTGGAACAGAATAATATTAAAATAAACCTGATATACCGTTTAGCATATGCATTGTGTAGGAACATTTTGTTAGATAAATATGCTGTAGACATTAATCCTCTGTAGGGAAGGAGTTCTTTGCCTGTTTTTAGTTTTGCGTTTGTCTGCACCTAACAAAACAGAGCCTGAAATCACAAATGCCCAAGTCTCTTTGGGAGATGTCATACAGCCAGTGGAACCACTCAGCAATGCATCTTCCAGCCTGGAACAAATAGTCACTTAATGTTTTAAAGACGTCTTATCAATTGTATTCCTACTGAGCCACTGAACTCCAGAGGGGGAGAAAGAGTCCTGGGAATTCATTTTACAAAGCAATTGAGAGGAGAAACTTGAGGCCAAATGCAAATCTGACCAGGAAGAGCTGCAGACTGCCAGCAACTCTCTGTCTTACTTTGATATTAAGCTAATAATCTCAGTTTGAAAACTGTTTTATGCTCTCAGCTTATGCAGTAAAGGAAGTTTACCTTCTTATCTTCACAGTTTATGTTTGCAGCCATGATCTTCACAAATSTTCTCACCTAGAAAGAAATACTGGGTTTTCTTGAGTTGAATCAAAGTTTCCAAATGAGGCCTATAATTTTGCAAATGGAGTTTTACCCCAAAAAAGGGATCTGAAAATAAGCTTTACATACAATCATAACCCAAATTAAAACATTATGTGGTTTAAGACAATCATTTTGCATCATTGGTGTGTAAGCCAGAAGATTTATCAACAAATTAACCTACAAATTCTCCCTTCAACACCTTGAAAATCTTCCTTCTCTGTGATGCCCACAGAATCTTTGACAGAAATCAGGCTGCAGTTGTGCTTAACCCTTGGTGGACAATACAGACCCAGGTTGCTCAGTTGCTTTCTTTTTCTTTAATCCTTTTGTCCACCTGCATAATCTTTGTGGCAGGGATTGTCTTTATTTGCTTGCGGAGTTTGCACAGGGTTACTCAGCCCTGGGATGCTTTCGGATTCAGAGGTGTGTGCAGCGTGACCCTGCCCGCCAGCCCGTGTTTGTGCACGCTGRAGCTGAGCCTCAAATTGCTTTGCAAAGTTCCATTTTAGTTGCTGGATCTTTCTCGGAAGCCCCGAGTTAGGAGCCCATCCCGATGCTGAACTGCCATTGCTGTCAGTGCTCTTTCATAGCAGGAGAGTGAAGAGCAGTTCATCCTCCTGATGCTGAATGTAAACTTTGGCAGGGAAAATAAAACAATGGTAGTAGGCATTTAGCCAAGCTGTTAAAGCAACTGAAGGGAGTATTTTATTTCAATTGCTGCCTTAGGACTGGTTTATTATGAAAAGGTCTCACTCCATTCTGGTCTTTTTGCAATAAATTATTGATCAGTTTAAAAATATAGAGGCTACAGAAAGCAACAAAAGATGTACTTTGGTTCTTTGTGATATAAACTGCGTGTTCTATCTTGTGCTGAATTAATCATAAATAATATTCAATTTCCTCTATCCTCTATTCAATTTTCCCTSTATCTAAGGAAGAGAGTAGGAGTACCTGCCAAGTGTTATGAATTTAACATTAAATAAAATTAAATAAAATGCAACAATCCTTTCCACATATCATTTCCATACTATATATCAGAAGCCATACAAGTCCCCAACTTTACAGAATATAGACTTCTGACTAATGTTTTCTGTTCTTGTTTATAAAATTTGCTACACACTTTGGTTCACAGGAGTTTTGTTTTGCTCACCTGTAAACATCATGTTGCTGACCTTGGAGCAACTCGGTCAAAGCCCTCAGGGCCCTGACAAGTGGCTTCCAAGAGCCCCASAGCGGGTGCATCCTGAATCCCAGAATGGTGGAGGTTGGAAGGGAGCTCTAGAGATCATCTAGTCCAAGTGCCCTGCTCCAGCAGGGACACCCAGAGCACGTGGCACAGGGCGGCATCCAGGCGGGTTTTGAAGATCTCCAGAGAAGGAGCTTCCACAACCTCCCAGGCAGCCTGTTCCTGTTGGTGGTTGCGACRTTGCTGACTCAGCTTTCATTCCTAGGGATCTCCCAGATCCAATGGAGATGATCTGAGATGGTTGTGGGACAACAGCAGAACCCAATGATTAGAGCAAAGAGCCAAAGCTGGAGATGTCCCAGCTGGAGAGGAGGACTGACTGGAAGAGACTTTCTCTTTGGTAAAGAGCAGGAGAGGAGGCCTGACTAGAACAGATCTCTGTGGAAGTGAGGAAGGCTGCAGCAGGACTGGTCAAGGAAATAATAGAACAGTAGCAAGGAGCTGAAGAGGTAGGCTTAGGGCAGAAAACTGGGGCAAACCAAGAGAGAACACTGAACAGCAATCCTACTTCAGAAGCAGACTTAAATATAACTTGGAAGATCTCACTTCCTGAGTGATTCTTTATGTTTCTTCTGTTTTGCTTCCTTCCTCCCGTCATTAGTCCCATGTTGTTGCCTGAATCACCATCCTGCTGGCCTGAGGAGGTAGTTTATTCAACATGCACATTTTAGCACAAGATCCTTGTAATTTTTAAACAAGTTAATGTTTTGAAAATAATAAAGTATTATTTCTTTTTCAGTAAGTCGGCACTGAATACACACAAAATACTTCCGGAAGTTTTAAACTACTTGTGCTTGTATGTATTGTTTCTTTATTTTTGCTAAAGAAACAATAATAATACAGAATATAATATAGATCGCTAGCAACATAGAAACCTACATATTTATATATGCTTATATTCATTAATTCAGATATCCAAATCATGTGTATAAATATATACATACACATTTGGCCAGAGAAGTTTCCTGAGGGCATATCCGTCATCATTCCATGAAGTGGAACACACATGTCGTGCCAAATTCACATGAACCGTATTATTTCCAGTGCTAATTCATTTCCTTCATGTCTCCTCCTTTCAGCTTTGCTGCGCTGTCCTGCACATTCACCTGGATGACAAATACACACACACTTTGTTATGCTGCTCATCATAATAAGAAAATAAGTACTTTACAGGAAAGGGTATGCCTAATACTATGCATTTTTTTGGAAGGTGGCAACACTGCAGTCTCATGAGGTACAAGGTGCCACCCTAAGAAATACTTGTGAGATGAAACATGAACAAGAAGCTTTCATCACTTTCTTGGAAGCCTTTAGAACCTCCTTGCCACCCTGTGTTAACTGAGTGGSGCTTTCAGGAAGAAGAAGCTTCTTTTATTTGCATGTGTATCTCAGTACAAACTACAGACTCTTTTGCTTTGAAGTTCTTCTTCAAAGCATCTTCAAAGGTGAGTCTCTAGTTTGTAATGAGATATACATGTAAATAAAATCCGATTCAATTAACTTTGTAATTTGCTGCTTTAACAATAGAATTGTTCCTATGAAAGCAGAGTTCCCCTTGCAGGGCTTCAGTGAGCAAGTACMTACAAATGCTACCAATGTAATGCTTGTTGCAGTTGTCAGAGAAAAGCCTTATAAAGGGGAAAAAAAAAGCAGTTTCCTATCTGTGAATCACTGCCACAATACAAAATTATGCAAAAACTCATCTAAGTGAAGATAAAACRTATTTTCTCTTAATGAATGTACAACACAATTATTTGATTCCAGCCAACAATTACMTACAGAATTTGTAGTATCAAATCAGGACCACATGCCTTTGATTATTTACTCTTAACTTATTATTATCTTTTATAAGAAATCAATTATTCACCRTAAAATTGTTTTCACTACGAAAACATATAATAAAGGCTAAGAGATGCCTTTCCAATTATCTGTACTTGTAGGCTCAGCTATATCAGATATAAATGTGAGTAATAGAGAAATTTTAATAATAATTCTAACACCATGTACACACACATGTACCACGGCGATAACAGGAGTTTTGGAGCAAAATGGTACCTGCTGCTTTGCACCGCAGGGCTCTTCTGAGGCCTCCCAGGACAAATCACACACTCATATTCTGGTTTATATTGGTTATTATCTGGTTCATATTCTGGTTTATTAGAGTAACTAAGTTAATCTACTTGACTCCTCATAAGAGAGACTAATTGGCAGGAGGCTTGACTGTAGGATCCAGCTGTTTTCTGAATATGAAGATTACACTAATTTGATAAAATAAATGGAAATAATGATTTCCATTTATTAAAAAAGGCCACTATATATTATATTTTAACTACTTTGGTAGCAACAAAGAATACCTAGTCACCTTCCATGCTAATGGTTAAACCTTTTTGCTTTATTCTGCACACTCAGAACATCATTAACCACAGAATACAATGAAAGATTTGCAAAGCATTTAATTAAAAGAAAGAAAAAGCCATCAAATGTCCTTATATTTGCAAGGAAGAGACAAGCAACGATGAGAAATGCAATCGTCTGAGTTCCTCTGCAACAGGGACAGCAACAAGAAACAGATTTGGGAGGGCCTGATGTTATTAATTACAGTAGCTAGGTAGGCAATCCCTGATAATGCTGCCTGCCTTGAAAATTAAGTTCCTGTGAAGTAATTCAAGATTGAAATGAAGGTCAGACAAGGCAAAGGGCTGCTTCAAGCTAAGAGCAGAAACAGATTCCTCCTCATTCAAGGCAGAGCTTGGATCAGTAACCCCCCTGGGACTGTCTGTCACTGGAGTGAGGCTGTGTGGATCTTTCTTGTTTAATGAAAACTGCTAATTGTCCTATTATTTATCCCTGACACTGTCCAAGGATCTTCTGAATCTCAAATCTCAAAGACTGAGGTCTGTTCATTTTTCATGAACAATAATCCCACAATACTTTCCAACTGCGGATTAGCCTGGTGTGTTTGGATTAAATTTCATAGTACATATCTTAATACAAATAAYATATCATATCTCATATATAATAATATATCATATAGTCATATGAATTAAGAAGACTTTAAAAAAAAAGTCTTTTCAAATAAAAAWTTTTATTTGGTAGAGTTTCTTTGGGAAGGAAAAGGAAATTCAAAAGGAAGGGAAGGGAGAACATTGGGTTTGGTCAGAATCAGGGAAGTTTGTGCTACCTTGAGGCTCACAAAGTAAGATTTCAGTAAATACTTTGTTCCATTCTTGGATGTTCATTATTTTCATGAGACCATTGTTGCCTCTGCTGTAGTGAACAAGAGAGACTCTGAGAACCAAGCAGAGCAGAGGAGGGACCCCTGCAGCGCAGGGAGGTGCCAGGAGGGCAGCATAGGGCAGCAGCTCTCACTTTTTCCCTGGGAACAGCCTGAAAGGCTTCCCCTCTGCACCCACCAACGAAGTGCTCGCAGAGGAGGGCACGCAGCCCACGCAGCAAACAGGGTGAACCCGAGCTCTGTGTGCAGCTGCAGGGCCGAACTCTCCCTGAGGATGCAGTAGGGCAGTGCACTCAGTGCAGCGCTGCCACGGCTGGCTGCGAGCTCCTGGGGATGCACAGGCCGGCAGCAAGGAGAGGGACCTGCCCAGCACGTCAGACAGCAGCCAGCCTGGATGGAGCCTGCTCTGGGATGGGGGAGAAGCCAGGTGAGAGCTGGGGGGATGCTCTGCTGGGCCTCATGCTTACAAACAATTGAGAACTGATCAGGGAGGTGAAGGCTGGGGGCAGTCTTGGCTGCAGTGACCATGAAATGATGCTATTCAGGATGATGAAAGGAGGAAAAAAAAAAAAGCAAAAAGCAGAATCACAACTCTGGACTTCAGGAAAACAGACTTTGACCTGCTCAGGAACCTGCCTGGAATGGGATGCCATTCTGGAGAGAAGAGGGAGACAGTTCAGCTAGTTGATTTTCAAGGATCATCTCTTTTGAATTCAGGAACTGGCCATCTGCACATGCAGGAAATCAGACAGAGTTGTCAAAATGCCTGCATGGATGAACAAAGAGCTCCTGAATAAACTCAGACACAAAAAGGAAGTGTAACAGAGGCTGAGGCTGAGACAGGTTACGCAGGAAGGATATAGAGTATTGGGAAAGCAGGCAAGGATGGGGATTAGGAAGGCCAAAGCTCACCAGGAGCTGAATCTGGCAAGAGATATGAAGCATAACAAGAAGGGCTTCCACAAGTCTATCAGCAGCAAAAGGAAGAGTAGGGAAAATAGGGAACTACTGCTGAATGGGAATACGGTCTTAATGACAAAGGACAAGGAGACGGCCAGGGTACTCTTCGCCTTGCTCTTTACTAACAAGACCAGTCTTATTCCAGGTATCCCCGTTTCTTGAGAGTGACAGGAAAACGTGGAGCAAGGAAGATTTACCCACTGTGGAAGAGGAGACACTGGAATGACAGGCACAAGTGCATGCAGGCGGCTGGGTTGCACTTAGGGGGCTGGCCCAGGTCACTCCCTACTGCCTTTGAAGGGCCGTGGTGATGGAGGAAGGTTCCTGAGGAGCACAAGGAAGTGTCACTCCTGTCTTCACAAAGAGCCAGGAGGAGCTGGGGAACTACGGGTGAGAGCCTCATCTCAACCCCTGGAAAGATAATGGAGCAAATAATTCTGGATGTGAATATATGAAGGACAAGAGGTTGTGTGGAAGAGTCAGTATAGATTTACAAAGGGGAAATGGTGCTTAGCTGACTTGGTAGCTTTCTGCAGTGAAGTGATTAGCATGTTGGGCAAGAGAAGAGTAGCTGATGAAACTGTTTATCTTGACTTTAGCAGGGCTTTCAGCACAGTCTCCCATAACATTCTCTTTGTCAGACTGATGAAGTATGGACGAGATAAGCAGACTGCGAGGTGGACTGAAAACAGGCCCAACTGCCAGGCTCGATCGCAGGCGGGGAGTCCCTCTGGAGGTCGGTTACTAGCCGTGCAGCCCAGGGAGGGATGCTGGGCTGTTCCACAGCCTTGTGAGTGACCTGCGTGTGGGGCCTGAACGCACCCGCGGCAAGTTTGCAGGTGATACAAAACTGGCAGGAGTGGCTCGTGCCACCAGTGCAAAGTGACCGCAACAGGTTGGAGAAAGGGGCCCCCAGGAATCTCAGGAAGGTCAAGAGAAATGCAAAGTCCTGCACCAGAGGAGGAATAACCTTATGCCCCAGCAGAGGCTGGAAAGCAGTTKTGCCCACCAGCAGAGGTGATGGTCTTACAAGCTGAGGAGAAGCTACTGATGTGCTCTTATGAGGAAATCTTGGAGCTTCCATCAGCTCCATCAGGAGCTTCCAAGAACACCAACAGCTTCTCAGGCTGCATTCGGAAGAATGTTGCCAGTGGGCCAAGAGAGGGGACTAGTCTCCTYTTCTCAGTGTATGGWCTTAKCTTGTAAGTGCTGTGCCCAGTTCTGGGATCCCCRGGATAAGAAAGACATGGCCRCACTGGAGCAAGTCCAGCAGAGTGACATAGAGAGGACTGATGGACTGGAGCATCCTCCATATGAGGACAGCCTGAAAGAGACGGAATTATTTATCCTGGAAGAGAGAAGACTCAGGCGTCCTACCGACATGTATAAATACTTGATGGGGCACAGCAGATGGACCCAAACTCTTCCTGGTGGCATGTGCTCACAGACAGAGGACAACAGGCACAATCTGAAATATGGGAAATTCTATTTAAACCTAAGAAGAACTTTTTTACTGTGAGGATGATCAAACACTGGATGTGGCTGTTGCATTGTTGGACTAGATGATCTTCACAAGGGCCTCCCAGGCCCGGCAATTCTGTGTCCTGCCTTTTCAGGCCTCCAAAGCTGATTGTTGGCTCGAAACCCAGCCCACTGCTTGCACACCCATGCATACAGGCAGGCAGTATCAAGGACTATCCATACACTTAAATTGCCTGTATGCTCTGCATGTCTCCCTTCTCTTGCTCAGCTTACATTTCTAACATAGTTACTGTCTTTGATTTTTTTCTTTAAGAATATGAGATTCTTTGTAGGTTAACTCACCATCTTCTCCAGAAATACTTCAACTTGCACACTGACTTTTTTACAGTTTTAAGAAAGCTGTTCAGTTCAGCACCAGCAAAACTGTTCAGTGGTTTTGTAATGAGAAAGGGATCTAGCAAAGGAGTGAGGAACTGGAGCCACCCCTAAAATGGAAAGAAGAGTCACAGTTAAACAGAACACAATTACATTTATACTAACTTTGTTTCATATATGTGGAGAACAATTATTAAGAAATAAAGATGATTTGGGAGAAAATGCTTTCACAAAAGCAATACTAATATATATGATATCAAAGAAACTATTAAGTATTCAAGATCTAAAGTTGGCAATGTCTTTTGAATGGATCACAAAAAGAAGCAGATACCTATGTTCCTTTGTCAAACTATTAACAAGAAAGTCATTACAAATACTGGAAAAATAATATTTATGATAATATTAAGAAAATAATTGTTATATCAAAGCTCCTTATAAATAAGTTTTCACTTCGTTTAGCAATGAGAAAAGAAAARAATTGCCAATGTATAAAGAGGTCAGGAGTGTGAACTGCTGCTGCCATCTGGAGTACAGAGACTGCCGCTGACAAGTATCAAACTAAAGCCTCCCACCTACAGAAATGGGTGTGTTTGAGCTCCTCTACCTCTGGACTGGACTGTAAAGGAGACACAGTGCATTTCCTAGCCTTTCTGCTGCCCTTTTATCTTTGGACACTTCAGACACCTGAGGATTAACGGAATTTCGTTGCCGTTCTGCTTCTGGCTTCCCCTAACGTCTCCCAGCCACACTGGGAGGCTGGAAATTCATATGCAGACTGGCAGCCAGCACTCGGCTCCTGTGGGAGGAGCTCGGGAAGCCGGATCTCCTCAGGGGCAGCCAGGGAGGGCCTGGAGCCGCAGCCTCCGTGCCAAGAGAGCCCGGCGAAGCAGCGGCCACAGCAAAGGCCAGCCATTGGCAGCTTCATGCTGTAGCACACAGCGCGCAGTCCCCAAAGCTTCTATGCCGGCAGCACCACGACGTGTTTATTATAATCTCTATTATTGCAACGCAGTTCTGGCTTGTAATACCAGCCAAAAAAAGCCTTCCCCCTCTCTCTCGAGAGAGAGCGGCTGCAGCCGCGGCTGCAGCAGCACCAACCGCCCCACTCCGGCTTGCACTGCTGCGGTAGCAGCCACAGCCCGCGCACTCCCTCAGCGTTGCCGTTAACGGCCGCCTCCCGCTGCGCGCGGCGGGGCGGGGCGGGGCGGGGCGGGGCGGGTCTCCCCACGCATGCGCACAGGGGCGCGCCCGCGCCGCGCCTGCGCCCTTCTCGTGCTCCTCCCGCTTCTTAGGCAGCGCAGTGCCGGGCGCGCAGCCCCGCCCTTCGGCGTGGTCACGTGAGCAGCGCGGGCGGCGCGGGGCTGCGGGCGGGGGCCCGGCGGTCCCGGGGTTCCCGCGGGGCGCGGCCGTTGGCGGCGGCCGTTGGCGGCGGCCGTTGGCGCGGCCGTTGGCGCGGGGCGGGTGGGGGAAGCGCCCTTCTCGGCCGCCGCGCAAGGCGGGGGCCGGAGCCGCAGCCCTTCCTGCCGCTGCCTGGTGGAAGGCAACGCGCAGCGTCCCGGCCTGAGGTGGGTTCTCCTCGTTGAGGTACCGGAGTCGTTGCCGCAGCTTGCGGCTCTGGAGCCGGCGGCGGCGGAGCGGGTGGTAGCGCCGTGGCGTCGCGCGGCCGCACCGGCTGTTGGCCGTGTTTGTGGTGCGTTTGGATTACGGCAGCCGTCCCCGAGCCGCGGGGCTCTGCGGTACCCCCCGCTCAGGTAGTTGATGCCTCCTTGCCCCAGCCCCGCGGGGTTATGTGGCAGGGATGAGGTGAACGGCAGCCGGGCACCGTCGCCCCAGGGCGCTCATTGCCCTGTGCGTGCAGGGTCGTGTCTTGTAGCAACCCAGGAGGCACGAAGCTCGGTACAACCATAGGGGTCCATGGACAGAAGCCAATGTGGGATGTAATTCCTGGCTCCTTTACTGATCGGACATGCCTCTCCTGAAAACTGGACTGTCTTGTTTGAAAAAATGAGCGACTGCTGATCTTTGAAGAAACAAACTTCACATATCTCTCTGTTTTTCCTTTTATTATAAATATGGCTTGTATTGCCTGTTTTGTAACCGTTTTTGTTCTTTTCCAGAGGACAAGAAATTAGTCTAGATGCAGTAAATAAGGAAGAAGTCAGAAGACATGGAGGAAAGGAAAATCAAGAGGAGGAGCCCCAAGTCTTCCACTGCTCACCCTGCTCAGGTTGCCAACTCCAAGAAGAGCTCGGTGCCCGTCAGTAAAAGCACGGCCTTCTCAAACCCTGCGCCACAGCCTGCAGTGCAGAAACCAAAGCTGAAACGGTAAGTGTGGGGGCAGCCCGCAAGCCCCATGCCGGGGCAGCAACCTGCCAGTGCAGGACAGGCTCTTGGATCCAAAGGGACTGGGCCACACGGAATGAAAAGAAAGAAATCCAGATTTTTTTTAACAAATTTGTTCAGCAGAAATAAAAGCTGTTTGATATATGTGTACTCACCTCATAAGYTGTGTAGTACGTTACACAACGTGCACCTCTACTGATAAAGATTTGGCAGRGGCAGTTAGTGAAGAGCAGGACTGTGATCAAACGCAGCAGAGTCGGTCACCRTAAAACGGCAGGGAGAAGAGCCCTGTGTGTAGAGCCGTAAGGATTGAGTGCAGCCTGACTGCCAGGCTGGAGCTGCGCACAAGGGGGACAGAAAATCAAGGACATGAATTTGAATGGGATGAGCTAGAATGGGATTTTAGAATGAGATTTCGTCCCATTTGAATGGGATGAGCTAGAATAGGTTTTTGGAGCTCAGGTGGTTTTTGTTTGGGGAGCTATCACTGAGGGCAGCAGGAGCTTCTAGACGTCCTCATGCAGAAAGTGGCGTTCAGCTCTTCAAAACGTAATACTTTCAAGTAGTTTGCACATCATGAATGCTTCATTTGAGTTTGAGGACATTAATTTTCATGCATGTAGGAAACTATTTCTTGACTGTGGCAGAAAAAAAAAAGACAAAGGAGCGGAGAGGGGTTTGCATGTGAGCTGATAGCTGGAGAGACAGCTGAGTTACTGCCCTGTGAGTAACAGCTGAAGATTAAACATTGAACTGTCCCTGTAAGCACTGACAGACTGTTGGAAAGACCCAGTGCCAGCAGGATGGCAGCACTGTGCGTAACCGCACTGTAAAGTCTTTGTCTTCTACTTTTGAGGGAAAAATGCATTAATATTTTGAGGAAATATTGGAAAGTTTACTTAGGACTACAAGCTCATTGGAAAGTTTACTTAGGACTACAAAATATTCTTGAATTTGCCACAAGATTATTTCTTGTAGCCTGCAGTGTAGTCTAGAGAGGAAAATAGCCTTGCTTTGCAAAAAACTTTTTGCTTTGAATTTTGGAAATGGACTAGAGTCAGAAGGATTTATTTTCACTTTCTCTACATTCTTGTGTGTCACAGACTTCAAAATACTGACAAGGATACTTAAACTTTATATTTCATTTAAAAATAAAGTTATAAGGATACATTCTCAGTTAAATGGTAATTTATATATATATGTATGTATATAAAATCAGTTTAAACTGTAAGAAGTTTCTGGGAGTGGTAATATATTGAATTAAACGGCTATATGAATGGGCAAGTCAGGGATGGAAGAAACGTCCTTTGTCCACATCTGGTACTAGGTTTGGATGCAGCCTTGCAGTCCAGCCCTGGATGGCCTGTAGAGCTAGAGTGCGGTAATCCTTGCTGGTAATTATGTGCTTTGTTGCTGCATTGGCTGCATGTTCCTTTGGGTTTGTAATGACTATTCTGTTTTATACACRTAGTTTCCATGAACACATGCTACTYTCCATAAACTTYGCTACGTTTTGAAAAAATGTCTCCAGGATCTAGGAATTCTGATGGTTTTGTTACCATAGGGTGTCACAGAGATTTTTTTCCTCTATTTGTTCTATAGTTCTGTTTGCCCTATGTTGCTATATGGGGAGGAGGTTGTTTTTGGTGGTAGCTTAGCAGAATTTGGAGGCTGTTTGAAGGTGAGACCCCTCTGCGGGCAAGGCGTCTTCTCCATTGTGTGGGCTCTAGTGGATGGTTTTCCATGCCCGTTGCAGAGCAGATTGGCCTGTGACAGCGGGAGTGTAGGAGCTGTGAGGGGTTTTCTCTCRGGACTGAAGGGAGTTTCTTGTGCTAGTTGGCTGGTGTTTGAATATGTCAAGTGCTCACACCCCCTTAGTCCTTGCTAGGTAGTGGTCCTTGGTGCATTATTAAGGGGCTGTTCTCTCCTCAGAGCTGCTACTGATAGGAAAGCAGACTGCTGGAATCCCTCCTTTTTGCAGTGTCAAACGGTCAAGATAGTGATACTGTTCTTTGTATTTAAGACAAACTTGTGATGCATTTTTTAAACGTAAAGGTAGTAATTAAAATAACCATCTTATATTTTCCATTTCATTTCTAAGAGTCATCCTAAATTTTAACTTTTCCATAAAAAACAGGAAGTAATGTTTTGTTTTGTTCAATGATTCAATTTCTTCAGAGTAATAAAAGAAAAGGCCAAACCTCCTGGAGGGGAACCCAAAGGAGCGCAGGCAGCGCCCATCCAGCATTCTTTCCTCACCGATGTATCAGATGTCCAAGAAATGGAAAGGGGGCTTCTCAGTCTCCTGAATGACTTCCACTCTGGCAAACTCCAAGCATTTGGTAAATACCTGCATTGTCTTTATGTAGCAGTTGCTTTTATGGCTGTGTGATTGCAATTTTGCACACGAATAATGCAGTATGGACAGATGAGCAGTTGGGCACCTCAGTCTCTATGTGAAACTAGGTGTAATCCAGTAGATCTGACGGCAGTTCTAAATGGTAACTCTGCTAAGTGGGAGCTCGGCTTCCATGTGAACTGGTTCAGGCACCGTTTCCTTGTGCCCTCCAGCCACCCCAGCTCACCTAGGACAGTACCTTGCCTTGCCAGAGTGACTCCAAGTGACTTCTTGGGGCTTAGAATCATGTATTTTTTTTAATATTGTAGGTGATCTACAGTAGATGGAAGTTTAAAAAAAAAAGCTGTGGGATTCTGTTGCTGTTTTTTTCCCCTCCTCTGCACTCTTTAGAAAGATTTGTCTATATTTTTGCAAGCGTAGAGATAGCTCAGCATGTCACATTAGCTCATTTGATTGTGCAAAAGAAGCTGAAAGCTTCTCTGTCATAGAAGGTGTCAGAAGAGAGAACCCCCAAGGAATAATCCAAGTAGGAGGTAGATTTATTATGGTCACACCTACATTTAAAAATACAGGATCTTCCTAACTTGAGACAAATTCAGCCCTGTATACCRAAAAAATTAGTGTCATACAATTGGTGGTTATCATTAAATGGAGCACATTTAGTCTCAGATGGGTGGACAGAAACCTCAGTTGAGAAGGAGGATGAAATCACGCAGATAGTAAAGCTGCTCTTCAGCTCTGTCCGGTCAGTTTAAGTTGTAAGAAGTTTTTGTCTGTCATGTAGAGCTCTGACTTGGCCCCTTCGCCTGCCCCTTCAGTTTTCCTTCCCTAAAGCTGCTGGTGGGTCTGTTTGCCGGTGCCTTTCAGGAAACGAGTGCTCCATAGAGCAGATGGAGCACGTGCGGAGCATGCAGGAGAAGCTGGCCCGGCTCAACCTGGAGCTCTACGGGGAGCTGGAGGAACTCCCTGAAGACAAAAGAAAACTGGCCAGCGACTCCAACTTGGATAGGCTACTCTCGGATGTAAGTAATGGGAATGCTCAAAGGCAGGGAACTCTGTCCCCAGAACTGGGCTTGGGAAGACAGCTGGTGGGTGCTTCAGCCTCCTTTCGGTGGAATTTACAGTTGAGGAAAAGGTAGCTCCATCACCAGCCTTAGTTGCTTCATACTGGTTTGGAGTAAACGCAGCACCCTGTATTTTCTTTCCTTGCAGCCTGCTGCTTATTGTGGGGATTATCAGCCTTACGTATAGGGGAGACTGCCCCTAACCAGGAATTTTGGGGTTCTAGATATGCAGTTTCTCATTTYCTTCAGGTGTTATTTCTGTAAACAACAAAATTGTTCAAATTTCTTTAAATTTCCCGAGATACTTGGATTTAATTTGGTACATAATTGCTACTGTAGAATTCAGTGCAAGTCTGCTTTGCTTTTTGTAATTAAAGAGATATTTCTATTCAAGCCAACAGTCATTAGATTTTATCTCACCATTTTAATATGTTTATTTCAACATGTTAGCAAATTGTTGCCTATATTTGACTAACCTAAATAACATTTCTGATCCTGTCTACATTTGTATTACAGCTGGAAGAACTGAATTCATCTATGTATCCTTTTTCTTCAATGACTATTTTGCATTATAATTGCCAGTTATATTTAGTCAGTAACTGTGTCTTCATGGGAGTCAAATCCTTTCRACAATATCACTTATTTAGTACTCTAAGTTTAGTACTCACGGACTTTAAGATTTTTTCCAACATATAAATGGCTGGATCTTAATAAATTTAGAAACAGGCCGGTTTTCATGGGGCAGTGTATTTAGCTGGTACAGCACTTCAGACAACTTGTTGACAGTGGGTGGCAGAACCCATGAGAAGCAAATTTTCTGTAAATATATTTTGCTGAGGAAACTGAGGCGAGCATACGTAGCAGTCCTCCCCCTTGGCATCGGCATTGTTCTGTGCCAGCAATAAATGCCTCCTTCCTCTCCATGAGGACGGTTGGCTTCCGAGGTAGCTSCATGTCCCAGACTAGTTCTTCTCCAACAGCCGGGCTGCTCATAGAGCAGCAGGTCCGAGTGCAGCCCTGTGGAAGTTCTGCTCCTTAACGGTTTGCTCCAGACAAAAGCTGCATTTAGCAGATGCTCAAGATATTCCAAATGGTACCACAGGCTGAAAGCTGCTGATCTCTTTGGGATTCTCCCAGAAACTTTACTACTGTTTTTCTTACCATGGAATCTAGAGTTGTTATTTGACACAACAAAGAATCAAAGTGCAAATTCAGGTGTTTATTTTTACACGTTCCTCTTTGAGCGCAGCATTATGTGAGGACTCACTACCTAGAGATCTAATTATGTTGCTGTGATGCTGAGCTTTATATTACTGCCTTATTTAATAGGAAAAACTGTGGGGAAAAAAACATGGAAGTACACTTCTGCTTGGTGTTCTTCATATGTTTGAAGAGAGGTATGTATAGAAGTTCACTCGTCTTTCCCAGGTTGGGTCAAGGKAGCAGGGGCGCTGCCTTTCTGATCGATACGTAGACAATCTGCACACTGTCTCCAGTGTGTCTTGCTGACCAGTGATGCTACTGAGTTTATATTAATTTATTAATAAGAGACACTTTAAGTACATGGTGTGCTTTACTTAGAGGAGTTGCTATCTCTTCAGCTGTGTTAAGATGTGACCTCTTGCATGGTCTGAATGTTTGCATTGACTCTTCCACTGCTCTGAATAACTGTAAAACGTCACTAAATCAGAACTCTCTTGGAGTCTAGCAGTCCACAGCATTGGATTGTGAAAAATGCCAAACTGGATAAATGCAGTTCCTGTTCAATAAACCCTGTGTAAACAGATTTTCTCACTTTCTYTATTTTATGCAAAACATCTATTACATCAGTAAATTTTCTTTTAGTTATTCCAAGGGTAGGAGTGGGAAGAACCACACAGTAGAGGCCACGTGCTTTTGCTCATGGATTCCTGCTCGCGTAGCAGTGTATTTGTTTCAGTAAGTTGTTGATGGACTGAACGTTCATAAATCAGGCTGCCAACGAGCAAGCACAAATTTGCCCTGTCGCAGTGAGGGATAAAAAAAGAGCTGCTAAACTAAAGTGCTGGCATTAGCAGCCACTCCTGTGCTGTAAGTAATCCGGTATAAATTAGTTTTGTGTTAACAACCACAGAGGGGAAAAAATCTATATTAGTACAAACCCTGACTATTTTGGATTTGGGTTTCAGCATTTGTGCATCAAAATAGGCATTTGGAACAAGATTTATTTTATATGCAGCTTTTAAATAGCACATTCAGATTACCTTCTGTGTATCCTTTCTTTACAAGGAGTGGAATCTTTATCCTGCTTCAGGGCGAAGCTCTCATCATGTGTCCGGTCAGCGCAGGGGCTAAAAGATGCCACGTGGGAGAAGAAGCTTCTTCAGGTGGGAGCCAGAGCCCTGTGCTCCTTGAGATCCAGCTCCTTTTGGAAAACACAGAGCCCCAAGTCTGCCCCTGGGAGCAGGTCCCAAAAGGAGCATTTGAACAGCGGAGTGCCCTGGTTCCAGCTTCAGCCTCACACACTCCACCTGCCTCAGCTACCAGGCCCAGGGCAGGAGTTAAGCGGTGGGAGCCCAGGCTCTTCCTTTGGGACATTCTCATTCTTTGAATGACCGTCTCCTTCCTTTGGGAGCTTCTCTAGGGCTCTTATGTGCCAACAAAATAGCATGGAGTTCCCCAGCTGCTGCTGGAGGCATTGCCAGAGTGTTGTGAAAGCCAAAGGGAACTTTGGAGAGGTAGAGAGAAGGGTCGTACTGCTCTCAAAATAGAGATAATTTCATAAGGTGATGGTGCCAGAAATGCTTGCTTTTCTTAAAGATACRTAACAGTGATAGTTCTGCTCTGGAGCATCTCTAGGCATACGAAGGAGAAGGTGTTGAGGAGCAGTCAGCA